>NC_134687.1:498127886-498473719 GCF_050947455.1 Rhinoderma darwinii
AACACCTAAGATATTGTTCCAATGTTTGATTAAGGCGCTCGGTTTGACCTTTAGTCTCAGGGTGAAATGCAGAAGAGAAAGATAACTGTACACCAAGTTTCTTACAGAAAGCTCTCTAGAAGTTAGCCACAAATTGTACACCTCTAGTAGAGACAATATTTTCAAGAATACCATGCAGATGGACTACCTGATCAATAAATAATTTAGACAGAGTTTTGGAATCAGGGAGTTGAGTCAAAGGAATGAAATTACACTTATTACTGAAATGGTCCACCACAACCCAAGTGAGAGTTTTCTCTTCAGAGGGAGGAAAATCGGGGATAAAATCCATGGACAGATGAGACTAAGGTTTCTGTGGAACAGGCAATGGAAGTAGTTTACCCATAGGGCGAACTCAAAGAGTCTTAGCGCGAGCCCAGACATCACAAGCAGAGACAGAGGAACTCACATCACGAGACAAAGACAGCCACCAGTAGAGCTGCGAGTCTAATTTTTTTGTACCAGTTATCCCTGGATCACCAGACAAAAGAGAATCATGTAACTCATTGAGCAAACGAAACCTGAACTGAGGAGGTACAAACAATCTCCCAGCAGGAGTGGTTTGCGGAGTGAATTGCTTACATTTTTTAATCTCAGTTACAAGATCAGGCGATATTGCAGAAACCACTATCCCCTTAGATAAAATAGTTTCAGGATGAATGTCAGGGACCTGTTTGGAATAGAAACTTCGAGATAAGGCATAGGCCATGACATTTTTAGACCCGGGTCTGTAGGTTACAAAAAAGTAAAATCTGGTAAAGAACAAGGCCCACCTAGCCTGTTTGGGAATGAGTCTTTTGGCTCATTTTAAAAAAGTCAGGGTTTTATGGTCAGTCAGTACAGTAATTTGATGTCTAGCCCCCTCTCACAAGTGGCGCCACTCTTCAAATGCCCACTTAATAGCAAGAAGTTCACGATTACCTAGATCATAATTTTTCTCCGTGGCGGAAAATTACGACACAAATTAGTCAATACAGAAGATCCTTGAGACAACACAGCCCACACACCTATTTCTGAGGCATCCACCTCAGCAATAAAGGGGCTAGAAAGGTCAGGTTGAACAAGTACAGGCGCTTCTATAAAACACTGTTTCAAGGTTTCGAAGGTGGAGACTGCACCAGGTTTCCAATTTACAAGTTCAGAACCCATTTTCGTAAAATCTGTCAAAGGTTTGGCAATAGAGGAAAAATTATTGATACATTTTCGGTGATAATTTGCAAAACCCAAGAACCTCTGCAGAGCAAGTGGGTTGGACCCAATCAAAAGTTGCGTGAACCTTAGAGGAGTCCATACGAAAATCATGAGGAGAAAGAACATACCCCAAGAAATTAACTTCCTGAACGCCAAAACATTTTTTACAAATTTTGCGTAAAGACAATTTTCCCTCAGCACTTGAAGGACGGATCTTAAATGTTGAACATGAGAGTACCAATCAGAAGAAAACACAAGAATATCATCCAGATACACAACCACAAAGTGTCCAATAAAATTTCTGAAAAAATCATTAACCAGGTTCTGAAAAACCGCTGGAGCATTACTTAAACCAAAAGGCATGACCAAATACTCATAATGACCATCTGGAGTATTAAATGCTGTCTTCCACTCATACCCTCTGCAGATATGAACCAAATTGTAGGCCCTGCGTAAATCCAGTTTAGAGAACCACCTGGCTCCTGAGATCTGATTAAAAAGGTTGACTGGAAGAGGATACTGATTCTTACTGGTAATCTTATTTAATTCACGGTAGTCAATACAGGGTCTTAAACTGCCATCATTCTTTTCAACAAAGAAAAAACCTGCACCCGCCACAGAAGTAGATGGACGAATATGACCCTTACGGAGACTGTCTTTAATATAATCTTTCGTGGCCTGTCTTTCCGGAGTAGAAAGATTATAAATCCGCCCCTTAGGCAGTTTAGCATTAGGAAGAAGTACAATGGGGCAGTCATACGGCCTATGAGGAGGGAGAGATTCACAACCGATTTCAGAAAAGACATCTTCAAAATCTTGAATACACTCTGGCAATGATGGTGCGTTGCAAGATAAATTAGTAGTAGACAAAGTCATGCAAGAATCATGACATTTAGAATTCCACTTAATCAAATCTGCTTTTACCCAATCAATAACAGTATTACGTGTCTGCAACCATGCAATGCCCAATATTACCTCAGTAGGCAATTTTTCTAGGATAAAGAAAAAGATTAGTTCAGTATGCAAGGTACCCACTTCCAAAGTTACAGGCGGAGTGGAGAACTTGAATGACCCCTGAGAGAGAGGGGTATTATCTATAGCGGATACTTTGACCGGGGTACTCAGCTGAACAAGGGGGATAGACAATCTTTTTGCAACCAGGAAATCCAAGAAATTAGCCGAAGTACCACAATCTACAAAAGCTTGACCAGAAATTCAAATATTATGAAACAATACATTAACAGGCAAAAGGATTTTTTTAGAAAATGTGGGAAAAACCTCACTGTGCAGATGCCATTCCCGGGGACCATATAGGCTTTGAAGTTTTCCGGAGCTGGGCATTCTGGACGCTTGGAACACTTCTTGATCGTATGACCATCGTCCCCGCAATAAAACATAGCCCTCTGCGTTTCCAAAAAAGGTTCCGTTCTTGAGAAGACATAGTGGAGCCCAACAGCACGGGCTCTTGTGCATCAGATGAAGGGTCCTCAGCACAGGGAAGGGGAGAGGCCATTGCTGATCTTTCATTTTAGCGTTCTCGTAGTCTTCGGTCAATACGCACAACAAGAGTCATGTTATCCTCTAAAGTCAAGGGCGGAGGGTAATTTATTAGGAGATCTTTCAAGGTTTCAGAAATGCCATGGCGGAATTGACATTGGAGTACAGCATCATTCCACTGTGAAGACATGGACCACCATCTAAATTCCGAACAATAATCTTCGACAGGACACCGACCTTGCTGGAGAGATAACAGATTTGCCTCAGCCACTGCAGTGATATCTGGTTCTCCATATATTAAACCGAAGATCTCAAAGAAGATCTCCACAGAAGAATTTCAGGGACATCAGGTCCCAACGAAAAGGCCCAGGTTTTAGGATTTCCCTGCGAAATGACAACACCAACTCACTGCTGCTCAGATCCAGAGGAGAAAGGTCTTAGTTGAAAATACAAATTACAACTCTCCCGAAAATTAACAAAAGCCTTATGATCACCAAAACAACGATTGGGTAAGTTCACTTTAGGTTCAATCTGAGTTGCGACTGGAATGACTGCTTGGGCCTGCACAGTTTCATGATGTTGAATCCTTACGGCCAGACCTTGTACCAGCTGAGTCAAATTGTGCATCTGTTCCACCAGGGCATGCACAGGTTCCATCGTGAAAAAAAATTAATATTAAAGGCTTGTGTTTATGTAATGGAATCACCAGTTGAGCAATACCCAGGGTGGACGTTTATGGAATTGCTAGGTGAGCGATTCTCTAAAGGCTGCTGGAGGCTGTCAGGAATGAGCGTGCAAATAAATCCGCAACCCCAAATCCGTCATAACTCTGATCAAAAGAATCTAAGGCTACTCTATGGTTGTCGCCAGAGCCCACCGCAAGGCAGGTTGATCTTTGCAGCAAGGAGACATTTTTAATAATTAGCAAATAGAACTGCAAGTGTTTCCCTGTCAGTGTGCTGTAATTGAACCATGCAGACACTGGTAACAGATAAAGTAGCAACTAAAGTGATATTTATGTGATTATCATTATGTGCATCCATTTTTTATGACCACTGAATTGGCTGACTACGAATTGTTTTGCCTCGGGGTTCTTTTATTAAAGGCCTCTTTTTAAAATAAAGCCGACCCGGCAATCACCTGACCACTGCACATCCAGTTTCTGAAACGGCCGTAAGATAAGCTGTTATCGCTGGGGATAGTAATGGGCCAGCCTTACCAATAAATGGGCATCCATGTAATATATTGACATGCATGGCCGGCCTTAGGTACGTGCGACCAGTGCGGTCGCACAGTGTGCCAGCCACCACGCTGTAAGCGGGGCGCCAGCGGGTGTGCATGCCCCGCGCCGTGGCCAATACTCGGGGCGCCAGCTGGTCAAGTGCCACTCACTAACTGCACCGTCCTCAAAGCTGGTTGCCCCGCACCGCTGCCAAAAATCCCCTCTATGGTTGAATTGCCGTCCGCTGTGTTGACCATTCGTGCATAGTGAAGTCACTTCCTCTGCAGTGATTGGTCGTTGTGATCACATGATGTATTCTCTATTTAGTAATGCAAACATTCACTCTTCCTGATCTGCGTCCTGAATGATGAGACAGGCGTGATGACATCATTCATGACACAAGACAGGGAGGAGATACCGCGCTATCTGCCTATGCGTTTCCAGGGCTGGTGGGGACACCGAAGAAACGTTTTTCTCCAGGGCGGCTCCAGCTCCAGCAGCACCATCAGGTCAGTCATTTAGTGTGGGCTTTAAATGAATGGGGGCACTGATGGGGGTCTAAAAAGGGCAATAATAGCAAGTGGGCAGAGGATTCAGTGTCACCTTGGTGCCCATTTGCCACTTATTGCCCCTTTTGTGTCCTTTTGTTCAGTGCCCACTTGATGCCCATTTGCCATTTTCTTCCCCCTTTATTGTTCTTCAGTGACATAAGGTGCTAAAGGGGCAGTAAATGGCAAATGGGCATCAAGGGTCCTCCAAACAGAACAGAAGGACGCTAAAGGGGCAATAAGTGGCAAATTGGCACCATGGTGGAACTGAACACCACTAAAGTGTTAATAAATGTCAAATAGGCACAGAATTCAGTGTTTTGACCATTTTAAACCCTTCTAAACCCTGTTCAGATTACGTTAAAAGCTATGTACACCTTTAAAATAGTTTTACATTTTAAATTTTTAATAAAAATGTGTATCTGTGAGTTTGGTGAAACTTTGTAATTACATTTTATTAAATTATTTTTTATTTTTGAGCTACAGCTGCTTTGTATCCTGTATCCAGAGCATCTGTATCTAGCGCTGAGACTTGAATCTGTCAGGTCAGCGGGTCCTGAGTGTCAGAGACACAGAGATACAGGGACACGCAGGACCCGCTATCACTGAACCCGTCAGTGCTTCTGATCTGACGGATACAGGTCTCAGCGCATGATACAGCTGCTCTGTATACAGAATACAAAGCAGCTGTATCTCCAAAAGTTAAAATATTTTTGCTGTGTGGCACTACCCACCAGGAGGCTGTGTGGCACTACCTACAAGAGGGCTGTGTGGAGTGGCACTACCTACAGGGTGCTGTTTGGCACTACCTACAAGGGGGCTGTGTGACACTACCTACAGAGGGCTGTGTGGCACTACCTACAGGGGGCTGTGTGGCCTTACCTGCAGGGGGCTGTGTGGCACTACCTTCAATGGAGCTGTCTGGCACTACCTACAAGTTGACTGTGTGGCACTACCTACAATGGGGCTGTGTGGCAGTATCTACAGGGGTCTGTGTGGCACTTTCTACAGGGGCTGTGTGGCACTACCTACAATGGGACTGTGTGGCACTACCTACAAGGGGCTGTGTGGCACTACTTACAAGGGGACTCTGTGACATTACCTACAAGGGAATGTGTGGCACTACCTACAAGGGGACTGTGTGGCACTACCTACAAGGGGGCTGTTTGGCACTACCTGCAGGGGGCTGTGTGGCTGTAATGCGGGGGTAGGGAGACAGACAGGTGAGCCCTAATCTACCCGCCACTCAGTCCCTGCCTACTTCCACAGCCCGTCCTAGGCGACGGCGTACAACTGGGCGACGGTCCCTACGCTCAATAAGTGCACGACAGACAAACAGACGAGGGTACACAGAAGCTAAGGGAAATGGGGCAGTTGCCCATGGCAACACCGTGAGCAACAAGAGTAGTGAACGAGCTGAGTCAAACCAGGAGAGTACGAGGTACCAAACGCATAGCAGGAGAGTAGTCAGTAAAGCCAGGGTCAAATTGAAGCAGAGGTCAATAGTACTAGCAGGAGCAGCAGAGCCAGGAAACCAGACAGAATCACAGGCAAAGGAAAAGCAGGAAATGAAGGTATAAATAGACCGAGGGCGGGAGCTAGCTCCGTCTGACCAGGCTGTGATAGGTTCTAACATCTCCTCAGCCTACCAGCCTGAGTGGTAGCAGATCGAGTCACTTTATCAGACCTAGGAGCAGATGCAGACTGATTAATCACGGGCGTCGACACAGAAGCTGTGTCTGGTAAATCCTTTACAGTGACGCTATCTGCAGTGGGCTGAGTGGCACTACCTACAAGGGGCTGTGTGGCACTATCTACCGGGGGCTTTGTGGCACTACCTACAAGGGGAATCTGTAAGTGGGGGGCTGATGGTAATTTTACTGTGAGTGAGGGGCTGATGTTATTTTACTGTGAGTGGGGGGCTGATAGTTATTTTACCGTGAGTGGGGGGCTGATGTTATTTTACTGTCAGTGGGGGGCTGATGGTATTCAAGTGGTTTCCCCCTCTGAGCTCCAATTGAAATGGATAGGAGACAGAAAATACCTGTGGCGCTCGTTTGGAGCTTTTTTGCCTGTGTCTTTTGCAATATCTTCAACGGCTTAAAAAAACGCAAAAAAAAGTCAAACAATGCTGTCAATTCCTGAAGGAATTTTAAGGCAGATTTTTTTGCCTTACAAAAAACACTGTGTGAACATATCCTAAGAGTGTAGTGCTTGTTTTTAACCATTTTCTGTCTTTCTCAAAACAATTTTTGGTAGGGGTGCCCTGAGGAAATGTTATTTTTCCAGTGGTGCCTCGAGCCCGAAAAGGTTGGAAAACTCTGTACTAGGCTACAGGATCACACCGGCCTACTCATGGATCCCGTCGTGGAGCAGCTCAGTTTGTCGTGGGAACTAGGGCCTAGGTGAGTACATTTTTTTTGTTTGGGGGCACTGTCTACAGGGGGAGGTGGGGGCTGTATGGCACGATCTACAAGGGGGAGGTGGGGGGATGTATGGCACTATCTACAGGGATGCTGTATGGCACAATCTACGGGAGGCACTATCTACATAGGGGGGGGGGCTGTGTGTGGCAGCCAGGAGAGGGGGCATTATACTGTGTGGGGGCCACTAGGAGGACATTATATTGTGTAGGGGTACTACAGGGCGCAATATACTGTGTGCGGCACTTAGGTGGCATAATACTGTGTGGGCACAATTAGAGGACAAAATACTGTGTCCTTGAAGGGGTTATAATATATTATATTATTATTGTACTGTATGGGGGGCACTAAAGGTGCATTATACTGTGTGGGCACTATATAGGGCATTATACCGTGGGGGGTATTATACTGTTTTTATGGGGCATTTTTTTATGTTGGGGTGGGGCGCCGAAAGATAATTTTGCACAGGGCGCCATCTATCCTAAGGCCGGCCCTGTTGACAAGCTGAGTACACTAGTTTGGGAACCGCTGATACTTAGTGACTATCCACTCTGGCTCATAGATATGGGGGACCCCTCTACATGGTTCATATGCCCTAATAGGGCATATTGAAAGGGGTTGTGTTAGTGAGCCAACCCATTTAAGTCTGAATATATACATCTCTTCCTTTAAACTGTGTCAGGACCTTTACCAGTCTGTGGTTTGGACACACATTATTCATAAATTTACATGGTCTGGTTTGACTTTATTGGACATCCTTAGTCTGATTCTCCATGGATTTTGTCACAATTGTTTCTTATTTGATTTATCACTCAATAACACTCTATAAATATTTTTGGATATTTTTTTTCACTATGTACTCGGTTGGTAGCAATAAAATTGAGACACTTAAATATCTACACACATAAGTAGAAAATATGTAGAAGAGCTGACTTTGTCATTAACATTTTTCTTTAAGAATCATTCAGTAGGTTTACCCGCTATTCCATGGAAAACTCACACAGATAGCACATTATCATACAGTATGACAATGAGTGGTGGTAAGTGTCATTGACCTATACGTCTTATCTAACAGTACTTGTGAAGTGTTCACAGCACTTAGGATGATGTGATAAACAACTGACAGCCATAAGACTTTCATTTATTGCAGCGTCATTTTCACTCACTGTCTGTATTGGTAAATTTTCCCAGGAGGATATTTCATTCTTTTCATTATTTTTATAATTCTAGTCAGTTTACATTTCACTGTTATCATCTTAATTCACAGAGACTGGCTTTGGGTATTCTGATTATAAAATATAAAATGACTGTATCCACACACTGACCTCCAGGTAGTGATAGACCCCCTATTCAATACCCTTCTTCTGGCGCAACTTACCCCGCTCTACACTCATGCTGGGAGAGTCCATACCTTCCAACAGTCCCGGATTCAGCGAGATAGTACTGGATTCCGGGCGGTGTCCCACTGTCCCGGGCGGCCAGTAGTATGTCCCGGTGTCAACTGTATCTGCATTCTCAGGACGCAGATACAGTTGAATCTAATAAAAACTGATCAAAAAGTTGTTTATACCAAAAATGGTAACAATATAAACTACAGCTCGTTCCAAAAAAAATTAGCCCTTACTCCTCTCAATCGATGAAAACAATTTTAAAAGTTAAGGCTCTCAGAATGTGGTGACACAAAACATTTTTTTTTTTTAACAAATAGTTTTTTCCTTGTAAAAGTAGTCAAATATAAAAAACCTATATAAATTTGGTATCTCCGCAATCATATTGAGCCTCAGAATAATGTTGAGTTACAGTTCTTACCGCACGGTGAAAGGCATAAAAATGAAAAACAAAAAATCATGCAGTAATCACAGTTTTTTCCAATTTGAGCCCGCAAAGAATTTTCTTTCCGTTTACCAGTACATTTTATGGTGCCTTAATTGGTGCGAATATAAACTACAACTCCTTTTGCAAAAAATAAGCCTTTACGTCACTCTATTGACAGAAAAATAAAAAAGTTCTGGCTCTTGGAATGCGGTGAGTGAAAAACAAAAATGAAAAAGCAAAAAATGGCTTTGTCCCGTAGGGGTTAAAGGAAAGCTAAGCACTAATCGGTTGTTATGGTCTACAAACCGACAGCAATGTAATACAAGTACATACACAGTGAATGAGCTGTTGCACTAATAACAATAATTCCACCATAATTCCTATTCAGTTAGCCCATGGATGTCACGTATCGCTGTTAGCTGAATGCCGATGGACACATGGTGTGTGTGTGTGTGTGTGTGTGGGGGGCAGTGGCGTAACTAAAGGGGTCGCAGCGATCACAATTGCCAGGCCCCGAAGCCAGGGGGGCCCCCCACACCACATCAATAAAAAGTTACTATAATAACTGGGGCCTATGTAATAAACTACACGGGGCCCCCGTTACTATAGTAACTGACAGTACTTACATTCCTCTTTCCGGAGCGCAGCGGAGATCCTGACGTCAGAGCGCGATGCGCAGCGCATGACGTCCCAATGCTATGCGCTGCGCACAATATCCCAACGCTGGATGGAGTCAGGACCTCCTCTGCGGCTGAAGAGGAGGGTAAGTTTAATGTTACTGTCTGCTGGATCTGATGGGTCGGGGTCCGACTCCCGGGACCCCAGCCAACCAGCTGTTTTGAAGGGGGTGCAGCGCTTGTACGAGCAATACTTCCCCTTCATTCTGACCACTTTTTTTACACACTGAATCGCCGACATGGACGTGTAAGCGATTCACAGTGTGAACAAGTAAGAGAAATGAAGGGGAAGCAGCGCTTGTACGAGCGATGCTCCCCCTTCAAAACAGCTGATTGGTGGGGGGCCCGGGAGTCAGACCCCGACCCATCAGCTATTGATGGCCTATCCTGAGGATAGGCCATCAATGTTTAGGGACTGGACAACCCCTTTTACGCCTGTGGTAGGCTTAGATACACGGCCCCAACAGACAGTAATCAATCTTATACTGTATAAGATTAGTGTCTGCTGGACCCTGTATCTAAGCCTACCTTAGGCTTAGATACAGGGTCCAACAAACAGTATCACACATGCACTTGGGCCCTGTATCTGAGACTATCATGTGTTAGGCTGTGATCACGTCAGTGTTACCCTTCCGTTGAGGGGTTCAGTCGACTGCGCTAGTGATTCCGTCAAAATGGAACTCTGTCACAACGGTGACCAACGGAAACCTTTAGCAACGTTTCCGTCACCATGGAGATCTATGTGACGGAAACAGAAGCTGAGGTTTCAGTTTACCTTTCCGTTGAGGGGTTACCTGACAGAAACCTTCGACGGAAGGGCAGTGGTAATGTAAACAGGCCCTTATTAAGGTTTTCTTTTTGTGTTTGTGTTTTTTTAAAGGGTCGGTGGTTGGACTACGTTGAAATTGAGGAATGCTTCGATGATTACTTTTTTGTATTCTTAATAAAATGGTTAATGAGGGTTGTGTGTTTTTTTTTCATTTCAATAAACCAGTTTTTTCTGTCTTTGTATTTTTTTTAAACTTTATTATTACCGCCTTCTTAATAGCTGCTGCCTGATTGACAGCGTCCATTACTAAGGCAGGGCTTACTGTTAGCCGGTGGAAAGGCTAACACTAACCCCCATTATTCCCTCGGTACCCTCCGCCACCAGGGGTGCCAGGAAGAGCCGGGTACGATCCATTACCCGACCATCTGTAGTGATGTCCGGGCACTGGGGCAGCTGCAGGCTGGTATTATTAGGCTGGGAAAGCACAAACACAGTGGATCTTCCCACCCTAGTAATGCTAGGCTGCTGCTGCTGTGTTGTATCTGTCTGGTTATGAAAAATGGGGGGGACCCCACATCATTTTTTTAAAAAACAAATAAATAATTGGAATGAACGATGTGGGGTTCCCCCATTTTTATAACCAGCCAGATACAACACAGCAGCAGCAGCCTAGCATTACTAGGGTGGGAAGGGCCAGTTTTTGGCCTTTCCCAGCCTGATAATACCAGCCTGCGGCCGCGCCAATGCTCGGCCATCACTACAGATGGTCGGGTACTGGATCGTACCCGGCTCTTCCCAGTATCCCTGGTGGCGGTGGGTGCCGGGTTAATAATGGAGCTTAGTGCTAGCCTCTTCATGTCTAACATTAAGTCCCCGCCTTAGTAATGGACGCTGTCAATCAGCCAGCAGCTATTAATAAGGTGGCAGTAATAAAGTTTAAAAAAATACAAGGACATAGAAAAAATATTTTATTGAAATAAAAATCCCACACACAACCCTCGTTATCCATTTTAATGAGAATGAAAAAAATATTGTTATCGAAGTAGGCCTCGAATCCGAAGTAGTCCAACAACCAAACTTGTATAAAAACACAAACACACAAAAATAATTAGTAACACATAAAAAAGCAAAACAATTATCTTACCTTTCCTGGGTCCAGCGCTGGAGCCGCAATGTCAGCGAGCTGGGCCCTGTGTCTAATCCTATCATGTGTGATACTTTCTGCTGAGCCACTGTATCTAATCCTATCATGTGTGATACTGTCTGCTGAACTGTGTATCTAATTCTATCAAGTGTGATACTGTCTGCTGAACTGTGTATCTAATTCTATCATGTGTGATACTGTCTGCTGAGCCACTTTATCTAATCCTATCATGTGTGATACTTTTCTGCTAAACCACTGCATCTAACCCTATAAGGTGTGATACTCTTCTTCTGAGTGTATCTAATCCTATAATGTGTGATACTGTCCGCTGAGCTACTATATCTAATCCCATCATGTGTGATACTGTGTGCTGAGCCGCTGTATCTAATCCTATCATGTGTGATACTGTCTGCTGAGCTACTGTATCTAATCCTATCAGGTGTGATACTTTCTGCTGAGCCACTGTATCTAATCCCATAATGTGTGATACTGTCTGCTAAACTTTGTATCTAATCCTATCATGTGTAATACTGTCTGCTGAGCCACTGTATCTAATCCTATCATGTGTGATACTGTCTGCTGAGCCACTGTATCTAATCCTATCATGTGTGATACTCTTCTGCTGATCCACTGTATCTAATCTTATAATGTGTGATACTGTCTGCTGAGCTACTGTATCTATTCCCATCATGTGTAATACTGTCTGCTGAGTCACTGTATCTAATCCCATCATGTGTTATACTGTCTGCTGAGCCGCTGTATCTAATCCTGTCATGTGTGATACTGTCTGCTGAGCCACTGTATCTAATCCTATCCAGCTATAGGGTCGTAGTGCTATAGATATGCTGTATCCTATATACACATATACATCCACGCACACACATATTTTTTCTGGGGGGTCTATATGTATTGGGGCTGTTTCCTCTGATGTTTCAAGACCTTAGTGATGCCCCTGGCTGCTAGTGCTGCATCGTTGGGTCACTTAGGAAACCCAGCTATGCTGCTGAAAGCTGTGGGCCGTCGGCCATGAGAAGTTGGGGGGGGGCAAGAAGAATCTTTGCATCGGGGCCCATGAGCCTTTAGCTACGCCCCTGGGGGGTTGAACATACTAATATTTAAAAGGCAAGCCATGTTGCTAAAGTTTCACTTTTTAATCCCTTCCCTCCTCAGCCATTTTTCACTTTTATTTCCCCCCCCCCCACCATCCAAAAGCTTTTAGTTTTTCATGGCACCATTTATTGTACCGCATATTGTACTTGGAAGCTGAAAAATAATTATTTGTGGGGTGAAATGGGCAAAAAAACAGCGACAACGCAATATTTTGGGGGGTTTTGTTTTTACGGCGCCCATCAGGCGGTAAAAACGACATATTCACCTTATTCTACAGGTTGATACTATTACGACGATACCAAATTTATATGTATATAAATATACTATTTGCTAAATAAAAAAAATCTTTTGTGTTGCTATATTCTGAGAGACATAACTTTTTCATTTTTGCATCAGTTTTGAGACATTAGGGCTTAAATTTTGCAGGGTGAGCGGTAGTTTTCACAGATATCATTTTGGGGTACATGCGACTCTTTTATCACTTTTTTTTTTTAATATTAAAAGTTTTTTATTGAACCAATACGCAGTACATCATATGAATCCACAGGATTCAATATATATTACACCGTGTTCCAAATTAGTATGCACATTGGATTTAAGTGTCATAAACATTTAATTATTAGTTTTTGAATTAAACTCATGGATGGTATTGTGTCTTAGGGCTCTTTGGATCATTGTAATCAATCTCAGACACCTGTGATAATTAGTTTGCCAGGTGTGCCCAATCAAAGGAAAACTACTTAAGAAGGACGTTCCACATTATTAAGCAGGCCACAGGTTTCAAGCAATATGGGAAAGAAAAAGGATCTCTCTGCAGCCGAAAAGCGTGAAATAGTGCAATACCTTGGACAAAGTATGAAAACATTGGATATTTCAAGAAAACTTAAGCGTGATAATCGTGCTGTGAAAAGACTTGTGGCTGATTCAGAGCACAGACGGGTTCGTTCAGATAAAGGCATAATGAGGAAGGTTTCTGCCAGACAAATTAATAAGATTAGGAGAGCAGCTGCTAAAATGCCATTGCAAAGCAGCAAACAGGTATTTGAAGCCACTGGTGCCTCTGGAGTCCCGCGAACCTCAAGGTGTAGGATCCTCCAGAGGTTTGCAAGTGTGCATAAAGCTATTATTCGGCCACCCCTAAACAATGCTCACAAGCAGAAACGGTTGCAGTGGGCTCAGAAATACATGAAGACTAATTTTCAAACCGTGTTGTTTACTGACGAGTGCCGTGCAACCCTGGATGGTCCAGATGGATGGAGTAGTGGTGGTTGGTGAATGGCCACCATGTCCCAACAAGGCTGCGACGTCAGCAAGGAGGTGGCGGGGTCATGTTTTGGGCTGGAATCATGGGGAGAGAGCTGGTAGGCCCCTGACGGTGTGAAAATGACCTCTGCAAAGTACGTAGAATTTATGACTGACCACTTTCTTCCGTGGTACAAAAAGAAGAACCGTGCCTTCCGTAGCAAAATTATCTTCATGCATTACAATGCACCATCTCATGCTGCAAAGAATACCTCTGTGTCATTGGCTGCTATGGGCATAAAAGGAGAGAAACTCATGGTGTGGCCCCCATGTTCCCCTGACCTCAACCCTATTGAGAACCTTTGAAGTACCCTCAAGCAAAATATATATGAGGGTGGGAGGCAGTTCACATCAAAACAGAAGCTCTGGGAGGTTATTCAGACATCCTGCAAAGATATTCAAGCAGAAACTGTCCAAATACTCACAAATTCAATGGATGCAAGAATTGTGAAGGTGATATCAAAGAAGGGATATGTTAACATGTAACTTGGCCTGCTAAGTTTTTTTTAATTGAAATAGCTTTTGATTTCTGTAAATATGACCTCCTGATGCTGCAAATTCAACAAATTACCATTTTAGTTCTCTTTACAACCTTTAAAATGTTTTGATTTCTGTTGTGCATAATAATTTGAGTTTTTTACTTCTAAAAAAAAAATCTGCTATCATTAGGAGATTTGTTCAATAAAATTTGCATTATACTCCAACGGTTGATGGCTTGAAGATTATACTGACTGTCATTTGCATCGACTATTTAGGAAAATCAGCGAAAAATAGCATTTGCATAATAATTTGGAACGCGGTGTATACAAATATGTTGAACATTTGGTTCATAAAATTTTACATAAAGAGAAACAACAGAGAAACAAAGTAACATTGTCTATCAAAGGCATTATACAGCATCCTTATATAGCTTAAAGAGGCTCTGTCACCACATTATAAGTGCCCTATATCCTATATAATCTGATCGGCGCTGTAATGTAGATAACAACAGTGGTTATGAACAATTTTAGATTTATGCTAATTTGCTTCTTAATAGACAACTGTGCGTTGTACAGAGGAGTGTATGATGCTGACCAATCAGTGACCAATCAGCATCATACACTTCTCATTGTTCCAACCCATTGTTACAGTGTGGTTGTGCAGTGAAAGAAGCTGGGCTGGAACAATGAGAAGTGTATGACGCTGATTGGTCACTGATTGGTCACTGATTGGTCAGCGTCATACACTCCTCTGTACAACCCCAGTTAGTAAAAAGTAAAAACACGGCCAGTTGGTCATTAATAAACTAATTAGCATAAATCTACAATTGCTCATAACTTGCTCAAAAATGATCGTTTTCAAAATAAAAACCACTGTTGTTATCTACAATACAGCGCCCATCAGATTATGTAGGCGATAGGGAACTTATAATGTGGTGACAGAGCCTCTTTAACGGCTCCCTGCTCTGTTTATTTATTCCGATGCAGCGCCGTAAAAAGGCTATTGCATCGGAATAAAGCCCATTAGTGGCCGCCGTAAACGATCTAGGGCTCAGGTTCACATGTGAAATCAGTGATCAGGAATTATCTTTTTTAGATCTTAAGATAATTAAAACTAAGGAAGGCACAATACGTACTAAAGTACACCGAAAGGAGACAGCAACCAATAGTTTCCTACAATGGAACAGTTGTCACCCTTATCCCCTCAAACGTGGGATTCCCAGAGGCCAATTCATGAGAGTACGCCGAAATTGTAGTTCAATGGACGATTTTGAGTCACAGGCACATGACCTCACAAACAGATTGAAGGAGAGGGGCTTCCCTAAGG
Organism: Rhinoderma darwinii; assembly: GCF_050947455.1. Taxonomy (NCBI): domain Eukaryota; kingdom Metazoa; phylum Chordata; class Amphibia; order Anura; family Rhinodermatidae; genus Rhinoderma; species Rhinoderma darwinii. The sequence continues at coordinate 498,143,430 of NC_134687.1, forward strand.
TGGTAATTAGAAAGGCCTATGAGGGAGCGAGGGATGCAGATAGGCAGAGCCTTTTAGTCCCTAGACAACGTCAAGAGGAAAGGGTCACTAGGCTCATAGGTACTTTTGACTCCAAACAATCTGAGATCATGGAAATCCTCAAGAGGTATTGGCGTATCCTAGGAGCCGATGCGGACTTGGCGGATCAGATAACACAATGGCCTTCAGTCACGTTCCGTAGAGGTAAAAACATCAGGGATAGGGTGATGCAGAGTTGTTTTGATCCAATAATCCAAAAGGGTACTTGGTTAGACAGGCAGATACCGGGTACACACAGATGTGATAGTTGTAGAGCCTGTGATTTCATTCAAAGTGGAAAAAAATTCAAAAGTGTTACCACCAAGGTTGAATATGATATCCGAGATTTTGTGAACTGCAAAACGGCTGGAGTTGTCTATTTAATCACATGTCCGTGCCCACTGAATTACGTGGGCAAGACGATACGGCAGTTTCGGCGCCGGATTAGGGAACATGTTGGAGATGTTACAAATGAAAGAGATACTTCCATATCAAAACATGTGCATGCAAAACATCAAGGCAGGGCAGAATGTTTAAAATTTCAGGCAATTGAATTGGTACGTCCTCCTAAACGGGGAGGGGATTGGGATAACCTCATTCTGCATAAAGAGGCCCAATGGATCTACAGACTGGCTTGCGTACATCCTGAAGGTTTAAACGAGCAAACAAATTATACCTGTTTTATTTAATATACAATCCATATTAAGTCATAGGGCTTTTTTTGTCCTCTGGGTGGGGGTATGGTAATGCATTCCTAGTCCCAGTGTAGTCACTTGTAATATATCAATCAATAAGTAGCAGGTATGGCAATTGAGTCCAGGAGTGTGTCAAATGTTTTATGTGGGGTTTACAATTACGTCGTTCCTCCATCCATATATTATGTATTTTCAGGGTAGGTGCTCTTATCGTGGTAGTCCAATTGCGGTCCTGAGCTGATCCGCAACATATATCCAACCTAATAGTGTTATACTCCATCCTTGAATAGCATGAGGCTTTGTGTAGCAAACAGATACTTCTACAGCCTCCCATTGAGTCAGCATGCTCTGTGTTGTTTACATTGTTACTTCCGGGTATGTCAGCTGACAGCCGGGAGTCACATGGTTGAGCATCATGGATGTGCTGGGCCGGTGTGATTGGCTGTTTGATGTATGCTGCCGGAGCCAGGGGGCGGAGTATTCAGTTCATAGTGACTCAGAGTCCCAGAGTGGGTCGGGTGAAGTGAGGGAATTTTGCGTAGGGGGCAGTGGCATTGTTGTGCATCTGTACATTGGGAGAATCTGGTGCGGTTAACGCAGGCTCCTGTGTGAACGAGGGTCATAACCACTGCTTTACCAATGTTATACGCTGATTCCATATTTTGATATCTCTGTTTACATACCCAGTCACAAAGTGTTCGCAAACGAACTAGGATTGGGAGTATTCTGTTTAATACGTTTTTAAATACACGGTTGGGCTTTTCACAGTGGTGATTGTACCCCTGTTTTTAGATAGCTATGAAATAAAAATTATACATTTTACTCATTTATCACTTCAGTGAATTTTCAAATGTTCATATTTGTGGGAGCACAATATATATCGTTAAAATACAGTGAATTATTACGAATTAGTACAGTTCATTATACAATTTAATATATCTGGGTATGGCAGCCTTTGCACTCTCTGACCTAAATACAGAAGGATGGATGAGTGAGGCAAAAAGTGTCTTCTCTGAGTGTGAACTGGCGTATACTACGCAGGGTGTGTCCCTTAAATTCACTTTTAAAAACCTCACTAGATTACACAAGGATTATACAAGAAGTTGGTGGGAAATCCAGAGTCTAGAGAACTATTTTAAGAACAAAATAGTGCCTAGAGGCCTCAGAGTCCCTATTACCCCAGCCCCCAGGTTAAAGACACCTAACATTAAAGAGAGGTGGGAGCAGGAGATTACAGGGAGTTCACTGAGACTTATGCAAATTTTGGTTGAGGAAGAGATTATTCAGTTTGATCATATCAGTGTGGAACTGAAAAAAGAGATTGAGACAGTCAAGACTCTGGTTGATACCCCAGGTTTTGATAAAAAAGATAAAACCTTGCAACAATCCTTAGAGGGGTTTACTTGTCATCTAAAAGCGTAAGCACTTCCAGTTCCAGAGAGATCTGCAGGAATTTAGGGAGAAAAAAGCTTATGATTTTGTTAATCAGCAACAACAACAACATCAGCAGGGAAATAGGGGTCAAAGAGAATCTGACCCCTCTACATCTGAGAGTGAAACAACAGACTCTGAAAGAGTAGGCCCATTCTCTGGGACTGGTGGTGGTAGACAAAAATTTAGGGGAGGTGCCAGAGGTAGGAATAGAGGCCGAGCCAGAGCTTCTTCCAACAGTGGCAGTAATAATTTTTTATCCAACAATCCCCCCATTTCCCGCTACATGCTGAGGGGACAAAAGGATTTATAAAGGGAATAGGAACGGATAAGTTACAAATAATGAATTTATCGGAACATAATCTGAGTCCATCTGAGATCATGCTTTTAGAGAAGGGACTTTCATTTGTCCCCACAGTAAAATTTGATTCATTTACCTGGATCAAGGATTTGAATTTGATTGCTCGTAAATTAAAATGGATTAAGTTTTTCAAACATTACGACAGGAAAAAATGTCTGGAAATGGGTCTAGAGGAATCTGATTTAGAAGGACTAGAAGCACTGGAAGGGTTACTTGAAGAATCAAGTAGAACCCCAGGACTGGGTCCTTTTACTAATCTAAGAACTAGAAGTAGGAAGTTGCCGCCATTGGGAGATTTTACCAACGTAGATCTGTTCGTAGATTTGGTGGGTGAAGAGATCAAAGCTTTGAGACAGGATATGAGGGGCATTGATAACAATCTGTCTTGGTCTGAACGTGTAGCTCTTACCACTTTGGAAAAAAGACGTAATATCATTCTAAAAGCATCCGATAAGGGTGGGAACATTGTAGTTATGAGTCGAGAAGACTATAAGAAAATGTGTGAGGACATATTGCTCAATCCTGACTGTTACACCATTCTAAAAGATAACCCCACAGCAGTGTTCAAGAAGGAGCTTTTAGGTATCCTGCGGGATGCAAAGAGCAGGTCTTTGATCAGTGCTAGCGAATTCAACTTTCTATTTCCTCAATTTCCTATTATGGCATGCTTTTATAGCCTGCCAAAAATCCACAAGGGCTATCCTCCCCTACGTGGTAGTCCCATTGTATCAGGTATTAATAATCTAACCCAGAATGTGAGTACATATATAGACCAGGTGCTGCGTCCGTTTGTGCTAGGTCTCACATCATATGTACGTGATACCATGGATGTTTTAAAACAAATTGAGGGTATCACTTTGGAACAAAATACATTTCTGGCGAGTTTGGATGTGGAGGCTTTGTATTCCTCCATTCCACATAGACTTGGCTGTGAAGCAGTGGAATACTTTCTAAAATCTAGGGGCACTCAATATGTGGCTCATAACCAGCTTGTTTTGCAATTATTACACTTTGTGTTAGAAAGGAATATTTTTATCTTTGAAGACCGTATTTTTCATCAGCAACGTGGTACAGCAATGGGGAGTCCCACTGCTCCCACTTATGCAAACTTGTTTCTTGGTTGGTGGGAAGAGACAGTTGTCTTTGGGGATAAATTTGTCAAATGGACTTCATCAATAGGTATCTGGATTAGATATATTGATGACGTGTTGTTGCTCTGGAATTCCACAGTGGAGGAATTCAATAATTTTGTGGCAGCCCTTAATACAAACGATCTAGGGCTCAGGTTCACATGTGAAATCAGTGATCAGGAATTATCTTTTTTAGATCTTAAGATAATTAAAACTAAGGAAGGCACAATACGTACTAAAGTACACCGAAAGGAGACAGCAACCAATAGTTTCCTACAATGGAACAGTTGTCACCCTTATCCCCTCAAACGTGGGATTCCCAGAGGCCAATTCATGAGAGTACGCCGAAATTGTAGTTCAATGGACGATTTTGAGTCACAGGCACATGACCTCAGAAACAGATTGAAGGAGAGGGGCTTCCCTAAGGGGGTAATTAGAAAGGCCTATGAGGGAGCGAGGGATGCAGATAGGCAGAGCCTTTTAGTCCCTAGACAACGTCAAGAGGAAAGGGTCATTAGGCTCATAGGTACTTTTGACTCCAAACAATCTGAGATCATGGAAATCCTCAAGAGGTATTGGCGTATCCTAGGAGCCGATGCGGACTTGGCGGATCAGATAACACAATGGCCTTCAGTCACGTTCCGTAGAGGTAAAAACATCAGGGATAGGGTGATGCAGAGTTGTTTTGATCCAATAATCCAAAAGGGTACTTGGTTAGACAGGCAGATACCGGGTACACACAGATGTGGTAGTTGTAGAGCCTGTGATTTAATTCAAAGTGGAAAAAAATTCAAAAGTGTTACCACCAAGGTTGAATATGATATCCGAGATTTTGTGAACTGCAAAACGGCTGGAGTTGTCTATTTAATCACATGTCCGTGCCCACTGAATTATGTGGGCAAGACGATACGACAGTTTCGGCGCCGGATTAGGGAACATGTTGGAGATGTTACAAATGAAAGAGATACTTCCATATCAAAACATGTGCATGCAAAACATCAAGGCAGGGCAGAATGTTTAAAATTTCAGGCAATTGAATTGGTACGTCCTCCTAAACGGGGAGGGGATTGGGATAACCTCATTCTGCATAAAGAGGCCCAATGGATCTACAGACTGGCTTGCGTACATCCTGAAGGTTTAAACGAGCAAACAAATTATACCTGTTTTATTTAATATACAATCCATATTAAGTCATAGGGCTTTTTTTGTCCTCTGGGTGGGGGTATGGTAATGCATTCCTAGTCCCAGTGTAGTCACTTGTAATATATCAATCAATAAGTAGCAGGTATGGCAATTGAGTCCAGGAGTGTGTCAAATGTTTTATGTGGGGTTTACAATTACGTCGTTCCTCCATCCATATATTATGTATTTTCAGGGTAGGTGCTCTTATCGTGGTAGTCCAATTGCGGTCCTGAGCTGATCCGCAACATATATCCAACCTAATAGTGTTATACTCCATCCTTGAATAGCATGAGGCTTTGTGTAGCAAACAGATACTTCTACAGCCTCCCATTGAGTCAGCATGCTCTGTGTTGTTTACATTGTTACTTCCGGGTATGTCAGCTGACAGCCGGGAGTCACATGGTTGAGCATCATGGATGTGCTGGGCCGGTGTGATTGGCTGTTTGATGTATGCTGCCGGAGCCAGGGGGCGGAGTATTCAGTTCATAGTGACTCAGAGTCCCAGAGTGGGTCGGGTGAAGTGAGGGAATTTTGCGTAGGGGGCAGTGGCATTGTTGTGCATCTGTACATTGGGAGAATCTGGTGCGGTTAACGCAGGCTCCTGTGTGAACGAGGGTCATAACCATTGCTTTACCAATGTTATACGCTGATTCCATATTTTGATATCTCTGTTTACATACCCAGTCACAAAGGGTTCGCAAACAAACTAGGATTGGGAGAATTCTGTTTAATACGTTTTGGGCTTTTCACAGTGGTGATTGTACCCCTGTTTTTAGATAGCTATGAAATAAAAATTATACATTTTACTCATTTATCACTTCAGTGAATTTTCAAATGTTCATATTTGTGGGAGCACAATATATATCGTTAAAATACAGTGAATTACTTTAACGGATTTCCAATAATTTGCAATCAAAATTTTTGCTGATAACAACAATTTAAAAAGTATAAGTCTATCACAATGAGCAAAGTCTACCAATCCCACATGTAACAATGCAAGGGCCAGGGATAATCTAATAGATATTTCCAAAAGAGACTGTAATAATTGTTCTATTCGAGTCCAGAAAACCTTGATAACCCGACATTCCCAAAATATATGAAGAATCGTACCTCTAGAGGTTAAACATCTCCAGCACTGAGCTGAGGAAGAAGGATATATAAGAGATAGACTATTTGGAGTGTAATACCATCTATACAAAATTTTTCTCGAGGCCTCTAAATGTGTTGCACACTTAGAAAGGGAGCATGCCAATTGAAAGGTAGATTCCCAATCCTCTGCAGTAATAGAGATTTCCAAATCCCTCTCCCACCTAGACAGGCAGGCTATTTTTGTTTGAGAAAATTTCCCACAAAACACCGCATAAAGTCTAGAAATACCCTTAGATGATTTGTTCAAATTCTTGAATGACACTTCCTCCACAGATCTAGGAAAATCATCGTATTTAGGTAAGGAGTTCAGCAAATGTCTTACTCTCAGGTATTTATAGAAATCATTCCGAGGAAGCAGAAATTTATGACATATATCAGCAAATTTTCAGAAAAAGCATGGTGAACAGCAGCACACATCTCCCAAGTTTCAATCAATATGTTCTTTTATTAGTCAAACATCCAGTAAAAAATGGCAATGTTTTGACCCGTGACAAGTGGAGGGTCTTTCTCAAGCCTCCACTTGTCACGGGTCGAAACGTTGCCATTTTTTACTGGATGTTTGACTAATAAAAGAACATATTGATTGAAACTTGGGAGACATGTGCTGCTGTTCACCACACTTTTTCTGAAGATTACATTACGTCAGACTGGGTTTGTCTGATTTAGCAGAGTGACACCGCTCCTAATAACGGGATTTGTGCTGCTTCAAATATTGTATTTTTTGGAATATATCAGCAAATGTCTTAAGCTGATTGTGTTCAATAATATCCGAAACATTCTCGATACCCGCATCAATCCAATTTTGGATTACTATATCAGGAATGAGAAAAGGAATGAGTCGAAGAGGAAGATCAGGATATGGCTTCATGCCCACTTCAGTCTTTTCCTTCAGGGTGCTATCCATTTTTGTCACTGATAGCACCCTGAACCCATTCATTTCAATGGGCCCGTGCACACTTCAGTTATTTAAACGGATCCGTTGTTCCATTCCGTCAAAAGTAGAGCATGTCCTACTTTGGTCAGTGATTCAGTGACCGTGTGGCCCATAGAAGTCAATGGGTCGGTCAAAAAAAAACGGATGGCACACGAAAGGCTTCCGTGTTCCATCCGTTTTTGATGGATCCGTTGCGATAGCAACGGCTGGGTGAGCCAAAGTTCACAGACTCACAGACTACAGTACACATTCAGTCCTGAAGATGGATGTGGAGAGACTCATAGCATTGGTGCATGATCACCCAGAACTGTGTGATACGCGGGCAGAATGCTACCACGACTACTATAAAAAGGACGCCACGTGGGAGAAACGTGCCAAGGAGCTTTTGACGCACAGATGGCAGCAGGGAACTAGTGCCCAGCATCACAACATAAGTAAATGCACACATTTCAGTCCAAAAATAAAAAAAAAACAAAGCAAGCCAAGCAGAGTAATCTCAAACTGTTCTCTATGCTCTGAAAGCTACAGAAAACAGCACCAAAAACTTCTTGTAACCTTTCTATGGTTGTTTCCTGGGACATGTGACAGGTTCAAATGAAGTTTACCTTCCGTTTTTCCATTTAAAAAATGGAAGAACAACGTCCGTGTAAAACGGAAACGGAATGCACACGGAAACCACACGGAAACAAAAGTGGACACACCGATCTGTCAAAAACGGCCGATAAAACGGTGATGGAAGTGTGCATGAGGCCTAACTCATAGGAAAAATAGGGTTAGGGCCTGTTCACATCACCGTTCGGCTTCCGTTTGGCTTTCCGTTTATCTCTTCCGTCAGAGGAACAGACAAACGGAAAGTAGACATTCCGTTTGTATTACTGTAATGATGGGGTAAGGAGACAGACAAGTGAGCCCTAATCTAGTCACTGCCTACTTGCACGACCCGTCCTAGGCGACGGCGTACAACTGGGCGACGGTCCCTACGCTCAATATGTGCACGATAGACAAACAGACAAGGGTACACAGAAGCTAAGGGAAATGGGGCAGTTGCCCACGGCAACACCGTGAGCAACAAGAGTAGTGAACGAGCCGAGTCAAACCAGGAGTGTACGATTTACCAAACGCAGAGCCGGAGCGTAGTCAGTATAGCCAGGGTCAATATGAAGCTGAGGTCAATAGTAATAGCTGGAACAGCAGAGCCAGGAAACAAGAGAGAATCATAGGCAAAGACAAGAAGCAAATGAAGGTATACATAGACCGAGGGAGGGAGCTAGAACCGTCTGGCCAGGCTGTGATAGGTTCTCCCACTCTCAGTGGTAGCAGATCGAGTCACTCTATCAGACCTAGGAGCAGATGCAGACTGATTAACCACGGGCGTCGACACAGAAGCTGTGTCTGGCAGATCCTTTACAATTTGATTTCAATGGAATTTATTAAAGTGTCTGTTGGCATCAGTTTGCTTCCGTTCCGTTAGGGATCCGTTTTTTGGACGGAAACAATAACGCAGCCTGCAGCACTATTTTTTCCGTCGATAAAGCGGATCCCTAACGGAAATTACATTTCCGTTTTTGTTTTATCATTGAAGTCAATGGGGCAACGGAAGCAGACGGAAGCAAACTGAAGGCATTCCGTTATGCTTTCCGTCAAACACATCATTTTGCAGAGCTGAGCATGTTTAGAAATTGTTGCAACTTGCACAGTCTGAAAAAAACACAGACACTCCATTTTGAGCAGAGAAGTGCTCACTCTACCAAAAAAAAAAAAAGGTATTTTGGGGTTTTGTCATTGTTTTTAAGTTTAGATTTAAAATTTTACACGCCTGTTCACATCAGCGTTGGCTTTCTGTTCCGGGTTTCCGTCTGAGTTTTCCGTCGGGTGAACCCCGCAACGGAAAGTCAAACCATTGATCTCAATGGTGACGGAAACATCGCTAATGCTTTCCGTTCGTCACCATTCTGGCTGGTTTCTGGTTTTGCGACGGAATCAATAGCGTAGCGTCGGAAAACCGGAAACCAAATGGAATTGTGACGAATGAAAAGCATTAGCGATGTTTCTGTCACCATTGAGATCAATGGTGACTGAAACGGAAGCTGTGCTGTCAGTTTCACTTTCCGTTGCAGGGTTCACCCGACGGAGCCCTCCGACGGAACCCCGTTACGGAAATGAACGGTGATGTGAACAGGCCCTAAGTCACACAGAATTTTTCCCAAACTCGAAATCCCGCTTCTAAAGTTAAAAATGTTGACTTGGGAAGCTTATCTCCCTTAGAAAGTAACCACAATTGTGCCTCAACTGGAATAGTGTCATGTAATTTTTTCTCCATAGACATCCAGTGCTTTATAGGATGTTTCACGTTCCAAAACCTACTCTGATCTAGAATCACAGCATAATAGTAGTAAGACACCTGCAGAAGACCCAAGCCCCCTTTACTTATAGACCTATATAAAACTTCTGCTGACATTCTGGGGCGAGAATGTTTCCATACATATCTATTAACTATACCTTGAAGTTTTTTAAGGTAGGTCCTTGATAGGAAAATAGGCACATTTCTGAACATGTACAATATTTTGGGTAACACCATAATTTTAATAGCGGAAATTCGTCCCACCTATGACGCTTCATATTTTAAATAAGTAGCCAATTCTCTCTCAACCTGTTGTAATAATGTAAGGTAATTATATTTATGAAAGAGGGAAGTAGGATAAGTCAGTTGTCATACCAAGTATGATATAGAATCCACTGCCCATAGAAACAAATATTTATTTTATAAAGACAACTTAAGAATATGTGGAAAATTCATACCCAGTATTACTGATTTACTCACATTCATCTTATAATACAAAATTGTACTAAACTGTTCTAGAAGCTTAGTAACTGCTGTCAATGACACCTCAGGCTTAGACATCGCAATAATCACATAGTTTGCGAATAAACCAATTTTATGGTCTATTTCTTCCCCTTTAATACCGCTAATCTCAGGATGTTAACGGATTAAAGCCGCTAGGGGTTCCATTACTAAAGTAAAGATAAGCGGGGATAAAGGACAACCCTGCTTTTGATCACTTTTTAGTCCATTTTTTTTGAGAGGTAAGGTGACCAAAAAAAAGCAATTTGCGTGTTTTATATATGTTTTTTTTGCGACATTCACCGAATGGGTTAAACAATGCTATATTGCGATAGTTCTGACTTTTACGGATGTGGCGATACCAGTTATGTTAACTTTTCTTTATTTTAACATTGATTTAGGGAAAAAATGTGAAAGGGTTTTTTTTTTAACTTTTAATACTTTTTTTGGAACATAAAAAAACCCTATATTTAACTGTTTTGGACTTTTTTTTTATTAGTCCCCCTATGGGACTTGAAGCAGCGATCGTTGGTTCGCTTGCATGAAATGCTGCAATACTAATGTATTGCAGTATATTGTGATTCTGACAGTCTCATTTGAAGCCCTGCGGAGGAGTACAAAGATGGCAGACCTGGGGGCCTTCATTAGGCCCCCAGGCTGCCATAACAACCATTGTAACCAGCCGATCGTTCCACGGGGGGGGGGGGGGGGCGCGATGACGTGTTGGTGGGGCGCCCCCCTGATTCTAACAATTTAAATGCTGCGGCCGCAATTGACCACGGCATTTAAGGTGTTAAACGGGCAGAATCAAAGTGATCTTTGATTCTGCTCGTTGCAGTGAGGTGTCAGCTGTATTACACAGCCGTCACCCGCTGTGCATGGAGCATGCTCAGCCTGTGAGCGAGCTCCATACTTCCCCTTAACATTCATCACGTACAGTTACGTGATAATGCGTTAAAGGGTTAAAGAAGTAGGCACAAGGCAACCCGCTCTTCAATTACGCTGGGAGAGTCTCTACTCAATAGTCCTCTTAGTCCTCCACTACAGGAGGAGGCGTATTGAGTAGTGGGCTCTCCTATACCTCCCAACTTTCAATCAGTGTAAATTTTTTCCCTGTTAAGCCACGCCTCTAACCCCACCCATACACACCCAGTTCAGCCCACATAGTATCTCGCTCCCAAAGTGCCTCCCCACAGTATAATGCCCCCAAAGAGCCCCCCCCCACTGTGGGGAGGCACTATTGGAGCATGATATTGTGTGGGCTGCACTGGGTCCTGAAAGGGTTAAGGGAACTTGTCACCAACATTTTCACCACTAAACCCACAGCACCCTACCTGAGGGTACTCTGGGTTTAGTGGTGAAAATTCTGGTGACAGGTTCCCTTTAGAACAGTCCATGCAGGTAGATGAGACACAGGCTGAGGAGCTGTGCCTCAGCAGTTCCAGTTAGCACTATGTATGTCTGCTTCAACCTGCCACTAATTGGCTAAAATGTGACCACTGGAGCCAATAAGAGAAGAATTGAGTCGTTGGCAACACACCTTGCTTTTTATATATTAGTATAACATGGTATTATAATATAATATATAATGCAGTTTACTATAATACTTTAACATTGCAATATACACAAAACATTAAAACCACCGGACTAATATTGTGTAGGTCCCCCTTGTGCCGCCAAAATAGCTCTGACCCCACAAGACCTTTGAAGGTGTCTTCTGTGATATGGCTACAAGACGTTAGCAGCAGATCTTTTGAGTCCTGTAAGTTGTGAGGTGGGACCTCCATGGATCGGACTTTGTTTTCCAGCACATCCCACAGATGCTGGATCAGATTGAGTTCTGGAGAACATGGAGGCTCAGTCAACATATTGAACTCTGTCATGTTCCTTAAACCATTCCTGAACATTTTTCAGTGTGGCAGGGCACATTATCCTGCAGAAAGACGCCACTGCCATTAGAGAATATGGTTACCAAAACGGATGTTCTTGGTCTCTAAGGGTGGTTAGGTAGGTAGTACGTGTCAGAGTAACATCCACATGCATGCCTGGACCTATTGTTTTCCAGTAGAATTTTGCCGAGAGGTTCACACTGCCTCTGCCGGCTTACCATCTTCCCATAGAGCATCCTGGTGCCATCTCTTCCCCAGCTAGCGACACACAAGCACCCAGCCGTCCACATGATGAGAAATAAAATGTAATTCATCAAACCAGGCCACCTTCTTCCTTTGCTCCATTGCCCAGTTTTGATGTTCATGTGGCCAATGCTTTCAGCAGTGGACAGGGGTTAGCATGGACTGCGGCTACACTCCCAAACGCAGCAAGCTGCAATGCACTGTCTTCTATCTTTCTATCATAGCCAGCATGTACTTTTTCAGTAATTTCTGCTACAGTAGCTCTTCTGTGGGATCGAAAAAAACGGCCTACCCTTCACTCCCCTTGCACATCAATGAGTCTTGAGCACCCATGTCACCGGTTCACCCGTTGACCTTTCTTTGACCTAAGTCCGCTCCTCTTTTCTCTCTACACAGCCCCTATTGGATAAACCATCAGCAGATTTGGCTTCCAGTACCATCTCTATGCTGATGACACCCAATTATATCCCTCTTCCCAAGACATCAGCCCTGCTCTAATACAAAACACCAGTGATTGTCTGTCCGCTGTCTCTAACATCATGTCCTCTCTCTATCTGAAACGGAACCTTTCTAAAACTGAGCTCCTTATGTTCCCACCATCTACTAACCTCCCTAAACCTGATGTCTCCATCTCAGTGTCTGGCACTACCATAACTCCTAGGCAACACGCCTGCTTACTTGGGGTTATTTTTGACTCAGATGTTTCCTTTACTTCACACATTCAATCACTTTCACGCTCCCGTCACTTTCACCTCAAAAACATCTCCAGAATCTGCCCTTTTTTTTACTGAGGAAACAGCCAAAACGCTCATTGTCGCTCTGATTCACTCTCGTCTTGATTACTGTAACTCATTACTAATCAGTCTTCCACTCACTAAACTCTCCCCTCTCCAATCTATCCTTAAATCAGCAGTCAGGCTCATCTATCTGACCAACCTCTATACCAACGCCTCTACCCTCTGCCAGTCACTGCACTGGTTGCCCTTACCCCTCAGAATTAAATTCAAACTTATTACTCTCACCCACAAAGCTCTCCACAGTGCTGCACCACCTTACATCTCCTCCCACATCTCTGTCTACCACCCTACTCGCGCTCTACATTCTACCAACAACCTTAGATTAAAATCCACCATAATCTGAACCTCCCACTCCCGTCTCCAAGATTTTTCTCGTGCTGCACCAGTCCTCTGGAATCACTACCCCAGACAATCAGATTAATTTCCGACAGCCACCATTTTAAACGTGCCCTGAAAACACATCTATTAGGGCAGATTCAGACGAACGTTGCGTTTTTGCGCGCGCAAAAAACGCAGCGTTTTGCACGCGTGTCAGCATCGTGTGGCATGCGTATTTTAACCATGTGTGCGTGTATTACACGCGTAAGACATGCGTTTTTCCTGCGCGTGTAAAAAACACACGCAGCTGTTCTGTTTACGCCAGCATACAAAAAGGCCAAGAAAGCAACACCGCTGCTTGATGTGTGCACCTGTGTTTCTTCATTTGTGTGCTTTTGGTGCAACCCAGTGTTCAAACCAGTATTTGCGGTTACTTTGTATGCCACACTGCATTGATGCCACCTAGCTCTCTGGCCCGTGTCCTATTAGCATGGATGGTATCCCGGAGGTTTGGCCAACGCGGTAGCATTCTACGGCCACACCGGCGGAGATCAGGTAGGATGTGGGTTCACCCAATAGTGGCCCAACGCACCTCTAAAGGGCATTTTCATACCCTCTTTGATGACCTCCGTCGTCACCCTGAAAAATTTCGCTCCTTTTGCCGCCTGTCTGTGCCTGCCTTTGATATGCTGCTAGAGCTGGTTCGGCCTGGAATAACACCATGCGGCGCTGTATTTCCCCAGAGGAGCGTCTCCTTGGCACCTTACGGTATGTGCTGTTTCGTTATCCAGGTTACACATTGTTTTAGGTGCTTCATGTCCTACCTAACATGTTGGCTTTGTGGTTTGTTTTTCTGATTTCCTGTAGATTTTTGGCGACCGGCAATAGCTACCATTCCCTTCATTTCGAATTCCTTCTTGGAGTGTCCACTATTTCCGGCATTGTCCCAGCAACCTGTGTGGTCCTGTGGCTGAGATTGAAGAGCAGCGTGATCCCTCAGCCTACGGCCCAACACTGGCTTCGAATAGCCCAGCAGTTTGAAACCAACACTCAATTTCCCCACTGTATTGGTGCACTGGATGGGAGCACATCCGTGTCCAAAAACCCCCCCACTCTGGGTCTCGGTACTTCAACTACAAGCAGTTTTTTTCCATAGTCTTGCTGGCCTTGTCAGACTGTAATTTGTGCTTTACCATCGTGGACATCGGGTCCTATGGAAGCTCTGCGGATGCCCGCATTTTTTCGTTCGTCCAGAATGGGCCAGCGTCTAATGTCTAACCAACTTGATGTTCCTGAGCCTAGCATCCTCCCTGGCACCAGCGGTCCACCCGTTCCTTATGTTATGGTTGCAGATGAGGGTTTTGCCCTCAGCAGACAAGTCATGCGTCCATATGCGCGGAGGGGCATGGATAACCGTAGGCGCATTTTCAATAACCGGCTAGGCAGAGCACGGAAAGTGGTGGAATGCGCCTTTGGCATCATGACCAGCAAGTGGAGGGTCCTGATGACAGCAATGCAAATGTCGCCGTCAAATGTGACATGTGTGATCAAAGCCTGTGTTGTGCTGCACAACTTTACCCGCATCCATGATGCCGCTCATGATGGGGAATATATGTTAACATCTGCACGCACCACCAGCCTCGCCCAGGCTGCTCGGCCAGGGCGGCCACCGACATCTGGCCTGCGAGTGGGCCACCAATTTGCTGAGTATTTTGACAGCCAGCCTTGAGATGTAACCTGCCAGAACGTAGCCATTTGAGGTGTGGTGAAGTTAGTATTCTTTTGTCGAACGTCTGTTTATCCCTCTAGTCCTTTTTTGGTTGGGGGGGGAGGGTTAGGGACTCGCAAAACTTGAGGCCCCTTGACGTGGGTTGCGAGCTTAAAGCTCGGGAGGCGTTTGGAATACCATTTTTTTAAGCCAATAATTCCTGGACATAACATCCTCTTGTGTAGACAAAGGATTTCCTGCCCTATATGTCAGCGCCCCTTTTTGCGTGAGTAAAGGTAGGTATGGGCAAACAATAACTATACTAATAACACCTCAGTTCCTGGTATTCCAAACCCCTTCCGATCAACGAAGACCTCAACGATGTGGTGGAGAAATGTCATACCGTCCAAACCTCTTACGCCATGGCACCTCATAGCGGTAGAGGCTGTAGAAATCGGTGAGCTATGTAACAGAAGGATTGTCCACACGGGAGTGAAATATATAAAACGTTGGCTTTTATGTTATTTGCACATACACTCCATAACACAAAAAAACACACGCGGGAGAACATACCCCAACAAAAATTGGCACCAACATGATGCATTGCATAAAGAAACCTGGAAGGATTCCTAGGCTGTCATGGCTTTTTAACATTTGGCCTTAGAACACACGCGCCCCTACAGATTATGATAGGCATGGGGCGGCGAGGTGTAAGCAGACATAGCCGCACCACTATGCTGTCCCCGGCCCTGATGAGGATGTTCCTGCACAGCATAGTGGGGGTGATACTGGGTCTGGTAGCCGTGAGGCTGCATGGGAGCCTGTAATCTTGGGGCAGGTAGGGAGTATGGAGGTAAGTGACGGACAGGGCCAGCCATTGGGCCAGGGGAGAGGTATCTTGGGCCTGGAGGATATTGCGGCATCTGCGATATTCCAGGGGCAGGTTGGGAGGGCCCTGGCAAATGGACCCCCGCGGAGGGCATAAAGACACTATGCCACTGCTCGATAGCTGTGAAGCACCGCCCTGGACTAAGCGGGGGTGTAGCACTGTCGATTAGCGACAGCATATTCGATTGCAGCCGCACCAGCCTATGCACTGGTACCCGGCGCATTAAAGGTGCCATGCTGCGACAAAAAAAGTCGTGGTTGTCCTCATCAGCTGCACGGCGCAGGTACTCAAGAACACGCGCGTCCACCAGTGCACCTGCGGGTGGGTTGACAGGGCGTCTGCGGCGGGGTGCTGCATGGCTAGGTGCCACTTGGTCCGGTGGCCCAGCTTCAGGCGCTGAGGCGACTGGGACTGGATCCTCTCTGGTGGGGTCCGGGGTTAGGGTGACCAGGGGAGCGGCGGCTTCGGACGCCTGGCTAGACTCGGGCCGTGCCTCCTCTTCAGACGCGTCAAGAGTGTCGCTAGTTCTAGAATATAGGGGAGACGTCAGTTGAGGAACCCAATTTACTGTGCAAACACAAAGCTGCTTTGGCGTATCTTACATTTTTGGGAGATCACGTTTGCAAAAAGGGACAACAACGAGTACTTACGGTCGCATGTCCATTATTTCCCGCAGGAACAACAGCTGCTCATAATAAATATAGCGGCGTTTCCTGGTGCCACCTTCTCCGCTGCGCCCGCCAGAACCATATTCTCTCCGGAACTGGTCCCTTGAGCTTCTCCACCGTCTCTTTACATCGTCCACTGTATAAATAATAAAGAACACATCATTCAACAAACACACCAGATGTTACTGCGCACACAGACAGTGCATATAAACTACTGTACCACACGTCCACACAAGAACACACCTAACTTGATGATACTATAAAGATGCCACTGAACGGAAACGTTGCCAATGACAGGCATTGATTCACCAGGGACGCAATAGGCAATATGGATGTCATTATACACATATATGTCGACACACATATATACACTCACCAATGCGTTGGCGGTCACGGGTGCGGCTGTCGGCCCACTCCTGCTCGAACAGCGCCTCGGCAATATGCTCCCACGCTGCCTCCTTGACTGTGCGGTCATGGTATGACTCCGCATGGGTGTTCCAGACCTCCGGACGCTCCTGAACTAAAGCGATGAGCTTAGCAACATCCATCTGGCGAGGCATGGCTGCAAGCTGCTTGTGGTGCTGTAGTAAACGGTTTGGCCTCTTTTTGAAAACCTGGTCTCTAAGCTACTTCGTGCTTTTCTGCTGGTTTCAACTAGTTAGTTCAAACTCCTTAGCATAGAGCCAACATGTCCTGCGTGAAAAACGCGCGTTCGGCGCTGCTGCCACCGTATGACATGCGTGATTTTCACGCACCCATTGACTTCAATGGGTGCGTGATGCGCGAAATACGCAGAGATATTGAACCTGTCGCGTTTTGTACGCAGCGAACAAACGCTGCGCAAAAATCACGCACTGTTTGAAGTGCCCCATTGACTTCTATAGGGCTGTGCGTGGCGTGCGAAAAAAACGCGGCCTGCACGCACGCAAATCACGCTCGTGTGAATCCCCCCTAACACAGATTTATGACATTCTCTAATCTGACTACTTTCCCTGGCCCCCCTTTTACATTAGTCATGAGGCCCTTTCATTCAGCAGTATCCCCCACACTCCCATGTCTGTCATATGCAGATACTGACTGGTGACCGGCTCATGTAGATTTATGTGTACTACCCCATGTGTAGAAAAGATGGCTGGACCATTGTAGTAAACAAGCCCTTTTTTTACATTTTGTGTCTCCCTTATTTCCTCATAGATTGTAAGCTCTTGAGAGCAGGGTCCTCACTCCTCTTTTTTGAATTGTTAATTAGTTTTGTCACTATGTAAAGTCTGATATTGTCTGTACATGTTCCCTCTGAATTGTAAGGTGCGGAAGAATATGTTGGTGCTATATAAATAACGGTTATTATTTCTTGGACCTTCGCTAAGGGATATAACAGGTACACCCTGCTTGGGACAAGATGTAGGTGTTTACTGCCATTCTTATCCGCATCTGTTAGGCATGTTTATTGGGATGGGATTACCTGGACTCACAGACTGTTAAAACATCCATTCATCACGCAGTGGCAGTACTGCTACAAAGTGGTGTGAAACTAATGGTTGCCTTACACTTCTATACAACGGGTGATGAATAACCGAGGTTACATTCATCCTTTGTTGGACCTTGTGCCTGTGACCCAACAAATACATTTATATGTGTACTTTTGAGATGTTATTTTTTCTATATAAATGATTGAATTAAACGTTATATTGTAGTAGGAATATTTTTTCAGTGATCCCACTTATGGTACTTACCACTGCATACCAGGAACCCCCAACAAGACCTGCCGTTTTGGAGATACTCTGACCCAGTCATATAGCCATCACAATTTGTACCTTGTCAGAGTCGCTCAGATCCAACACATAAACGTCAAGAACAGACTGTTCACTTGCTGACTAATATATCCCACTCCTTGTCACTGGTGCCATTGTAACCACATAATCAATGTATTAACTTCATCTGTCACTGGTTTTAATGTTAACGCTGAATGGTGTAAATGCTATCAAGATTTGGTGCCCAAGAACTGATCCTGAGTACTTTTTGTTTAAATTACCATATTACCGGGCTAGAGATCCAAAAGGTAACCAGTCCTCGAGGCCATACGGCATCAATGCTGCAGGTCATCCTTATCATTCTTGTCCTAGACATTACTGACTGAATGTTGACAGCGTTTATAATACAGAACTAAAGTCGTTTGCTCTATTAACCCATAATCCCAAAGGTGAAATTTCCCTGCACAATTCTTAGTCATACCAGTCTTTTTAAGACAGGCAAATTGTGTGGTATTACTATTGTTTTGCCACTTGAGTGACAGAAATGTGTATTGTGATAAAGATTCAACCTTCTGGCTATTTCATTCTTTGAGACATATGTACTAACTACTAGTAAACAGTAGATGGCAGCAAAGCAATGCTCAAAAAGTTATTATAAACAGCAAGATTAAAGAGTCTCTGTCACCAGTTTCATACTTCCCTATCTCATACCTAATCTAATAGGCGCTGTGTTGTAAATAACTACTGTGTTGTTGTTTTAAAAAAAATAAAAAAATAAAAACTTTTATTAGTGACAAAGTTCTGATCATTTTAACATTTATGCTAAGTTTTTGTAAAAGACCAACTGGGCATTTTTTTTTTACTTTAACCAAGTGGTCATTGTAAAGAAAAGTGTATGATGCTGCCCAATCAGCGTCATACACTTCTCTCCATTCATGTCCAGTTTTAGTCACAGCACAGTGTGATCTCGCAAGATCACGTTGTGCCATCACTTACTCCCGCAGTTCCTTCACCGGAGCGACGGGAGAATGACCAGACACCGCCTCTAGCCGCCTTCTGGAAACCTAAGCTTCCGTGTCCCTTACCATTGATATCAATGGTGACGGAAACGTTGCTAAAGGTTTCCGTTTGTCACCGTTGTGACAGGGTTCCGTTGTTTTAACTGAATCCTTAGCGCAGTCAAATTCTGTACCATCATCTATGAGGCTGGGTTCACACGACCATGTTACGTCCGTAATGGACGGAACGTATTTCGGCCGGAAGACCCGGACCGAACTCAGTGCAGGGAGCCGGGCTCCTAGCATCATAGTTATGTACGATGCTAGGAGTCCCTGCCTCGCTGCAGGACAACTGTCCCGTACTGTAAGCATGTTTTCAGTACGGGACATTAGTTCCACGGAGAGGCAGGGACGCCTAGCATCATACATAACTATGATGCTAGGAGCCCGGCCCCCTGCAGTGTGATCTGTCCGGGACATGCGGCCGAAATACGTCTGTCCATTACGGACGTAACATGGTCGTGTGAACCCAGCCTTACGCAGAGTGGAGATTGGTAAGAAGCTCTTGCTCTGGAGAAACCAGTACCATTTAAGTGATACCTATGTAATAGTTGTTTCTAATGTAGTGGCGCTGCAGGAATATTAAACACTTGCTGGTGGTTTCCCCAAGGGATTAAAGATGATTGGTGGGGGTCTCAACAGCAGCACAGCCTGTGGTTTATCGGCAGTGTACTTTACTAATGAAAAGGGATTGTGCTAAGTAGACAACCCTTTTACTGTCTGTACTTCCTAATGATATGCAGTTACTCACTTAGACCTCGCCACTAATAAACTTGCATGAGCAGGCTATTTTCACGGTCTATTATATTGCTTCAGAGAAATCTGTATGTAAAAAGTGATAAAGCCCAGCAACAAGTGGCGTTTTCTTCTGCTGAACCCCATGAACCCTACTATAGCTGGGCCTCTTTATAAATTTTAAACCTGAACCCTTAAGAGGATTTCTGGTTCTTGGCATTCCAGCAGCTCCAGGTTTATGTGGGCCCTTGGGCGACACAGACTTAGTAGGCCCCTTTGTGGGGGAACTCACGGCAGCAGTAACATTTTATTCCCTCTGTAGATAGTGCCACACAGCCCCCCTCGCAGGTAGTGCCACACAGCCCCTCCTCCCAGGTAGTGCCACACAGCCCCCCTTCCTGGTAGTGCCATACAGCCCCCATCCCAGGTAGTGCCACACAGCCCGCTCCCAGGTAGTGACACACAGCCCCCACCTCCCAGCTGGTGCCACACAGCCCCCTCCTCCCAGGTAGTGTCACACAGCCCCCTCCCTGGTAGTTCCACACAGCCCCCCTCCCTGGTAGTGCCACACAGTCACCCTCCCTGGTAGTGCCACACAGCCCCCCACACTGTAGGTAGCACCTCTGGGGTTCCCCAGTGGAATCCCCAGCCAGAGCATTAAGGAGAAGCCCCTGCCGTCACTGTCCAGTGTTGTCAGGGGCAACCCCAGAGCCATAGTCCCGGGCAGAGCACTACTAGCACTCTGCCTGGGACTCCTGCTCTACTCCTATCATCACTGTCCATATATAGATAGTGATGTCCGGAGCAGAGCTGAAGTCCAGGGCAGAGCACTAGTAAAGGCTCTGCTCCGGTACTCCGGCTCTGGGGAAGCCCCTGACATCACTGTCCATGTACGGCTAGTGATGTCAAGGGCCACCCCCGAGCTAAAGTCCCGGGCCGAGTGCTGCTAGCACTCTGCCTGGGACACCCTTCTCCCCCTAAGGGTAGTGGGCCCCGGCACTTGCCCGGGTTCGCCGGGTGCTCACGCCGGCCCTGCGTTCCAGTCTTACCCTGCTCATACCTTATTTAAAGGGGTTGTGTAGCCAGAAAACATTTATGGAATATTTACCAGATATGCCATAAATAAATGTCTAATAGATGTGGGTCTCACCTCTGGGACCCGCACCTATCTGTCCTCACTTCTTTGGGACTTACTAAAACAGTGTAGCTTATGTATGCTTTTTCCGGATTCCTGTTTTGTCATGTACCTATGCTCAACCTGGATGTCGTGGCTAGTGCCGCCTTACCAGGCGGGACGGGAATCGGGTTTGTGAGATAGGTGCGGGTCCCAGAGGTGCATCCGCATCTATTCGACCTTTATGGCATATCCTGTGAATATACCATAAATGCTTGAGGGTACACAACCCCTTAAAGCAGTCTTAATGAACTTTGAATAAATCTTTTGAAAAGCTTTCTGTCATTGATAGGTGCCCAGACTCATATTTGTACCTATCATATCTGTACTAACCCGTGTTGGATAGTTTGTGAATCATCTTTGCATTAAAAAAAACAAACATTTAAGCCCTTCCCGCGGCAGCCATTTTTTGTTTTTTCAAGTTTGCTTTTTTCCTTTTTACCTTCCAAAAGCCCCAACTGTTTTATTTTTCCGTTGACATGTATGATTATGGTAATACCAAATTCATATACATATTTTTATTATCATTTACTACTTTCACAAGATAAATAGAATTTGTTAAAAATTATGAGGTCCCATGCACACGACCGTAAAAATACTCCATAATTATGGACACACTCAGTTCTATTGACCGTGGACACCTTTCCGTATCTCTACGGATGGGTGTCCGTGCCGTAGAAATTTTCCAAAAATTATGGAACATGTCAGTTTTTTTGCATTTTACGGGCCGTGCTTCCATACTTTGAATGGGAGCACGGCCCGAAAATGTGGGCGGCAGTTGGCAGCCGGCCGTGTCCGCAATCGCGGGCCGTGATTACGGGCACGGCCGTGTGCATGGGGCCTAAGACCCTTAACTTTTACATTTTTTAGTCAATGGAACTTATACCATTTTTGGGTACATGCAAGTTTTTGATCACTTTTTATTCCATGTTTTAACAAGTAGGTGACAAAAAAAATCTGATTTATTTATTCTTTTTTCGGCGTTCATCTTTCGGGTTTAATAATGTTATATTGTAATAGTTTGGACTCTTACGGACGTGGCAATAACGATTGAGTTTATTTTTTTTATTTTTACATTGCTTGAGGGAGGAAATAGGAAAAGGTTTTTATTACTTTTAAAAAATAATTCTTTTTGTATATTACTAAAACTTTTTTTATTTAATGTTCACATTTTTGTTAGACTATGCTTGAGAAAGGCCCCATGGAGTAGGACTGAAACGTTGCATGTGGTGAATAAATCCACTTTTTTCACTATCAAGGTGTGCTGTCTCGTATTTTGAAAGGATTTACTATATACATATATATATATATATATATATATATATATATGTATATATATATATATATATATATATATATATATATATATATATATATATACTAGTCCTTCTCAATGAATTAGAATAACATCAAAAGTAAATTTATTTCAGTAATTCGATTGATTCAACAAGTGAAACTCATATATTATATCGATTTATTACACACAGAGTGATCTATTTCCAGCATTTTTTCTTTTAAAGAGGCTCTGTTACCAGATTATAAGTGCCCTATCTCCTACATAATCTGATTGGCGCTGTAATGTAGATAACAACAGTGTTTTTTTTCGAAAAACGATCAATTTTGACAGTTATGACCTATTGTAGATTTATGCTAATGAATTTCTTAATAGACAACTGGGCGTGTTTTTATTTTTTGACCAATTGGGCGTTGTAAAGAGAAGTGTGTGACGCTGACCAATCAGCGTCACACACTTCTCTCCATTCATGTCCTCAGACATCGTGATCTAGTGAGATCATGATGTACAGTCACATACTCACACATTAACGTTACTGAAGTGCCTTGAGAGTGAATAGACATCTCTTCCAGCCAGGACGCGATGTCTATTCACAAACCCGAATCTTTGGTAACGTTTGTGTGGGACTTACAGCACAGCACATCGAGATCACGCTGTGCTGTCATTTACAGCATGATCTCGTGAGTTCACGCTTGCTGTCATTAAGTCCCACACAAACGTTACCGAAGTGTCGGGAGTGCGAATAGACATCGCGTTCTGGCTGGAAGCGATGTCTATTCACTCTCAAGGCACTTTAGTAACGTTAATGTGTGAGTAAGTGACAGCTCATCATGATCTAGCAAGATCAGGCTATGCTGAGTACATGAATGGAGAGAAATGTATGACGCTGATTGGTCAGCATCATACACTTCTCTTTACAACGCCCCCTTGGTCAAAAAGTAAAAACACGCCCAGTTGGCTATTAAGAAATTAATTAGCATAAATCTAAAATAGGTCATAACTCCGTCAAAATGTATCTTTCTTTAAAAAAAAATAAAAACCACTGCTGTGATCTACAGTACATTACAGCGCCAATCACATATGTAGGAGATAGGGCACTTATAATGTGGTGACAGAGCCTCTTTAATGTTGATGATTATGGCCAACAGTTAATTAAAACCCCAAATTTAGTGTCTCAGAAAATTAGAATATTATATAAGCCCAATTTAAAAAATGATTTTTAATACCGAAATGTTGGCCAACTGAAAAGTATGACCAGTATATGCAGTCAATTCTTGGTTGGGGCTCCTTTACTTGAATTACTGCATCAATGCGGCGTCGCATGGAGGTGATCAACCTGTGGCACTGATGTTGTGTTATGGAAGCCCAGGTTGCTTTGATAGCGCCCTTCAGCTCGTCTGCATTGTCAGGTCTGGTATATTGACAATACTCTATAGATTCTCTATGGGGTTTAGGTCAGGCGAGTTTTCAGGCCAATCAAGCGCAGTGATACTGTGGTTATTACACCAGGTATTGGTACTTTTGGCAGTGTGGGCAGGTGCCAAGTCCTGCTGGAAAATGAAATCAGCCTCTCCATAAAGCTTGTCAGCAGATGGAAGCATGAAGTGCTCTAAAATTTCCTGGTAGACGGCTGCGCTGACTCTGGATTTGATATAACACAGTGGACCTACACTGCTGCTCAGTGGTCCAAAGTTCTGTTTTCAGATGAAAGTAAATTTTGCATTTTATTTGGAAATCAAGTCCCAGAGTCTGGAGGAAAAGTGGAGAGGCATCAATCCAAGTTGCTTGCGGTCCAGTGTGAAGTTTCCACAGTCAGCGATGGTTTGGGGAGCCATGTCATCTGCTGGTGTTGGTCCACTGTGTTATATCAAGTCCAAAACATCCATTCTATTTCTGTTTCCGGCCGTGTTTCAATTTTTAACGTCCGATTTTGACCCGTTTTGCATCCATTTTTTTCCCTGTCCGTTTTAAAAACGGATGAATTTAATTTGTCAATTTGTTGCCACGCACTGCCCTCTGTAGATAATGCCACACACTTCCCTTTGTAGATAATACCACACACTTCCCTCTCTAGATAATGCCACACACTGCCCTCTGTAGATAATGCCACACACTGCCCCACTGGCATAGCTATAGGGGTCGCAGCGGTCGCAATTGCGACCGGGCCCCGAAGCCAGGGGGGCCCACGGCCCCCCCCGCACCACATCAATAAAAAGTTACTATAGTAACTCGGGCCGTGGGCCCCTGTTACTATAGTAACATACTTTACTTACCTTCCTGGTTCCGGATGGCAGCGGAGGTCCTGAGGTCAGGCGCTGTGCGCAGCGCATGACGTCACAGCGCTATGCGCCGCGCACAGCATCGAGATGACAGAACTCCCGCCGCGGCCGAAGAGGAAGGTAAGATAGCCCTGACTGGTGGGGTCCGACTCCCGGGACCCGCCAATCAGCTGTTTTGAAGGGGCCGCAGCACTCATACGAGAGCTGCTCCCCTTCATTCCGGTCACACTGTGAATCGGTGTCGGCGATTCAGTGTGGGCGAGTAGTGAAATGAAGGGGAAGCAGCTCTCGTACGAGTGCTGCGGCCCCTTCAAAACAGCTGATTTGCGGGTCCCGAGAGACACATCAGCTATTGATGGCCTATCCTGAGGATAGGCCATCAATGTTTAGGGACTGCACAACCCCTAAGCCTATGATGTAGCAGGCTTAGGGGGCCCATGAGACAGGATCACAGATTGTGTGATCCTGTCTGCTGGGCCCTGTATCTAAGCCAATCACATGGTAGGCTTAGATACATGGCCCATGTGTGATCTTGTCTGGTGGGCCCTGTATCTAAGCCAATCACATGGTAGGCTTAGATACATGGCCCATGCGTGATCCTGTCTGCTGGGCCCTGTATCTAAGCCAATCACATGGTAGGCTTAGATACATGGCCCATGTGTGATCCTGTCTGCTGGGCCCTGTATCTAAGCCTACCACACTAGGTTTAGATACAGGGCCCCAGCACACAGTAATCTTATACTGTATAAGATTACTGTCTGCTGGACCCTGTATCTAAGCCTACCTTGTGGTAGGCTTAGATACAGGGTCCCACAGACAGTATCACACATGGGCCCTGTATCTAAGCCTAACACATGTGTTACTAATCATTTTTTGTGTGTTTTCTTACAGGTTCGGTCGTTGGACTACGTCGGATTCCAGGACTACTTCGATGACAGCTTTTTCTTTATTATCAATAAAATGGTTAATGAGGGTTATGTGTTTTTTTTTTTTATTTCAATAAAATATTTTTTCTATGTCTTTGTGGTTTTTTTTTAAACTATATTACTACCGCCTTAGTAATGGCCGCCGGCTGATAGACAGCGTCCATTGCTAATGCGGGGCTTAGTGTTAGCCGGTGCAGAGGCTAACACTAACCACCATTATTACCCCGGTACCCACCGCCACCAGGGGTGCCGGGAAGAGCTTGGTACGATCCAGTACCTGACCATCTGTAGTGATGGTCGGCCACTGGGGTGGCCGCAGGCTGGTATTATCAGGAGGGGAAAGGCCAAAAACAGTGGCCCTTCCTACCCTGGTGATGCTAGGCCGCTGCTGCTTTATTGTATCTGGCTGGTTATGAAAAATGGGGGGGACCCCACGTCATTTAAAAAAAAAAAAAAAAAAAAATTGGGAAAGAACGATGTGGGGTCCCCCCTAATTTTCATAACCAGCCAGATGCAACACAGCAGCAGCATTACCAGGGTGGTAGGGGCCACTGTTTTTGGCATTCCCCAGCCTAATACTACCAGCCTGCGGCCACCCCGGTGCCTGCCCGTCACTACAGATGGTCGGGTACTGGTTCGTACCTGGTTCTTCCCAGTACTCCTGGTGGCGGTGGGTACCGGGGTAATAATGGGGGTTAGTGTTAGCCTCTGCACCGGCCAACATTAAGCCCCGCCTTAGTAATGGAGGTTGTCAATCAGCCAGCGGCCATTACTAAGGCGGTGATAATAAAGTTTAAAAAGATACAAGCACATAGAAAAAATATTTTATTGAAATAAAAAAACACAACCCTCATTAACCATTTTATTGAGAATAAAAAAAACGCCGTCATTGAAGTCCTCGTATCCGAAGTCCAATAACCGAACCTGTAAAAAAACACAAACACACAAAAATAATCCGTAACACATAAAGAAGCAAAATTATTATTCTTACCTGTCCTGGGTCCAGCGCTGGAGCCGCAATGTCAGCGAGCTGGGCCCTGTATCTAATCCTATCATGTGTGATACTGTCTGCTGAGCTGTGTATCTAATCCAATCATGTGTGATACTGTCTGCTGAGCTGTGTATCTAATCCAATCATGTGTGATAATGTCTGCTGAGCTGTGTATCTAATCCAATCATGTGTGATACTGTCTGCTGGGCCCTGTATCTAATCATATCTTGTGTGATACTGTCTGCTGAGCTGTGTATCTAATCCTATCATGTGTGGTACTGTCTCTGAGCCACTGTATCTAATCCTATCATGTGTGATACTGTCTGCTGAGCTGTGTATCTAATCCTATCATGTGTGATACTGTCTGCTCAGCCACTGTATCTAATCCTATCATGTGTGATACAGTCTGCTGGGCCACTGTATCTAATCCTATCATGTGTGATACTGCCTTCTGAGCCACTGTATCTAATCCTATCATGTGTGATACTGTCTGCTGGGCCCTATATCTAATCCTATCATGTGTGATACTGTCTGCTGAGCCACTGTATCTAATCCTATCATGTGTGATACTGCCTTCTGAGCCACTGTATCTAATCCTATCCTGTGTGATACTGTCTGCTGAGCCACTGTATCTAATCCTATCCATAGTTTATAGGGTCGTAGTGCTATAGATATGCTATGCTGTCTCCTATACACACATTTTTTTTTGGGCGGACACATATGTATTGGGGCTATTTCCCTGACATTTTAAGCCCTGAGGGTCTGTTCACACGGCAGCGTCTGTTCAGGAGAAAACAGCACCGTAATTTCAGCCGTAATGGCATGTGCATGGCGTCTTTCGCTGCGTCCATTACGGACGTAATTGGAGCTGTTTTTCTATGGAGTCCATGGAAACGGCTCCATTTACGTCTGAAGAAGTGACAGGCACTTCTTTGACGCGTGCGTCTTTTTTACGCGCCGCCTTTTGACAGCGGCTCGTAAAAAAAAATGACCGTCGGCACAGAACATCGTAAGACCCATTCAAATGAATGGGCAGATCTTTGCCAACGCTTTTGAGCCGCATTTTCGGACGTAATTCAATGCTAAAACGCCCGAATTATGTCCGTAAATAGTGTGTGTGAACCCAGCCTTAGTGACACCCCGGCTGCTAGTGCTGCATTGTTGGGTCACTTAGGAGACCCAGCGATGCAGCTGAAAGCTGCGGACCGTCGGCCATGAGAAGTTTGCGGGAGGGGGGGGGCCCAGTAAGAATTCTTGCATCGGGGCCCATGAGCCTTTAGCTACGCCCCTGCACTGCCCTCTGTAAATAAGGCCAGACACTCCCCCCTATAGCTAATGCCACACAGCTCCCTGTAGATAATGCCACACACAGCCCCCTGTAGATAATGCCACACATTTCCCTTTGTAGATAAGTCACACACAGCCCCTTGTAGATAATGCCAAACTGCCCTCTATCGATAATGCCACACATAGCCCTACTGTAGGTAGTGCCATGCAGCCCCCTTTTATATAGCACCCCCGTAGATGGCCCCTCCTCTGTAGATAGTGTCACTGTAGCTCCTTGTAGGAGCGGAATCCCTCTGCCAGGGAAGCTCTGCTTCAGGAGTTGCCCCTGATATCACTGACCATACTGTATATATCAGTGACTTCTCCTGGAGTGGAATCCCTGGCCACAGTCTCGGCAAAGCTGTGGCCGGTGATTAGAGGGATTCCGCTCCTACGGGGTGCTACAGTGGCGCTATCTACAGATGAGGGGGGTGCCATCTATGGGGGGGGTGTTCCAACTACAGTGGGTACCATCTACATGGAGGCTGTGGCACTACTTAAAGCAAAATTATCTCCTCCTCCTCACATGCACTTCGCACTGTGAGGTGGAGGAGAGAGTGAGTGATCACATTCAATTGACGGCCGTGCTATACACGGCCTATAGACTACTATGGGAGCCGTGTGGCCGGGAGAACGGCCCAAAATAGGGCATGTTTCATTTTTTGACGGCCCGATTTAACAGGGGCATCAAAAAATCAGCTGTGTGAATAGCCCTATTTGGGTTCTATTGTTCTTACTGCGGCCGCGTAAAATAAACGCCCGTCACACGGCCGGGTATCCCTGTCGTGTGAATAGGGCCTTTATACCAGTTCTAGAAAGCTTTACCTCACACTGCAAGAGAGAGTTCCAGTCTGAGGTAACGCATGACCCCATAACTCTCTACTGTAAGCCTATGTATCCTCCTCTTAATTCAATGTAATGCAATTAAATAATATATTTTTTGTTATTAACACCCAGCTTCCATGTCATTTACTTTCTTTCCGTATAATGTTTGATGGCCGTAAAGTGTATCCAACTTAAGATGTCACCTTATCTGTTATAAATAATGCTAGTCCTGGGCTACAAGTGATGTACGTACCTGTATGTGTAAAGGTATTGTGTAACTTTGAACAAAAGAGAACCTTCTGTTCTTGTCACCTGATATTTTACTTTAGACCTGGTAACTGATCTCGGGCAGCAGTCTGCAGATCATCAGCTCGTTCACAAGGAAATAGTGGATTTTTTAGTTGCATCTTTTGGTAGGTAATAAAATATTATGGCAATATTATATAATACGTAATAACAGGTTATATAATTCCTGTGAAGCAGCAACTATGTGAGGTAATACAGTACAAAGTCACTTTGCATGATGATGATAAAAATAATTACTGATATTATCTTCCTTTGTTGCTTATGTGCCTTCCTTTTACTTCAAGGACCAATCAGCAAATCAAAATATTGGGGTTCCTATAAAATCTGTTCTTCCAGGAGAGAAAAATATGACTTTTGCCAGTTCAAGACCTCTTGTCTCTGATCAATCTACATAGTAACAGCTAGAGATGAGCGAACCGGGACAACCGAACCCGGTTTCGGTCCGAACATCGGGAAAAGTTCGGTTCGCAGCGAATCTGAACTTCACCGGGTTCGGCCGAACACGTTTTGACCGAACCCGGTAAAAAATATTATACAAATCGGCAGCCACTTGTCTCTATCAATCACTGATAGAGAAAAGAGGCTGCTGATTAAAAATAAAATAAAAAGCATTTCATACGTACCCAGTCGTTGTCTTGGTGACGAGTCCCTCTTCTTCCTCCAGTCCAACCTTCTTTCCTGGCACGGCAGCCTGTGATTGGCTGCAGAGGCCGCTGCAGCCTGTGATTGGCTGCAGAGGCCGCGGCAGCCTGTGATTGGCTGCAGCGGTCACATGGGCTGTAACGTCATCCAGGAATGTCGGGCCGGATGTCGAGAGGGACGCGTCACCAAGGCAACGGCCGGGAGACCGGACTGGAGGAAGCAGAAAGTTCTCGGTAAGTATGAACGTCTTTTTTTTTACAGGTTACTCTATATTCTGATCGGAATTCACTGTCCAGGGTGCTGAAACAGTTACTGCCGATCAGTTAACTCTATCAGCACGCTGGACAGTGACTATTTACTGACGTCGCCTAGCAACGCTGCCGTAATGACGGGTGCACACATGTAGCCACCCGTCATTACGGGGCCCCATGCACACGACCGTACCGTAAAAACACCCGTTATTACGGGTCGTAATTACGACCCGAAATAGCGGGCCCATAGACTTCTGTTAGCCACGGGTACCTTCCCGTTTTCTCACGGGAAGGTGCCCGTGCCGTTAAAAAGATAGAACATGTTCTATTTTTTTATTTTACGGGCCGTGCTCCTATACTTTATAATGGGAGCATGGCTCGGAAAAACGACCGGCTGCCCGTGGCCGGCCGTGCTCATCTCCTGAAATACTCTGTGCTGCCTTAAACTCTGTGGACAGGTCAGGATCCTGTTTCTTTTAAATGCTGCAGGGGAACCCGCTCGATCCACTATATAAGGCTGCGCTACAGTGCTTGGGAATAAGTGACTGGGGCAGAAGAGGATGGAGGCGCAGCCTTATATAGTGGATCGAGCGGGTTCCCCAGCAGCATTTAAAAGAAACAGGATCCTGACCTGTCCACAGAGTTTAAGGCAGCACAGACTATTTCAGGAGATGAGCGTGCGGATCTTGTGCGGGGTGGTGACTTGCCAATCATGTGAAGGTGTTATTGAGGACAGGAGTGGAGGAGAGGTAACAGACTGAGAGCTACGTAATGGTAAGAGCAGAGTTCACAGCAGCACAGAATATTTCAGGAGAGGAGCAGGTGATTGGCTGCAGAGGCCGCTGCAGCCTGTGATCGGCTGTCGAGGCCACGGCAGCCTGTGATCGGCTGCAGAGGCGGTCACGTGACGTGCGTGACCGCCACTACAGCCTGTGATTGGCTGCAGCGAGCGGCGACATGGATGAAACTTCATCGCTGGAGGCCGGACAGGAGGAATGTAAGTATGAATGTATTTTTTATTTTTTTTTATTACATTAAAATTGTATTTTCCGCGCGCCGAGCATGGTACTGTCAAGGTTGCTGAAAGAGTTAGTGCAGCCCATTAACTCTTTCAGCACCCTGGACAGTACCATGCTCGGCGCACGGAAATTACAGGTTCAATCAGAACTAGTTCGGTCCGAATCTAACTTTTTTGTGATATTCGGCGAACTAGCCGAACCAAACTTTTCATAAGTTCGCTCATCTCTAGTAACAGCAAAGTGGATTTGAACATATCTCATCCACAAGCTGCAGCAAAAGCTTCTCAGAATACGTGCGTAAATTAACTTACAGTGCGGATTTCAATCGGGAAGTCAGAAACCGCAACAGATGCTTATTGTTACCAATTTTCCTATGGATTAGCAGCAAATTTGCAGCAAAATCTGCATGTGAAAAAACACCACTAATTTGAAAGATTAAAATAAAAAAAAATCAGTCTGCAGCCTACAGGAGGCCCGCTGTACAGAGACGAGCCAGGGGAGCAGGGACACAATGCTATAGGAGCGGCAGGGGAGGTGAGTATAGTATTTTTTTTCTACCGCCTGTTTTCTGACAAAAATGTATAACAAAATAATTTTCCGGAGCATATCTGACCCATGTGAATATACCATTAAAAGAATTTCAATCCTGGCCAATCACTTACCTGCATAGTAGAAGCGGCTACCTGCCCTGGAGAGAGCACCATGAACTCTCACTTTTTTGCATACAGAACTATTGAGGAACATGGATGTCATAGGGGTCGAGACTATGCTGTGGAGTGGAGAGCTGCCAATAAACAGTGTTTCTCTGTGTATTACATGTAGGGTCATTCACTTAAATGGCTACCGTAGCTGCAGCGGATATGAAACAGCCGACAGAAACTTCCCTCAGGGTTGTGAGAATCTAGACCTACTGCTTTTGTCTAAAAATGAGTTGTCAAGGAGTATTATGTAAAGCAATTAAAATAAATTAAAGGACATTTTGACCGTCTCATATATTGTATATAATTCTTCTTTGTCACATGTTAAGAAATCATTTTTGCTAGTAAGTTTTTAACAAGTTCATAGTAAATGAATTGGTAATACTGATTCACATTCATAGTCACTATTTATTTGATTAAAATTATATTTCTAGAATTAGCTCATAAACAAAGGCAGAAAACGTGGCCCCTTCTTACTGGATATTTTTTTTTCAGAATTAGGAAACTTACATTCTTCTGCTCGTGGTTTACAGTAATGTGCCAGTGGACTTAGAAATGGCTAGTGCCTAAACTATTGATATAGTCTGCCGCCCATGGGTTATAAGTGGAAAAAAATTACTTAATTGCCGTTTTATTCAAAATGTTATATATATATATATATATATATATATATATATATATATATATATATATATATATATATATATATAAAAATAGCAGTCACATAAGCTTCGAAGAATGAATAGTTTGACACTTTGGCGTGAAACAAGATATTCCACATAATGTACAAAGCACACCCAGGCAGATGCTGACATTCTATTTTATTATTGTAAAAACAGTACCTGCTGTATGTTAAATTAATTTGTGATATTTTTACAGTTATATAAAAATGTGGAAAAAATATCATTGAACATGTTACTTTTAAGTAAATAAAACAGTCACCGTTACTATGGCAATTAGAATGCAAACTATGAGTGCCAAAAATGTAAATAGTTTACAGTATTTGGAATACTTCTGTTCCTTCTCCTTTTTCTTTAGCAATGAGTCGTACCCAGGTGTATAAATATCTTCTAGCCAGTAATGGATATCATTTGGATTCTCCTGCAAAACATTTACAATTATAACATTTCCTTGATAAAAACGTCTAAATAACAAGTAGTATTCACAAGGACATATACTGCCTACTAAACACTACAGAGGTAAGTTCTTGCACATGATTGTACATTCTCAGCATAGTAAACAAGCTCAATGTGGACCAATGCATAATCCCATATACCTCTATATGTTTGTATATATATATATATATATATATATATATATATACATATATATATAAAGTTAGACCATAAATAATTAACCCCTTAATGACTAGCCTATTTTAAACCTTAATAACCAAGCTATTTTTTAAGTTTTTCCATCGTCGCATTTCAAGAGCTATAACTTTTTTATTTTTGCGTCGACAGAGCTGTATAAGGTCTTGTTTTTTGCGGGAGAAGTTGTAATTTTTAATAGCATTTTAACCCATTAGTGACCGCCCTATAGTGTTTTAACGGCGGCCACAAATGGCCTTTATTCCGATGCAGTAGCCTTTTTACGTCGCTGCATCGGAATAAATAAACAGATCAGGGAGCCGTTAAATCTCCCTGCTCTCAGCTGCCAGAGGTAGCGGAAGGCTGGGGGCATCCCTGCTCAAACGGGTGAGATCGATATTAGTATCGATCTCACCCGTTTAACCCCTCAGATGCGGCGCTCAATAGCGAGCGCCGCATCTGAGTGGTTTTGGAGAGGGGAAGGGAGCTCCCTCTCATCCCACTGACACCCGGCGATAAGATCGCCGAGTGTCTGTGTCTCTGCCTGTAGAAAATGGCTGCTAGGTCATGCCTCTTCGTTTTACACGGACAGCCATAATACACCGCATATAAGTATTGCAGTGTATTATAAATGCGATCGGATAATCGCATAGTGAAGTCCCCTAGTGGGACTAGTAAAAAAGTTTAAAAAAAAGTTTAATAAAATGTGAAAAAAAAAGTGAAAAGAAAAACCCACTTTTCCCCCATACAAACTGCTTTATCATTAACAAACAAAATAAAGTACACATATTTGTTATCGCCACGTCTGTAACGACCCCAACTATAAACTTATTACATCATTTAACCCGCACGGTGAACGTCGTAAAAAATGAAATAAAAAAACATGTAAACATTTCTGTTCTCTTTGAATCCAGCCTTAAAAAAAATGTGATAAAAAGTGATCAAAAAGTCGCATCTACTCCAAAATGGTACCGATAAAAGCTACAAGTCGTCCCGCAAAAAAAAAAGCCCTCCTACAATTGCATCGGCGAAAAAATAAAAACTTTACGGCCCTTCAAATATGGAGACACAAAAACAAATAATTTTGAAAAAAAATAACTGTTTTCACTGTGTAAAAGTAGTAAAACATACAAAATCTATACAAAATTTGGTATCATTGCAATCGCAACAACCCGCTGAATAAAGTTATTGTGTTATTTATACCACACAGTAAACGACGTATTTTGTTTTTTTAATAGTAAAGCATTTTGTATTGGGAAAAAGTGGGTTTTTCATTTTTTTTATTAACTTTATTAAACTTTTTTTTTTACTTTTTTGCTAGTCCTACTAGGGGACTTTAATATGTGATCCTCCGATCGCTTTTATAATGCACTGCAATACTTTTGTATTGCAGTGTATTACTGCCTGTCTGTTTAAAACGGACAGGCCTCTGGCATGGCCTAGCAGGCATTCACTACAGGCAGACCTGGGGGCCTTTATTAGGCCCCCGGCTGCCATCGGAGACACAGACACTCGCCGATCTTATCGCCGGGTGTCGGTGGGAGAGAGAGGGATCTCCCACGCTCTCTCCAAAACAACTCAGATGCGGCACTATCTATTGAGCGCCGCATCTGAGGGGTTAAACGGGTGAGATCAGTACTGATATCGATCTCACACGTTCGAGCAGGGATGCCCCCAGATCCCAGCTACATCTGGCAGCTGAGAGCAGGGAGATTTAACGGCTCCCTGCTCTGTTTATTTATTCTGATGCATCAGAATAAAGCCCATTAGTGGCCGCCGTGAAAAGGCGTATTGGCGGTTACTAACGGGTTAAATATATTCACAACACATAAATAATACGTGTGAGCATTATACATAAACTATCTGCTAGCTAGGCATGTTGAACAATGTAGCTCAGAAATTCTATCATCTATTGAATAAGGAAACTACCTGATTTAAAGGGTAGCTAAACTTTTAAGAAACTTTTGAAATGTCATAGTGATATGTCAGATGTTTTGAACGGTGGAGTCCCGAGCACTGAGACACCCACCAGGTGAGCGCTTTGCCCCTTCGTTTCTGATCTGCTTTCCTCGGCAAGCCTGTGTACAGGCTTAATAGAAAGTCTATGAGGCCGTACACCACTCGCTCGACCATCTGAGGAAATTCAATCAAAACAAAATAGCACAGCACTCATCCGAGTCCTTTTGCCGCTCCATTTTAGCGATCGGTGCGGGTCTCAATGCTTGGACCCCCACAAATCAAAACTTCTGGCATGTCACTGTGACATCTCAATAGTTTTTTAAACGTTTAATTACCCGAATATAAGGAATTTCTTTCAAAATTAAAAAAAAAATCTATCTATCTATCTATCTATCTATCTATCTATCTATCTATCTATCTATCTATCTATCTATCTATCTATCTATCTATCTATCTATCGCCGGCCTTAGATTGGATGGTGCACTGTGTGGGATTCTCTATAGCTGCTCTCCACAAACCAAACATTAACCACATATATAGACGCACACATACTGAAATATATATACTGTACATACATAACAACACATATTTAGACTAACAGGCAAATATACATACACACACATTCTGGAATATATTCATACATAAAGGCAAATATATAGACATAAATACTTAGACCCCATGCACACGACCGTGCCCGCAATCACGGCCCGCGATTGCAGGCACGACCGGCCGCCGACTGACAAAGCATGGGAGCACGGCCCGCAAAATGCAAAAGAACGGACATGTTCCATAATTCCCGGAACATTTCCGCGGCACGGACACCCTTCCGTAGTGCTACGCAAAGGTGTCCGCGTTCAATGAAAGTGAATGGGTCCGTTTTTTACGGAGGTTTTTTACGGAGGTTTTTTACGGTCGTGTGCATGGGGCCTTAGACTGTATACACACACACACACACACACACGCAGGCACATACACATACTGTATACACATACACTTAGGCCCATAAATACACTGACAGGAACAAATACAAATACATAAACATACACTACCGTTCAAAAGTTTGGGGTCACCCGGACAATTTTGTGTTTTCCATGAAAACTCACACTTATATTTATCAAATGAGTTGCAAAATGACTAGAAAATATAGTCAAGACATTGACAAGGTTAGAAATAATGATTTTTATTTCAAATAATAATTTTCTCCTTCAAACTTTGCTTTCGTCAAAGAATGCTCCATTTGCAGCAATTAGAGCATTGCAGACCTTTGGCATTCTAGCTGTTAATTTGCTGAGGTAATCGGGAGAAATTTCACCCCAGGCTTCCAGAAGGCCCTCCCACAAGTTGGATTGGCTTGATGGGCACTTCTTGCGTACCATACGTTCAAGCTGCTCCCACAACAGCTCTATGGGGTTGAGATCTGGTGACTGCGCTGGCCACTCCATTACAGATAGAATACCAGCTGCCTGCTTCTTCCCTAAATAGTTCTTGCATAATTTGGAGGTGTGCTTTGGGTCATTGTCCTGTTGTAGGATGAAATTGGCTCCAATCAAGCGCTGTCCACAGGGTATGGCATGGCGTTGCAAAATGGAGTGATAGCCTTCCTTATTCAAAATCCCTTTTACCTTGTACAAATCTCCCACTTTACCAGCACCAAAGCAACCCCAGACCATCACATTACCTCCACCATGCTTGACAGATGGCGACAGGCACTCTTCCAGCATCTTTTCAGTTGTTCTGCGTCTCACAAATGTTCTTCTGTGTGATCCAAACACCTCAAACTTCGATTCGTCTGTCCATAACACTTTTTTCCAATCTACCTCTGTCCAATGTCTGTGTGCTTTTGCCCATATTAATCTTTTCCTTTTATTAGCCAGTCTCAGATATGGCTTTTTCTTTGCCACTCTGCCCTGAAGGCCAGCATCCTGGAGTCGCCTCTTCACTGTAGACGTTGACACTGGCGTTTTGAGGGTACTATTTAATGAAGCTGCCAGTTGAGGACCTGTGAGGCGTCTATTTCTCAAACTAGAGACTCTAATGTACTTGTCTTGTTGCTCAGTTGTGCAGCGGGGCCTCCCACTTCTCTTTCTACTCTGGTTAGAGCCTGTTTGTGCTATCCATTGAAGGGAGTAGTACACACCGTTGTAGGAAATCTTCAGTTTCTTGGCAAAGAACAAGAATAGACTCTCGAGTTTCACATGAAAGCTCTCTTTTTCTAGCCATTTTGAGAGTTTAATCAAACCCACAAATGAAATGCTCTATATTCTCAACTAGCACAAAGGAAGGTCAGTATTATAGCTCCTCTAAACAGCAAAACTGTTTACAGCGGTGCTAACATAATTGCACAAGGGTTTTCAAGTGTTTTCTAATCATCTATTAGCCTTCTAACACAGTTAGCAAACACAATGTACCATTAGAACACTGGAGTGATGGTTGCTGGAAATGGGCCTCTATACACCTATGTAGATATTGCATTAAAAAACAGACGTTTGCAGCTAGAATAGTCATTTAGCACATTAGCAATGTATAGAGTATATTTCTGATTAATTTAATGTTATCTTCATTGAAAAAAACTGTGCATGCGGCCCCTGGGGCTGTCATCTGCGGCCCGCGGGACACTGAGCCGCTAGTATCGGCTCTGCACCGAGACTCTGGAATTCCCTGACATCGCTGTCCACATATGAACAGCGATGTCTGGGGCTTCCCCAGAACCGGAGTCCCGGGCAGAGCGCTAGTACAGGCTCTGCTCCGGGACTCTGTGGGATTCCCTGACATCGCTGCCCATATATAGACAGTGTGTCAGGGTCTTCCCCAGAGCGGAGCAGAGCGCTGGTGTCGGCTCTGCTCCTGGACTCTGTGGAATTCCCTGACATCGCTGTCCACATATGAACAGCGATGTCTGGGGCTTCCCCAGAGCCGGAGTCCCGAGCAGAGCGTTGGTGTCGGCTCTGCTCCGGGACTCT
The DNA here is from genome assembly GCF_050947455.1 of Rhinoderma darwinii. Taxonomy (NCBI): domain Eukaryota; kingdom Metazoa; phylum Chordata; class Amphibia; order Anura; family Rhinodermatidae; genus Rhinoderma; species Rhinoderma darwinii. Next base: position 498,181,227 of record NC_134687.1, read on the forward strand.
GTGGAATTCCCTGACATCACTGTCCACATATGAACAGCGATGTGTGGGGCTACCCCAGAGCCGGAGTCCCGAGCAGAGCGCTGGTGTCGGCTCTGCTCCGGGACTCTGTGGAATTCCCTGACATCGCTGCCCATATGTGGACAGTGTGTCAGGGTCTTCCCCAGAGCGGAGTCCCGGGCAGAGCTCTATTATCGGCTCTGCTCCGGGACTCTGGGGAAGCCTCTGACATCGCTGTCCATACATCGACAATGATGTCAGGGGCTTCCCCAGAGCAGGAGTCCCAATGATTTCAGGAGCCCAGCTGGAGTCCCAGGAAGAGCCTACTAGCGCTCTGCCCGGGACTCCAGCTCTGGGGTTGCCCCTGACATCTCTGTCTATATATGGACAGTGATGTCAGGAGCAGAGCTGGAATCCCAGGCAGAGTGCCAGAAGCGGCTCTGCTCCGGGACGCCAGCTCTAGGCAAGCCCCTGACGGCACTATGGCAGCATCTGCGGAGGGTACTGCGGCAGCATCAACGGAGGGCACACTGCGGCAGCATCAACGGAGGGCACACTGCGGCAGCATCAACGGAGGGCACACTGCGGCAGCATCTACGGAGGGCACACTGCGGCAGCATCTACGGAGGGCACACTGCGGCAGCATCTACGGAGGGCACACTGCGGCAGCATCTACGGAGGGCACACTGCGGCAGCATCTACGGAGGGCACACTGCGGCAGCATCTACGGAGGGCACACTGCGGCAGCATCTACGGAGGGCACTCTGCGGCAGCATCTACGGAGGACTCTGCGGCAGCATCTACGGAGGACTCTGCGGCAGCATCTACGGAGGACTCTGTGGCAGCATTTACGGAGGACTCTGCGGCAGCATCTACGGAGGACTCTGCGGCAGCATCTGCATTTAGCAACACTTAAACTGGAAAGCTGGATTGTTGAAATAAGCACGTGGAGAAATATCTCAAATTTTAAACCTAGCGGTATTATTATAGTAATATAGTGTTATAGTAGTTCAAATAACTAATTGATTAACAATAATTTTGTATTGTATCAAATTTGAAAGTAATGTGGCTCGTCAACTTCCCATTTTTTCTATATGCGGCCCACTTACCCGGCCGAGTTTGAGACCCCTGCCCTAAACTTTTGAACGGTAGTGTACATACCCAAATATACACAGTAGAGATAATGTAATAAATGTCACCTGCAGTCCTATGTAATACCACAGATATCAGTGATAACTCTCTGAGTAAAGATACTGTAGTAGGTGTTACCAGCAGTCCTATGTAATACCACAGATAACAGTGATAACTTTCTGAGTACAAATAATGTAGTAGATATTACCTGCAATCCTATCTAACAACACAAATAACACAGAGTGATAGCTGTGAGTACAGATAATGTAGTAGATGTTACCTGCAGTCCTATGTAACACCACAGATAACACAGTGATAACTCTGAGTACAGATGATGTAGTAATTGTTACCCGCAGTCCTATGTACACCACATATAAGACACAGAGATAACTCTCTGAGAAAAGATAATGTAGTAGATGTAACCTGCAGTCCTATGCAACACAACAGATAACACAGAGTGATAACTCTCTGAGAACAGATAATGTAGTAGTGTTACCCGCAGTCTTAAGTAACACCACAATTAAGACACAGTGATAACTCTTTGAGTACAGATAATGTAGTAGATGTTACCTGCAGTCCTATGTAATAAAACAGATAACACACAGTGATAACTCTAAGTACAGGTAATGTAGTAGATGTTACCTGCAGTCCTATGTAACACCACATATAACACACAATGGTAACTCTGACTAAAGATAATGTAGTAGATGTTACTTGCAGTCCTCTGTAACACCACATATATCACAGTGATAAATCTCTGAGTGCAGATAACGTATTAGATGTTACCTGCAGTCCTATGTAACATCACAGATAACGCAGTGATAATCCAGAGTAGAGATAATGTAGTAGATATTATCTGCAGTCCTATGTAACACAACAGATATCACACTCTGATAACTATACCCACACATATATAAAAACACACAGAGGCATACATATATACACACTAACATAGAGACATACAGTTAGGTCCAGAATTATTTGAACAGTGACACAATCTTCATGATTTGGGCTCTTCATGCCACCACAATGGATTTGAAATGAAACAACTAAGATGCAATTGAAGATTAGACTTTCAGGTTTAGTTCAACAGGTTGAACAAAAATATCCTGTGAAACGTTTAGGACTTGCAACCATTTTTCTACACAGCCTCCTCATTTCAGGGGCTCAAAAGTAATTGGACAACAAAACATTACCATAAATAAAACGTTTTTTTAAAATACTTTGTAGAGAATTCTTTGCAGGCAATGACGGCCTGAAGTCTGGAACCCATGGACATCACCAAACGCTGGGTTTCCTCCTTTGTGATGCTTTGCTAGGCCTTTACTGCAGCTGTCTTCAGTTGTTGCTTGTTTGTGCGTCTTTCTGCCTTAAGTTTTGTCTTAAGCAAGTGAAACAGATGCTCGATCGGGTTGAGATCTGGTGATTGACTTGGCCATTGCAGAATATTCCACTTCTTCTTTCGCAGTATGTTTTGGGTCATTGTCCATCTGTACTGTGAAGCGACGTCCATCAACCTCGCTGCATTTGGTTGAATCTGAGCAGAAAGTATATTCCTGAACACTTCAGAATTCATCCGGCTGCTTCTGTCTTCAGTCACATCATCAATAAACATTAGTGACCAGTGCCTTTGGCAGCCATGCATACCCATTCTATCACACTGCCTCCACCATGTTTTACAGAGGATGTGGTGTGCTTTGGATCGTGAGCCGTTCCAAGCCTTCTCCATACATTCTTCCTGCCATCATACTGGTACAGGTTGATCTTAGTTTCATCTGTCTATAGAATGCTGTTCCAGAACTTTGCTGGCTTCTTTAGATGTTTGGCAATGTCTAATCTGGCCTTTCTGTTTTTGAGTCTGATTAATGGTTTGCACCTTGTGGTGAACCCTCTGTATTTGCTTTTATGATGTCTTCTCTTTATGGTAGACTTAGATACTGATGCACCTACTTCCAGGAGAGTGTTCTTCACTTGGGTAGATGTTGTGAAGGGGTTTTTCTTCACCATGGAAAGGATTCTGTGATCATCCACCACTGTTGTCTTCCGTGGGCGTCCAGGCCTTTTGGAGTTCACGAGATCACCAGTGCGTTCTTATTTGTTTTTCAAGAATGTACCAAACTGTTGACTTGGCCACTCCTAACATTTGTGTGATCTCTCTGATGGATTTCTTCATTTTTTCAGCCTAACGATGGTCTGTTTCGCTTGCATTGAGAGCTCCTTTGGCCTCATGCTGTGGGTTCACAGCAACAGCTTCCAAATGCAAATGCCATTCCTGGAATCAACTCCAGACTTTTTACCTGCTTAATTGATGATGGAATAACAGGGGAATAGCCTATGTAGCCCATTAAATAGCTTTTGATATAATTGTCCAATTACCTTTGGTCCCTTGAAAAAGAGGCAGCTACATATTAAAGAGCTGTAATTCCTAAACTCTTCCTCAAATTAGGATGTGAATACCCTTAAATTAAAGTTGAGAGTCAGCACTTTAAGCCCATATGGATTATATAGCTGTATATTTAATATGTTCTGGTAAACAGCTAAAATGCCAAATCTTGTGTCACTATCCAAATAATTCTGAACCTGACTGTATATACACATATACACACACACACACACACACACACACACACACACACACACACACACACACACACACACACACACATACTGGAACATATACACACACACACAAAAACAGAGACACAGACAAACATAGATGCACAAAGACACCTACCATCTCTCCTTGCTGACAGGCTCACAGGCTTCTTGCAGGATGGACTGTGGGCGGAGCTCCCTTCTCTGTTCTTGCTCCTTGGCTATTGTTTCCTCTGTGTGTGTAAGGAGGAGCAGAGGACAGAGCAGAGTCAGAGCCCAGTGGTGCCCCCTACATTCTGGGCACTCACAGGTCGCACTCTTCTAAGGCTGGCCCTCTATCGTCTATCTATCTATCTATCTATCTATCTATCTATCTATCTATCTATCTATCTATCTATCTATCTATCTATCTATCTATCTATCTATCTATCTATCTATCCATATGACACATATCAAGAATGTTTGTGTCCAGAAGTCTAGCAATGTAGAAGTACAATTATCTGGATACTACAACAAAATTCTTAGTCAAAATTTTCCGCTGCAGATTTTGCCATGAATCTGTTTCAAATCTGTAACAACATCCAGATGTGTTATAATCTGATTTTGCAGATGATTTTGCGTGTGAACGTGGCAATTTTTACATTTTAGTAAACTAACAGAGTTTCCAATAACATACCTTCATGTAGATAGAGATTCTTGGGTTTGGTGACTGCCGGTCATAATCTTGAATGGTCCACGATGGTTGTTTTTTCTTTGTTTCTATCCTCTCTTCCTTTGCTAAATCCATGTACAGTGGGTTACTTTTAATTGTACATTTCAGTATTTCTGGAGTAAAATGTTCAACCAGTGTTTTGTCAAGTACTGTTGGGCTGCCCATCTTTGTTGACTTTGGAGGTTCTTTGACATTGGTTGAATCTCTCTGTTGCCAAATAAATAAAACAACAAGTAAATGAATTATAGGATTAATCACTCTTTTGTCCTATGTCAGTATAATGCCCTTAGGTTACATTTATACAACAAATATTTTGGTTTAATCCAAGAGGTAGCTATGGGTTACTGTGTTTAAAGGAACAGTCTTTTAGAGGGAAAACTGTTACATCTGCCATAGAATCTATCGATCCTGATTATTTTTGATTTGACTTTTTTCTCTCACAATCACCTTTATCACTATTATTTTAGTGTGTTATTCATACCCCGTACAAAAATATACAAATTACTTTGGTAGTATACCCTGGCAAAAAGACAGGTTCTCCTTTTAATACACTGTGGTACAGTACATGGGCAGCTTCAATGTGTATATCCAGTTATAGCCATACTGATATATGAAATTAACAGTTGTCTCACCGATAAGACGCTAGAAAGACATCTGACCACATTCGGATCCCTCATGTGTGTCATTAGCAAACTACCATTGATCTCCAGGAAAAGTCGCAAAAGGCCCAAAAGTAGCAATTTGCAGTAAAAATTGTGACTGTTGCAGATTTTACGTCGCTCTCACTGCATTTGAAAAAGGGGGCAGGCTTAACAAAAGGGGTCAGGCATAAATTATATTGGGGAGCAAACAGAGTTACTACAGTTTATGCCAGAAAAATAGCAAAATGTACGCCATCTCCTAGCTGGTGTAGATCTCAGTCTGTGAGCCGTAGTAAAGTAGAGGACCATGCCCCCGTACTTTGCAAACCCATCAGATTATCCCCTCCTTCCCAATCAGACAATAAAATAAGATAAAAATAAAATGTACTTACATCATCGCTTTTTCTGTCACAAAGATTGTTATGCCACGAATGTGGCGTATGGCCAGCGGAAATATGTAACACATTTATTAAAAGCTGATCCCCAAAATGGTACCAATGAAAACTAAATCTCATCCCGCAAAAAATAAATCCAGATGTGGCTACATCAACAGAAAAATAAAAAAGTTATGCCACTTGGATTGCGGCGATGTATAAACAAATTATTTTTGTTTAAAAGTGTTTTTATTGTGCAAAAGTAGCAAAACATTAAAAACTATACATATTTGATATGACCTTAATTTTCGCAAGCCATAGACTAAAGGTAACAGGTTATTTACTCTGCATGGTGAGCAATGTAAATTAAAATGGAAAAAAACAATGGTGTTTTTGCTGTTTTTTTCTTTCCCCCAGAAAAAGTTCATAAAAGTTAATCAATAAATTAAATGTATATCAAAATGGTGCCATTGAAAAATACAACTCATCCTGCCAAAAACAAGCCATCATATGGCTTTGTCGACGGAAAAATAGCTATGGCTCTTTAAATGTGACTATGAAAAAAAACAACTTTTGGTCAGAAAGGGACAAAATGGACTGGTCATTAAAGGGTTAACATTTTACTGTGTTGTATTTCGGACTATGACAGGAACAGAAAAGTACAAAAAAAAAACAAAAGAAGGAATATAATGCACAAAATACAATGCCATTAAACATCAATTCAGTATTTCTGTAGTATTAATAATAAGGTAATAATAGTACCTTGTATTTCTTACAACATCTGAACGCACTTGTACAGTTCTTAGAGTAGAACATTGAAAACATCACTATTTCATTTTAAACAGAAAATATTCTTTTTGTCCCACAAAATGTCTAAACCATGCAACATATTTATAAAAATGTCTCATAATGTATGATAAATAACAATACAAAACAATATAAACTGTCTCAGACTAGTTTTATGTATACGGCACAAGAATAACGCTCCATCTCTGAAGACTGAATTAGGACATTTCCTTCCACTGACTCTTTTTTACATGGCCTCCAGTATGTACTCACCTGTAGATAAACCTTGTTGTGCCATTGCCTTGCGTGTAAAGCAGCAGAATTTGTGAATAAACTGTTCACATCTAAACGAAGAAATTTGTCTGGATGGTTGTTATTTGGCAATACAGATAGATCCATGTTTCCAGCTCATTGCAAGAGGTGAACTATACAACCTGCCTACATCTGTTGTGGAATACAGTCTGTATTAATTATTCATATGGGATCTCACAGGTGAAGGAAACTGTAATTCTCCACGAGTCTACGTAGATTCCACTCAGAATAACTTTATTCTTTAGGCTGGGTTCACACGACCCATTTTCAGGCGTAAACGAGGCGTATTATGCCTCGTTTTACGCCGGAAAATAGAGCTACAATATGTCGGCAAACATCTGCCCATTCATTTGAATGGGTTTGCCGACGTATTGTGCAGACGACCTGTAATTTACGCGTCGTCGTTTGACAGCTGTCAAACGACGACGCGTAAATTGACTGCCTCGGCAAAGAAGTGCAGGGAACTTCTTTGCCACGTAATTTGAGCCGTTCTTCATTGAACTCAATGAAGAGCAGCTCAAGATATACGAGCGTCACAGACGCCTCGTATATTACGAGGAGGAGCATTAACGGCTGAAACGACGCAGCTGTTTTCTTCTGAAAACAGGCTGTCATTTCAGCCTTAAATGACAGCTAGCGTGTGAACATACCCTTAGCAGCACATATTTTTTTCATTATACAAGATATTAGTGGCTAATCTATGTATGTAACCTGAACAAGTAAACCAGATAAATGTCTAAAAAATCACTCAATTGTTTGCGAAATACTATTTATCGTTTACATGTTCCCCATTATATATGGAATTATTTTTAAGTAATTCCCCCCAAAAAATCCTGCTCCTTAACCCCTTCACGACAGCCATACGGCTACATACGTTCCAACTGCTGATGCCCCGCACAGTTGTCACGTATATAAACGTTGGCAGCCTGGAACGAGGTTTTAATGTGTGCAGTGCTGCTTCAGTGTAAACAAAGGAAACCCCCCAAAATTGACTCCATTTGGGAAACTACACCCCTAGGGGTGTAGTGATCATTTTGATCACACAGGTATTTCATAGATTTCATTAGAATTGGGCAGTGAAAATGAAAAATTACATTATTTTTCAATAAGATGTAGCTTTACCTCAGAATTATTTTTTTTCAACAAATATAAATATAATTTTTTTTTGTACATTTTTTCTTTTATTTTTTATTTTTTTATTATTATTTTTTTATTGGGGGGGGGGGGTTTGCTCGCTTTATCGGCCTGATTCGTGCTTTCTCTCTGTGACTCGCCTATGTTACTATGCGGTGTATTTGCTGCATTTTTAATTGGATCTTGATGTGCGTACTTTATGGTATGTTTGTGCCTCGGCGTCGGTGACTGATGCCGGCGTCTATGTCGTCCTGGCTCTCTACTCTGTGCTGTACGCGCATCCATTTACGGCCTTCGGGCTGTCATTTTCCGATTCTGTTTCCCTTGCTGTATCACAGCGTTCAGTTTGGTGCTATGTTGTCTTGCTGGGTTCGGCCGCCTTTGGCTCCCCCCATGTTACTAACGATGCTGTTTGCATCGATCTCTTTGGCTGAGTGGTTACCAGGGGGCCGGCTGATCGAATGGGCGTCTGTTCTGACGCCTTGTGTTTTGATTGGTGCGGCTCGATCACGCCTCCGGCCAGGGAGGTGGGGCTTGATGTGCATAAGATCCCAGTGTTCTGCCGGTGCGTGTTGGGACCGACATCAGATGTTTCATACGTGCCGTAACTGAAATTTAAACAGCATAATACATGCTGACCGGCCCTTTACCAATAAAGATTAATAAGACAAGATATACCCCTGAGGACGCTCCCCTACTTGGTGCAGAAACGCGTTGGGAAGTGGTCTTTTTATATCTGTGGCAGGCAAACCCATTCAAATATTTTGCCAGCACACCTAGCAGCTGTGAATGTGTGGGGTGTTTATTACATGCTAGGTACTTCTATTTTGGTGCTGACTACATGTTCACACCCCGCAAGCTATTGTGTGCAATCCGGATTTGCTTGCCAACGCCTGTAGCTGATTTCTTTGGCAACTTTTGCCCTACATTTTTTCAATAATGAATTTTGTTTAATAAAATTTGTTTTAAAACGTTTACACAGGCAGTTCTAAATATAAGTCAATACAAGTGAACGTATACCTACCACACCCATATTTTTGTGAATTAAAATTATACTCTCTATCTTTTGATATTAGAGGGGGGATGGCAGGCTTTCTCACTACTGACATTAGCACCGATAGCTGGATGTGTGATGCGAGGGAGGTGTTTTCGGAGAGTGAGTTTGTGCGGCAGTCACATAATCTCAGTGTAAACAGGGCCTTTAAACACCTTACCAAAACTTATAAGGACCACATTAGGTCATGGTGGGAGGTTCAAACCATCGAGACCTATTTAAAAAATAACCTTGTACCAAGGGGACTTAGAATCTCACTCACTCCAGCGGTTAGGCTTCGATCGGCGGAGCTACTCGCGAAATGGGAGGAGTCTATTGACTCGTCTCTTAGATTTATGAGTATTCTGCTGGAGGAGGAGAGAAACTTGCTGGTACGCAGTTCTAGGGAGCTGAAGGAGGGAATAGAGCATGTCAAAAACAATTCTGGCAGTGCTGACTTTGAGAGAAAAGAACTTGCACTCCAATAGGCCATTGAGAAGTACACCGCACATATCAAAGAACGGAAGCACTTTCAGTTCGTCCGCGACACTACCGATTTTAGGGAGGGTAGAATCTTTGAATTTTGCGTCAAACAGACGGGATATCGGGAATTAGACACAGAGTTGTCTTCCTCTGAGCCGGATGTATCCGACACCGATACGCAAAGATACTCATTACGTACTACCCGGAATAAAAGAACTCAGGGCAGGGCTAATCCGCGTACCATGCAGAGAGGGGGAAATAGGGGAAGAGCCTCCACTAGGGGGGTGGTTTTTTAGGCAGAAGCCACCCCATTATGGACTACCTCCAAATGGACCCCAGGGATGTTTAGCTACTGCGGGTTCACATAGCAACGATGAGATGCAAATTGTCAATTTATCTGATAGAATCCTATCCCACTCTGAAATTGCAGTCCTCGGAAAGGGGTTATCATTCGTTCCAACTCATACATTTGATCTCTTCTCGTGGGTAAAAGACTTAAACTTGTTCGTTAGAAAATTGAAATGGAAGAAGTTTTTCCGTACCCACGACAGGAGACAATGTGCTGAATTAGGTATCGAGGAAGAGGATCTCCCCCACGTTAGGGTCCTACAGGGATTAATAAGACAAGATATACCCCTGAGGACGCTCCCCTACTTGGTGCAGAAACACGTTGGGAAGTGGTCTTTTTATATCTGTGGCAGGCAAACCCATTCAAATATTTTGCCAGCACACCTAGCAGCTGTGAATGTGTGGGGTGTTTATTACATGCTAGGTACTTCTATTTTGGTGCTGACTACATGTTCACACCCCGCAAGCTATTGTGTGCAATCCGGATTTGCTTGCCAACGCCTGTAGCTGATTTCTTTGGCAACTTTTGCCCTACATTTTTTCAATAATTAATTTTGTTTAATAAAATTTGTTTTAAAACGTTTACACAGGCAGTTCTAAATATAAGTCAATACAAGTGAACGTATACCTACCACACCCATATTTTTGTGAATTAAGACGTAGCTTTAAGTCAAAATGTTTCATTTTCTCATCAAATAAAAGAGAAAAAGCACCGTAACATTTGCAAAACAACTTCTCCAGAGTACGGCAATACCCCATATGTGGTAATAAACCACTGTATGAGTACACATCAGGGCTCAGAAGTGAAGGAGCGCCATTTGGCGAGCAGATTTTGCTGGATTGGTTTTTCTGCACCATGTCGCTTTTGCAAAACCCCTTGGGTACCACTACAGTGGAAACTACCCAAAAGTGACTCCATTTGGCAAACTACACCCATTGAGGAATTCATCTAGGGGGTAGTGAGCATTTTGACCCCACAGGTGTCTCATAGATTTTATTACAAATGGGCAGTGAAAATGAAAAATTACATTATTTTCCAATAACACGAAGCATTAGTTCAAAATTCTTCATTTTCTCAACAAATAAAAGAGAAAAAGCACAGCAACATTTGTAAAGCAACTTCTCCGAAGTACGGAAATACCCCACATGTGGTCATAAACTGCTATTTGGACACACAGCAAGGCTCTAAACGGAAGGAGCGCCATTTAGTATTTGGAGTGGAGATTTTACAAGATTCGTTTTTTGACACCATGTTGCATTGAGCTATAGTATCAGTACAGTGGTACTCCAGAAAAATTGCCCCATTTTGGAAACTAGATCCCTCAGAGAATTTAGTGGTGTAGTGAGCATTTTGACCGCACAAGTGTTTTGCAAAAATGAGTAAACAATAGATGTTGCAGATTGAAAATTGCTGTTTTCCACAGATATGCCATTTCAGTGCCCAATGTGTTGTGCCCAGCTTGTACCACCGTAGACACACATCCCATAAATTGTTAAGCGGGTTCTCCAGAATACTGTAATACCCCATGTGTGGTCATAAATTGTCGTTTGGGTACACTGCCAGGCTCAGTTGGACCACCATTTGGCTTTTGAAGCGCAGATTTTGCTTGGTGTTTTACTGGTATTTCAGCTTATAATGTGTGGGTATATGTAAGCTGGGCGGAGTACATCAGGGTATATGTAAGCTGGGCGGAGTACATCAGGGTATATGTGAGCTGGGCGGAGTACATCAGGGTATATGTAAGCTGGGCGGAGTACATCAGGGTATATGTAAGCTGGGCGGAGTACATCAGGGTATATGTAAGCTGGGCGGAGTACATCAGGGTATATGTAAGCTGGGCGGAGTACATCAGGGTATATGTGAGCTGGGCGGAGTACATCAGGGTATATGTAAGCTGGGCGGAGTACATCAGGGTATATGTAAGCTGGGCGGAGTACATCAGGGTATATGTAAGCTGGGCGGAGTGCAACAGGAAATAATAGGATGATGTAATAATGGGGTGAATGAATAATTTATGGATTGGTGTGGTACGCTTTGAACCAATCCTTTATATGCAGGCCGGGTTTTTGGGGTATTATACAAAATATCTGCGCTCCAGTATTGCCTTATATTTGACTTCTTCACTAGCCCTATAAGCCGCACAAGGCCCAAAAGTTTCCTCATCTCCGCTGCATCTACAGGGTCCACCTGTGGGGTCCAGAAAATGATGATGTGGGGTATTTAGTGAAATTCTACTGGACCTAAAAATGAGTCTGGGTCGTCATTTTGCATCATTTTGCATCATTGCGTTTTGAGAGTCATAACGTGTTATTTTTCCGTTGACGGAGCTGTGTGAGGGCGCGTTTTTTGTGGAACGAGCTGTAATTTTTATTGGTTCTATTTTGGGGTACATGCGATCACTATTTATTCCATTTTTTGGGAGATGAGGAAACAAAAAAACAGCCATTCCAGCACTTTTCTTTTTTTTTTTTTTACAGTGTTCACCGTGCAGTATAAACAACATGTTAACTTTATTCTGCGGGGTGATACGATTACAGCGACACCAAATTTATATTGTTTTTTTACGTTTCATTACGTTCCCACAATAAAAATACTCTTTTCTAAAAAAATCATGTTTTAGTGTCGCCATTTTCTGACAGTCATAACTTTTTTATTTTTTAGTTGATATCGCTGCGGGACGGCTTGTTTTATGTGTGACGAACTGTAGTTTCTATTGGTACCATTTTGCGTTACTTGCAACTTTTTGATCACTTTTTATTAAAAAAATTTTGAGACAAGATGACCAAAAAATAAAATGCTGTCATTGTTTTTTATTAAAATATTTTACGGTGTTCACCGTGCGGTAAAAGTAATGTGATATTTTTATAGATCAGGCTGTTCCGAACGCGGCGATACCTATTATGTATAGTTTTTTTTCATATTTTCATTTTTTTTCTAATAATAAAGGAGTTGATCAGGGAAACAGGGTGATTATTGTTTTTATTATTTATTTATTATTTATTAACTTTTATTTATTTATTTTTGGGGACTTGAAGGTCTGGTCTTCTGATCCCCGGTACGATGCACTGCACTACTTATGTAGTGCAGTGTATCATAACTGTCATTCTTCATTTGACAGTTAGCCTATTATATCCTGCATTGGGCAGGACTTAATAGGCTACCGTACCTGGGCAACCAGGAAGCCTAGTAACGGCTTCTTGGTTTCCATAGCAACCATCGCCACCCGCGATCCATCGCGGGGGGGTACAGAGGGAGCTCCCTCCCTTTGTCAACCACTTCAATGCGGCGGACGTCATTGACAGCCGCATTGAAGGGGTTAAATGGCTGCGATCGGCGGTAACAGCCATCGCAGCCATTGCAGCAGCATGTCAGCTGTGTATAACAGCTGACAGCCGCTGAAGATAAGGCGCGCACAGCACCTCTGCACGCTTTATCTACAGGGCGTGACTGTACGCACTATTGTGGGAACGCACTTTGAATTTGGACGTATAGCGGGAAGGGGTTAATCGCCTACCGAAGTGGTGCAAGATCTTCTTTTGAAAATTGTATTTAGTCGTCCAAAGGATCAGGACTACTTGCTTGGCACCCAGATATAATTTTCCTGGGGTGAGTGCTGCTGCTTTTCTTTTTTGTCTAAATATACAGGGTGGGCCATTTATATGGATACACCTAAATAAAATGGGAATGGTTGGTGATATTAACTTCCTGTTTGTGGCACATTAGTATATGGGAGGGGGGAAACTTTTCAAGCTGGGTGTTGACCATGGCAGCCATTTTGAAGTTGGCCATTTTGTATCCAACTTTAGTTTTTTCAATGGGAAGAGGGTCATGTGACACATCAAACTTATCGAGAATTTCCCAAGAAAAACAATGGTGTGCTTGGTTTTAACATTACTTTATTCTTTCATGAGTTATTTACAAGTTTCTGACCACTTATAAAATGTGTTCTAAGTGCTGCCTATTGTGTTGGATTGTCAATGCAACCCTCTTCTCCCACTCTTCACACACTGATAGCAACACCGCAGAAGAAATGCTAGCACAGGCTTCCAGTATCCGTAGTTTCAGTTGCTGCACATCTCGTATCTTCACAGCATAGACAATGGCCTTCAGATGACCCCAAAGATAAAAGTCTAAGGGGGTCAGATCGGGAGGCATTTCTTCTGCGGTGTTGCTATCAGTGTGTGATTCTGATAATAGAGCAGGTCTCCTGTACAGATCTCCTATTAGCCAGAGTGAAGAATATGAAGAATGTCTCTGTTCTGAAGGACCCTGCGACAAAGCATTACATAGACAATCAACTGGTTTTAATAAGAACTGTGTAATGATTTCCCAGTGATGGTATTGTAGGAGAGTTGCTACTGAATTCTCTTGCAGATTATAGCTACAGATGTATCCACCCTTACCTCTGCTTGAATTTTGTTAAGTTCTCCAATTTCTCATGAAATCAATACAATACAATATCGCGACATTCTAGCAAAACCCTTGACAGGCTGTAATTCACATAACCACCACTAGATGGCCAGACATAGACACACATAGAAAAATAGAAGCAAACCTCCAGCTCACCAAATCCTGCGACTCAGCCAGACACATCGCACGGATCTCCGCGACGGCCCACGGTGGAATGAAGTAGAACAAAGGAGAAATGATCCAGCGCTGTGTCGGGGTAAAAAGGATACGTAGATCCCACTTTTATTGGTGAAAAAAAATATATAAAATTCGGAAAAGAAACGCAGTCATGGGATGGTTTGTAATGCGGTCAGATGCCCGGGCCTACGCGTTTCAAGCACAAACCGTGCTCTTAATCATGGCAAGAAAAGTAATAGACACACATAGCATAGACATCTTGTGACAGATTATACCAAATCATTTTTTTTTCGAAGCTGGTCATCACCTGCCACACATCTCAGGATATGTTGAGATAAGAGGAAAGGTAAGGAATGGCACATCAGTAATCGCTGCGTTTTCAAAAAACAAAACACCCGGTTATCAACTTATTATCGGGGGAACCTTTTTCACATGAAAGAATTGTCCAAAGCAGACAACCTCTTCATGATCTTACATGAGTTTGTGATTCATCTTTTAATTGTTGCCATTATCTTTAATGAGGAAAAGCATTTGGGATGGTTAAATTTTCCTCCCTTTTACTTTTTTGGAATAGTTAAAAATGCCCCACATTGTGCCTTACATAGCCTACTAAATCATTTTTATGGGCTATATCCCTAAAATCAATAAACGGTAGGGGGAGATTCCTGATTTCTCATTTTATCCTATAGATCACATCCCGGGGGTCCAAAAAATAATCTCCCACTATCTACAATTGTTTTCTGCCGTAGAAACATTGCAAAGGGCCCAAAAGGCGCATTTTCCCATTTTAGGCTGCCGCCGGAATTAAAAAAAAAAAAAAGAGGTTGTGGCTTAACAAAAGGGGCAACCTGCCCTACAGTAGCTCTGCCGTGGGAGTTTAGCTCTCCACTCTCATGGATCAGGCTGTTCTCGTATTAATTTGTTGTTATATACACAGTTGAATAAAAACTATGATACGCTGTCAACTGTGCCCAACATGTTTTGCCATAGAAGACTTTTAGCCTCAAACATGAGTTTTTCTGCAATTTTTTTTCAAAACATTATGTTTTGATGCATAAAAGCGCCATGGAGTATGAAGTGTAAAGTTACAATGATATTGATACCTATAGAAACCAAGTTATAGCTGCTATTGGACATATATGTTCTTTTAATCAATAAAAATTATATAAAAACGTTAATTCTCCAATTCTCTTTGTGCACATCATCTAATCTAGCATCACTTTTTTAGCATTGCTTTTACTTTTTTTTTTTTTGCATTTTTTGGCATTGTTTTTACTTTACTACTTTTTATATTTATGTTTATAATTTATTTGATAACTAATGTGGCTATATACAGATTCCTGGTTACAGTATTCTAATAATTACTTTCTATTAGATCATTGTGACAAATGATCTGCATATTCTTTCATATTTTTTCTTAGCTTCCCTCCCTACCCCCTCTGTCTGACATTAGTAATAAGGACACGGGTCAACATAGCAATGGATAGAACATGAAATCAGCAATCAGCAATAATTGCATGGATTTGAGGTAATACAGTGAAACCTCTTTTGACCCGACCACCCAAAATTTCACAGAAAAATTGCCAAATTGCACAGAAAAATAGTCTTTTATTGGGGTGGTTCTCTGAAAGAAAAAAGTACACAGATGACACGTTAAAGTGTGTAATGTAGTCAGCAAACATGTGCAGCACACATATAAACAGCCCTCTCATTCTTAGTTCCCTGCTTGGCTTCCTCCTCTCATTCCTAGACCCCAGCATTGCTCAACCCTCTCATTCCTAGTCCCCAGCAAGACCCCCTTCCCATTCCTAGTCCCTAGCATGGCTTCTCTCTCATTCCTAGTCCCCAGCATCATTATTTCTCATTCCTAGTCCCTTGTATGGCCTCCCTCTCATTCCTAGTAGCCAGCATGGCCCCCTCTCATTCCTGGTCCTCAGCATGGCTCCCCGTAAAATCTTGTTCTTTAGCATGGTTTTCCTCTTGATCCCCAGCATGGCTCCCCCTCTCATTCTTATAGAGTACAGTGCACCAGCATGGCTCCCCTTATTCTTAATTCCCAGATAGGCTCCCCTCTCCATAGCCCTCCTCACTGCTAAACTTAAAACCCTAGTGGCAGTCGGCAGGCTCCCTTGCTCAGCACTCCTGCTGGCTGTTTAATGCGGCATGATGCGTGCTACATCATCCCCTTTTCTGACAGCCTCCTCCCTCCTCCTTTTCTATAATGCTCTGTGGTGCTGGAAATGCTATTCTTCTTTCTCTATCCTTCCCAATGATATGGCACGATGATTTACAACACATTTAAGTCCAATTTGTGGACTTTTCAAAGGCGATCCCACCTAAAAACATTTCTCAAAAAAGTGATTGGATTAGGGCATGGTCTGCTCATAGAGGGGCAGCTTTCATAGACTATAATGGTGGGGAATGTCACAGAAACATTCAGTGTGGATAAGGGGAGTCTTCTCAAAGGGGTGGTCTTCTGGGGAAGTTTCACTGTATATACTTAAAGTTATATGAAGATAAATGGAGTGAAATGCATCCATGTGATCACTTACGCAGGATGACTATGCAGGTTTTGGTGAGCAGTGCTTAATTTATATATTTTCTTAATACATTTTCCATTTTTATTTTGTTCATATTTATTTTCTAACCCTTAAGAGTCAATTGACTTATATTATAGGAGAACAATTCAAGTGAATGGGGCTGTGTTGCAAACTCCTACTCAGTTCAGTGGGGCACTGGGAGTAATGACATTAGGACATCTACCAATCCTAGCGATGTGCCATTACTATTTTTTTTTCATGAAAAAACCCTTTTCGTTTTACTTACTTTGGCCGCTAATCTCTAAGCCCTGTCTAGTTCAAAAACAAGCCCAAAACTGTACACAATATTCCATGTGCGGTCTCATTAGTGATTTGTATAAAAATAGAGTTATTCTAATGGTGGGCATTTGAGCCTCTTTTGATGCATCTTGTGGTTAAACTTGCCTTGGCAGCAGCTTACTGACACTAGTTGCTAAAGTTTTGTTTTCTCACCACAAATATCTCCAAGTCCCTTTCAGTGTGATTTACAGTCAGAGTTTAACATATGTAATCAAAACTCAGTTCATTGCTACTTCTCCGCCCAAGTCTCCAACTTCTCTCTTTGGCAGACTGCAAACATGACAATGTTCACAAAGGTGGGGGAACCACTTCAGTTTTGTTTTAAACATAAGATTATGTTTACACACAACAGATTTGATCTGCGGCAGTGTGGTCTGAAGAGACACCATGGCAAAATCTGCATGCATAGCAATAGGTGAGATATACAGGAGAGGCCGCACTGCCGCCCTGAAAGTAGTAAGGGGAGGCCGCCATGACAGGTATAGGAGGGAGTAGGTGAGGAAAGAGTTAAGGACCGAGTGGAGATGGGGAGTGTTTAGAATAGTGTAAGTAGGTGGGTTGGATGGGAGGAGTGGGTGGTAACTGGGTTTCCCACTGTTTTTCCTCAGTGCGTTGGAAACAGTTGGAAGAAGAACAGAAAAATCAAGGACAGTCAAGAAGACTTACCTGTTTTCGTTGGATGGCGTCGTTTGAAGGTCTCGTGGAGTGGCTCCGGTTGCGGCTGAACAGCAGGATCCAGGCTGACTGGAGGCTCAGGTGACGAGACTTGTGGGGTTGCCTGTGCCTCAGGTAGCTGGGCCCCGGCGCTCACATCGCCCTGTGTCCATTGCGAGGTGTGGCGCACCTCCCCCTCCTATGTCGTTCCCCACTGTTTTGGACCTGGCGGTGGGCAGCCCGTTGGTGCTCAGTCCCCCGGGCAGTGGGGGGAGCATTACAGGTTTCCGGTTCACCTGCAGCTGTGACGGCTCACCGGTCTCGGCGTACCCGCCCGCCGGCGAGGCTTAGTCCGGAGGAGGTCCCGCGGGTTCGGCGCCACAGGGGAAGCCCCTCCAGGGTCGCTGCAGGCCGGTCAGCCGAGAGAGCTGGATCCTCCAGGCAGTCCAGTCCAGGCCTGGCAGGAATCCCCAGCCGCGGCGGTTCCCGGCGGTTGAGGAGCGGTCAGCTCCTGGCTTCCCAGCTACCCCCTCCGTCTAGTGTTGTGGATGATGGAGGGATGTCAGCAGCCCCGTCTGATGATGTGCCAACCAGGGGGCTGGCTTCTTCAGAGGACGTCTCATTGATGGCTAGGAGTCCGGATGTTCGTGGTGTGCGGTCTGCAGTGTGGATACCGCCTCACGGGCGGCAGGCTGCCGGCCCTTTCAACAACAACACTCTTCTGGATGTCGGCTCCACGGGTCAGTCGTCTCTGGGATCTCCTTGCCATCACTGCTCTTGTGGGCAGCGGCCTCGGATGGTGCCTGGATTGGAGGGCGGAGAAGTGGATGAACATCAACGCGTTCAAGTCTGTCCGGCTGGCGGGATAACAGCGCCTGAGCAGCCAGGTGGGTGTTTATCTCCTTCATTACCTTTTACTGCTATTTTAATGTCGGGGGTGCATCGGGCAGCGCGGACGCGTATGGGTCTTCCAGGGGGGTGGTTACGGAGGCGGTGGGTGGGGGAGTAGTGGCGGTTTCGCTGAAATGGTAGGCTGCTTGCGCGAGCTGGCTGAAAAATTGGATGGGTCGCAGGCACCTGTCGCGTCTGTGGTGTCCCCTGTAGCGATTTGGGAGGTTGGGAGAGCCGGCGGAGGTTAGGCAGGCTGAGGTCACGGGGGCCATAGGGGGCTCTGCGGGGGTTGTGGTGGTTTTAGTGCAGACGGATGCTTCACAGGATGGGGACAGGGTTAGGCTAGATGATAGGGCACGGGGTGAGGTCTATGCGTGATTTGAGGGCCCGCTGGGGTGCATCTGAAGTAGGAGGTTCGCGAGCATATTTGGAAGGACGAGTACGTGGAAATATTTTCTCTCGTTCCCCTGGCTAAATTTAATTTAGATAAGGGAAAAAGGGATGAGAGTAAGAAGGAGGAGGAGGAACGTCGGCGTTATCGGCTCATTCCGCAGACATTTGTTAATTGGCTGCAAGCTTTCGCTATATTGGCTAGCGTGATTGGGGAGAAGGCGCCGGACAATTGTTCTGCCCTTTTTTGTTATTTGGATTCTATTGGGGAGGCGCATCGTGTTTACCCTCAACCATAACGCAATATCAAGGAATTTTTGGCATGTCAAGCGTTGAAGGGTTTACGTAGGGGTAGATTGTCGATCGATCGTAGGTGGCCCATTTCCTTTCCGGCTTCTCTGCTCCTTAGGTACGGCGGTGAATGATGTATGTAGTTCGGTTTTTGAAGTGCGTTTGTTTTGCCTGGCTTTTTCGTTAGCGTTTTTCGGGGCGTTTATACTGGGTGAACTGGTCACTCCTAGTGTGTTGCGTGCGGGTGGCCTTCGTCAGGAAGACGTGGAGTTGTTTGACGATAGAGTGGAGATTGTTCTGCGTCAGTCAAAAACGGATCAAACTGGTCGGGGTAAGAAAATAGTGTTGTTTGCTATTGCGGGGTTGGCGATGTGTCCAGTTCATTGCTTTACCGAGTTGGGGGTGGATGTCGAGTTAGCGGGTTTTCCTTTGCTTCGTCCCGAGGATAGGTCTTTTCTATCTAGTTTCCAATTTAGTGCAGTGTTTAAACGATGTTTGACAGCGATTGGGGTGTGTGCTGCAGATTATTCTTCGTATTCTTTCCGCATAGGCGCACCGACGGAGGCAGTTCGATGGGGGTTGGATGACGCTGGGGTGCAGCGTATTGGGAGATGGGAGTCTAACCGGTTCCGCACTTATGTTCACCCTCATCTGATATAATGCTGTCCGTTATGATGGGTTGTTGAGTTACGTAGTTTAGGAGTGTGGTGTCTGTTTGGATTATAAGTGTGTGCGTGTGTTTTTCACTCATTATAGGTTCACGCCCTTGTCTTGTATGGATATTGGGGCACTCCTTTGTGCATTGGGGTGCCCTGAGAGCTGATGTTCGCCCTTATGGCCGTCAACTTAAGATCCCACGGGATGACCCTGTCCTGCATTGGCTGGGGTTTCGAGGCATGGTCTGGAACAGGTTTTACCCGAATTTGAGATTTATGCACAGCTGGACCGGGTTCCTGAGATCCTGGTGCTGCATGTCGCGGGAAACGACTTGGGTGGATGCCCAATTTGTGATTTAGTGAGAGACGTGAAGCATGACTTGTTGTGCTTATGGTCTTTGCACTCGGGCTTGGTTACAGTGTGGTCTGAGATGGTGCCGAGAAAAACATGGCGTTATGCCCGCTCCATTGACAGACTTGATAAGGACCGGATTAAGGTGAATAGGGCGATTTACGCATTTGTGGCAAGGAACGAAGGAGTTGTGGTTAGGCACAGGGATCTGGAGAAGGTGGTTTTTGGAGACAGGATGGTGTGCTTTTAAATGAGGTTGGGATGGATTTATGGAGTTTGGCCCTGGCAGACGGGATTTAAAGAGGGGTGTTGGTGGAAGAGCTCATAGGCTTGAGGTGGTCAAGGCCTATTTCGCAGTGGTGGGGGGAGCCCTTGAGGTTGGTCAGTAAAAACTGGTGGGGGGGTCGCATCAGGGGTATGCGTTCCCAAAAAATATGTGGAAGGCTTCTTAGGGTGTTACCCCTTTGAAGTGCTTTATGGGCAAAGCCATCTGCAGAGGTGAGCGGTGCCTCCAAGCCGGGTTACGGCTGGAGGTAAAAACAAGTGGTGGTGGCAGATGGCTATTCTAATTTGCAGTAATCTGAAGGGCTTCCCCTGGTTATGTTATTGGTTTTATATATTGACCCTGTTAGGGTCAGTTTCTGTGTATTTGGAAGAATTCCAATTTTTGGGGAATTCAATGTTGATATAATGTTTGGTTATGAAAATTTTATTTTCTGTAAATAAATAATAAACGGCTGCTGTGGCCATTAACATCAAACCTCGGTTACATGTGTTGTTCTTTATTCAGGGGTTTAAGGTAAAATCTATAATCACACGACTCTACTTATCCAAGTCAAGCAAATGCCAACAAAATGTGCGACAGTTAGGTGATGCTGCAATTGACCTAAAATCGGCATTATATTTTAGTTGCAGATTTTCAGAGTGAATTCTGCACCGAAAAACGTACTGCCTATTAAGGAAAACAACATATCTACCGATAAGATTTGGACCTTGTAATGCACTGTAAAAATTCTAAATGACAATTTGTAAAAACATTTAAATAAATTAAATGGAAAGTTTTCAATCAGGCACAGTCGTGTATAATATTTTTTTTAATAAATCTTTATTTTTTCAAATATTTCACCTAGATTTTTTCTTAATGACCTTTTATCCAAAACACACAAGCAGGGTCAATGGCAAGAAAGTATGAAACACAACGAAGGACCGTACAATTGTATTACTCATTTGACAGCATGAAAAGTTCCTTATCACTGGTGTCTAAAAAACAAAAGCACTTTCTTATACAGCATGGTTAAGATGCAGACCGAAGTTGACATTCAGTGAAATAAATGTCCAGGCATGATCTCAAATGAATAGATTATAACAGTGCAACAGTGATTCAGTGTAAACATATACAGTGTTTTGTATTCAAGTTGTTGTGCGCAGCATTCTGTACTGTCCTGAGAAGATAGCAGTTTGCATTTGATATGAGCAGAGAACTTGCATTTTAGTTCGTCACTGTAGGTCCACTTAGTGAAGAAGGTGTTTTCCTGCACTACATGAGTTGAAGGCACCTAAAATAATATTAATAACAGTATCTAGATTCCTGTTACTGCTTGTTTTTAGGATTCATAATAGGATAGGATTCATGTAGGGCTTGCTTAGAATGTAGGGAACTTAGAATGGCACACTTTGTCAAACTATGACCAGTTTGTGTTCAGGGCTGGCCTCATGGGTGTGCGATCTGTGCCATTGCACAGGGTGCATCACTCCAGCAGGTGAAAGGAGGCGCTGCGCTGGCTCCCTTCCCCTGCTTGTGTTTCAGAAACGCCCAGGCCCAGCGACTCAACAGCTGCCTTTCCGCCCGGGCGCTTCTTCTCTCGGTTGCGTCACTACCGCTGGGCATGAGGGTGCCCGTGTCGCACGTCGGGATGGGCCCCCCAATGGCTGGTGCCGCCACTCGTGCTATCTACTAGCTCCACTGTAGCTCCCTGAAGGAGCGGAATCCCCCTGTGGCTGGGAATTCCGCTCCTGGACGGAGCGCTTGATGTCTCTGTGCAGTGACATCAGGGGCAACTCCTGATGCAGAATCCCCATCCACAGCTTTGCCGACGCGGTGGCCGGTGATTCGGCTCCATGAGAACCCCCTGACATCACTGTCCATAAATGGGCAGAGACGTCAGGGGCTTCTCCTGGAGTGGAATCCCTAGTCACAACATCGGCAATGCTGTGGCCAGGGATTCCGCTCCTTCAGGGAGCTCCAGTGGCGCTATCTGCAGAAAAAAAGGGGGGTGTTATCTACAAGGGGACTGTATGGCACTACCTACAAAGGGGTGTCTGGTACTACCTAAAAGGGGGCTGTGTGGCACTACCTAAAAGGGGGCTGTGTGGCACTACCTACAAGGTGGCTGTGTGGTGCTACCTACAAGGGGGCTGTGTGACTACCTACAAGAGGACTGTGTGGCACTACCTACAAGGGGGCTGTGTGGCACTACCTACAATGAGCTGTGTGGCACTATCTATAGGCGGCATCTGTGAGTGACTGGCTGATGGTCATTTTAGTAAAAGAGTGGCGGACGGATGGTCACTCTCCTGTGAGTGGGGGCTGAAGGACATTTTTCAGTGAGTGGCGGGCTGAAAGTCATTTTACTGTGAGTGATGGGCTGATGGTCATTTTACTGTGAGTGGGGGGCTGATGGTCTTCAAGTGGTTCCCACCTCTGACCTCCAATTAAAATTAATAGGAGGCAGAAAATAAATGCGCCGCTCGTTTGGAGTGCTTTTTTGCCTGCGTCTGTTGCTTTAGCTTCAACGGCTTAAAAGAATGCAAAAAAATGTCAAATAACGCTGTCAATTCAAAATCTGCCTCAAAATCTCTTAAGGAATTTTGGGCATTTTTTCTGCCTTACAAAAAATGCTGTATGAACATACACTAAGAATGCAGTGCTTGTTTTTAGCCGTTTTCTGTCTTTCTCTAAACAATTTTTGATAGGGGTGCCCTGAGGAAATGTTTTATTTCCAGGGGTGCCTCGAAAAGGTTAGAAAACTCTGTATTAGGCTACAGGGTCACGTCGGCCTACGCAAGGATACCGTTGTCGGCATTGTGGAGCAGCTTAGTTCTTTGTGGGAACTGGGCCTAGGTGAGTACAATTTTGTTTGTTTGGGGGCACTGTCTACAAGGGGGAGATGAGGGGCTGTATGGCACTGTCTAAATGGGAAGGTGGGGGGCTGTATGGCACTGTCTACAAGGGGGAGGTGGGGGGCTGTATGGCACTGTCTACAAGGGGGAGGTGGGGGGTTGTATGGCACTGTCTACAATGAGGAGGTGGGGGATTATGGCCCTGCCCACAGGGAGGCTGTATGGCACAATCTACAGGGGCACTATCTACAAGGGGGGAGCTGTGTTTGGCAGCCAGGGGAGGGAAGCATTATACTGTGTGGAGGCCACTAAGCGGACATTATACTGTGTAAGGGCACTACAGGGGGCAATATACTGTGTGTGGCCCTTAGGGGACATGATACTGTGTGAAAAAGGGAGGAAAAAAAATGGATCGTCTGGAGGCGCTGCTGCGTGGTGAAATTGTAAAGATGAAGGTAGAGTCCGGATATAATAATATCATTTATTTCAAAGTGTGGCTACGCGTTTCGACGCTGAACAAGCGTCTTCCTCAGGCCATGTACACATTACACTTCTGGCACTTATATATCATAGTGAGTTCAAATTAACAGAAGTGAAAAAACCGCCAAGTCTGCCGAGGTCAGAGTGCGACAGTGACGTCACACCCGGTTCTATCATCAACAAACAGTTGAAACAAAGACGGAACATTATTAAAATAAATACATTCTTTTGTTTGCAAACATAGACCCTTGGTGATAGGGATACAGTGGGGTGCATGAATTGTATAAATCGCATAAAATAACCTAAAATGATGGTCTTTAAAAACCGGGAATGTATTCTCATCTGCAACGCATTAAAACAGATAAAACAGGCTCTGGATTGACATTTTTATATAAATGGTTAATAAAACTTTCAATGTTGTTGATGGGTTTAGAGTGAAATTTCTTTATGAAGATAGTAGTTGTGTCGCGTTGCTAGGTTACAATGGGACCGCTGGGACGCGTCTCCGTGGCCTAGGCAGCCAGTCACACTACGGAGGCCAAGAATGGTCATGACATCAAGGGGAACAAGACATGATGGACCAAACGGACTGCAGGTAAGTTAACGAAGAAGTAAAAATACTTGTATGTGTACTTATTTGACTAATGCCATATATAAAATAGTGAGTGGTAATGAGATTGTAACAGACTTTTGGTATTACATCAGATGGTTTGCATCGATTTTGATATAAATATGTCAGAAGAAGTACCAATTAGAGATAATTAGAGATCATTTTATTTCTATTTTTATTTTTATTTTAAATGTTATGAACATGTTAGCAATGGCTTTTGTTGTTCTCGTTGCCTGAAATTGGGATATATTAGTCTAATGTGGACTCAGAGATGTCATTAAGACCCCCTGGGTGTAGTGTTTGTAATCTGAATATCCAATAGTTTTCCCTCTGTTTGAGTTTATTGAACCTATTGGGAACATCTGGATGGATGTCCTCAATTGGTGTGATATTGATTTGATTAAATTGGCAATTGTGTACCTGGGAGAAATGATGGGACATGCTATGTTTTAGAAAGCTCGTATTCACATTAAATCGATGTTTATTCAATCTGGACCGCAGGCATTGTGTAGTTCTCCCTATATATTGTAATTGGCAAGTGCATTCCATTAGATAGATCACGTAGGAGCTGCTGCAATTAAGAAAGGACTTAATAGGAAATGATTCTTTTGTAACAGTGGATAAATATGTATATTTCTTGTGAGTAATGCTGTTGCAACATAGACACCGTGAGTGACCACATTTAAAGGAGCCATTTAGTTTGGACAGAAAGTTTGTTTGCGGCATTTTCGGTTTCCGAACCCTGCTAGGGGCTAGGATATTTTTCAAAGTCAAAGACCGTCTGAATGTGATGCTCGGTTGGGCCGGTATCAAATCCTTCAGATATGGATCATTTTTTTATAATATGCCAATGTTTGTGCAGGATGGCCCTAACTGCTTTATTCCCTCGATTGAAAGTAGTGATAAAGTTCGTATTGTGTTCATTGGATTCTAATTTTTTATGTGTTGGATTTAAACAGAAGTCTTGGGACAACTCTATGGCTTTGCGACGTGCACCTTTAATGAGATTTAAAGGGAAATTCTTCTCCTTGAACCTTTTTTCCAGGATATTACATTCTTTTTTAACATTTTCATCGGTGCTGCAGTTTTTTCTGACCCTTCTGAACTGCCCGAAGGGTAAATTTTTTAGCCAGGGACGATAATGTGCGCTTTTAAAATCAATATAACTATTGACATCTACAGACTTAAAATGGGTTTTAGTAATAAAATGATTGAACAGGTCATCAATGTAACGTTTATATAGTAAAATATTTAATATTTTGCTATGTAAACGTTACATTGATGACCTGTTCTTTGTGTGGAATGGAACTGAGAATGAAGCTTGAACAATAATTACGATTTATCTTTTACATATAATTTTTCCACAATTTCTAAAGACTTCTTGGATTTGACAATTAGCTATGACACCAATATTAATCACTTTATTACTAAAACCCATTTTAAGTCTGTAGATGTCAATAGTTATATTGATTTTAAAAGCGCACATTATCGTCCCTGGCTAAAAAATTTACCCTTCGGGCAGTTCAGAAGGGTCAGAAAAAATTGCAGCACCGATGAAAATTTTAAAAAAGAAAGTAATATCCTGGAAAAAAGGTTCAAGGAGAAGAATTTCCCTTTAAATCTCATTAAAGGTGCACGTCGCAAAGCCATAGAGTTGTCCCAAGACTTCTGTTTAAATCCAACACATAAAAAATTAGAATCCAATGAACACAATACGAACTTTATCACTACTTTCAATCGAGGGAATAAAGCAGTTAGGGCCATCCTGCACAAACATTGGCATTTTATAAAAAATTATCCATATCTGAACGATTTGATACCGGCCCAACCGAGCATCACATTCAGACGGTCTTTGACTTTGAAAAATATCCTAGCCCCTAGCAGGGTTCGGAAACCGAAAATGCCGCAAACTAATTTTCTGTCCAAACTAAATGGCTCCTTTAAATGTGGTCACTCACGGTGTCTATGTTGCAACAGCATTACTCACAAGAAATATACATATTTATCCACTGTTACAAAAAAATCATTTCCTATTAAGTCCTTTCTTAATTGCAGCAGCTCCTACGTGATCTATCTAATGGAATGCACTTGCCAATTACAATATATAGGAAGAACTACACAATGCCTGCGGTCCAGATTGAATAAACATCGATTTAATGTGAATACGGGCTTTCTAAAACATAGCGTGTCCCATCATTTCTCCCAGGTACACAATTGCCAATTTAATCAAATCAATATCACACCAATTGAGGACATCCATCCATATGTTCCCAATAGGTTCAATAAACTCAAACAGAGGGAAAACTATTGGATATTCAGATTACAAACACTACACCCAGGGGGTCTTAATGACATCTCTGAGTCCACATTAGACTAATATATCCCAATTTCAGGCAACGAGAACAACAAAAGCCATTGCTAACATGTTCATAACATTTAAAATAAAAATAAAAATAGAAATAAAATTATCTCTAATTATCTCTTATTGGTACTTCTTCTAACATATTTACTATTATATATCAAAATCGATGCAAACCATCTGATGTAATACCTAAAGTCTGTTACTATCTCATTACCACTCACTATTTTATATATGGCATTAGTCAAATAAGTACACATACAAGTATTTTTACTTCTTCGTTAACTTACCTGCAGTCCGTTTGGTCCATCACGTCTTGTTCCCCTTGATGTCATGACCATTCTTGGCCTCCGTAGTGTGACTGGTTGCCTAGGCCACGGAGACGCGTCCCAGCGGTCCCATTGTAACCTAGCAACCCGACACAACTACTTTCTTCATAAAGTTATTTCACTCTAAACCCATCAACAACATTGAAAGTTTTATTAACCATTTATATAAAAATGTCAATCCAGAGCCTGTTTTATCTGTTTTAATGTGTTGCAGATGAGAATACATTCCCGGTTTTTAAAGACCATCATTTTAGGTTATTTTATGCGATTTATACAATTCATGCACCTCCCCATTGTATCCCTATCACCAAGGGTCTATGTTTGCAAACAAAAGAATGTATTTATTTTAATAATGTTCCGTCTTTGTTTTAACTGTTTGTTGATGATAGAACCGGGTGTGACGTCACGGTCGCACTCTGACCTCGGCAGACTTGGCGGTTTTTTCACTTCTGTTAATTTGAACTCACTATGATATATAAGTGCCAGAAGTGTAATGTGTACATGGCCTGAGGAAGACGCTTGTTCAGCGTCGAAACGCGCAGCCACACTTTGAAATAAATGATATTATTATATCCGGACTCTACCTTCATCTTTACAATTTCACCACGCAGCAGCGCCTCCAGACGATCCATTTTTTTTCCTCCCTTCTTCGCTAATCAAGCGGTCCCTTCTGGGAACCGATTCGGATTTGGCAGCAGCCTATGTGGATATACCTTTGCGCTATATACATCCAACCTAGGTGATCATGGTAATGCCCCCTCTCCTCACCTACCTAACTTATTGACCTGCACAAGGTGGCGCCGTGTGTTTTTTGCTCTCTCTCTTCATGATACTGTGTTGGCACAATTAGAAGACAAAATACTGTGTCCTTGAAGGAGTTATAATATATTATTAAATATTATTATTATACAGTATAGGGGGCACTAAAGGGGCATTATTCTGTGTGAGGCACTATATAGGGCATTAAACTGTGGGGGGGCATTATACTTTTTTATGGAGCATTTTTTTATGATGGGGTGGGGCGCCGTAAGATAATTTTGCATGGGGCGCCATCTATCCTGAGGCCGGCCCTGAGTTTGTGCAATGTCTGCAGCACATACCTTAAGAGGTCTTTGGCGACATATCTTTAAGTGGAAGTAGAATCCACTGATTAACTATAATGAGGGATTGAAGATCACACCTAATTTTTGATATTTTATTATATGCTGTACACTAAGACTGGCTAATTTAACAATAGGAAACTAACACTTTTTGTAAAATAGATATACTTAAAAATTGTACTGTGCTACTTGTACTTTATCTGTTACATACAAGTAGCCTGGTATTTTGGACTAAAATATGTTTTAGAACTACCCTGTAAATGAGTTCCATCTATTAGATTTTAGTTTCTAAGCAGAGATCTTGCTTTACAGTCTTACTTACAGGAGGGATGGGAGAAATGTAAAAAACTTGTATTAAAATGCATTGTCTAAATGGACCTCTCCTCAGCACTGACCTTTAGGAATGTGTATTTATCATATTGGCCGCTAACCTATCTAAGGGCCGGGGAGGACAAGGCCGCTCACTCACACACATGTGCGACTATCTTTCCAGGGACCCCTCACTCTCAGATTCTGTGGGGGTCCAACAGGACAACCCACTAGTGGTAGAACTCTTTATGTATGTCCCTCTCATCAACTTCCTCTAAATTCGGTATATGTAGATAACGTGGCTTTAAGGGACGTGTGTAAATCTGGTTAAATGCGTGTGTGGTTAAATGCAAGAAAGACATCTATTCACTGGTAGGCTAATCTAAATTGTTCAACTTTTGCAAAACAGCCCGTCACTGCAAGTCTCAAACCTGTCCATTTCACCCATCTCTATTTATAAGGTTTGGGGGCACCATTATGTCTCATAAAATGTCATTCATTATACATAAAATACACAAAGTAATTTCCACATAGGTTAATGTTAATAAATATTACAAAAATACTCTGCATATTTGAAAAACAAAAACAAAGACATTTTATAGAAGGGCTACAATACTAACATAAAATAGGATACTAGAGAAATCATATTAGAAGGCATATTGATATTAATATGGGTTAAGTAATAATGACAAGAATATTGAACCGGTATTGACACATTTTAAGTATATAATGTTTTAAGTTTATGAAAAAGTATTTACTCAAATAATTTTTTATATATATATATATATATATATATATATATATATACATATATATATATATATATATATTTATATATATATATATATATATATATATATATATATATATATATATATATATATATATATGTATATATACAGTACTGTGGAAAAGTTTTAAGCAGTTGTGGAAAAATGCTGCAAAGTAAGGGTATGTTCACACGACAGCGTCCGTAACGGCTGAAATTACGGGGATGTTTCAGCCTGAAAACATCCCCGTAATTTCAGCCGTAGCGGCATGTGCAGGCGCTTGAACGCCGCGTCAATTACGGGCGTAATTAGCGCTGCTATTCATTGGAGTCAATGAATAACGGCTCCAATTACGGCCAAAGAAGTGACAGGTCACTTCTTTGACGCGGGCGTCTATTTACGCGCCGTCTTTTGACAGCGGCGCGTAAATTACGCCTCGTGTGAACAGACAAACGTCTGCCCATTGCTTTCAATGGGCAGATGTTTGTCAGCGCTATTGAGGCGCTATTTTCAGACGTAATTCGGGGCTAAAACGCCCGAATTACGTCCGTAAATAGGCCGTGTGAACATACTCTAAGACTACTTTCAGGACAACGACCCCAAACATACAGTCAATGTCATTAAGAACTATCTTCAGCGTAAAGAAGATCAACGAGCCCTGGAAGTGATGATATGGCCCTCAGGGAACCCTGATCTCAACATCATCGAGTCTGTGATTTGAGGAAGCCTACATCCACAGAAGATATGCGGTTAGATCCCCAAGATGTTTGGAACAACCTCAATGTCGAGTTCCTTCAAAAATTATGTGCAAGTGTACCTGGAGGAATTGATGCTGTTTTGAAGGCAGAAGATGGACACCCCAAATATTGATTTGATTTCGATTTCTCTTCTGTTCATTTACATATTTTAATTGATAAAAAATAAAAAAAAACTATTAGCACTTCTATTTTTTTAAAGCATTCTTACTTTGCAGCATTTTTCCATAACTGCCTAATACCTTTACACAGTACAGTATATACACACATTTTACTTTCATTTAGTAAATAAGATTGTAAATAAATGTTTACTTATACACTCTGATTATATTGTGGATTTTTTTTTCAAAAAAAGCAGTATGCTCTGATTTAAGTGCAGAAAATGTTTAGAAGCTTGCGGATGAGAATTTTTAAATGTCATCCACTTTTTTGCAGCAGGTGAGAGCAACCATGATGACCAGCTGATCGCATGGGTCTGGTTCTTGAAGCTCCCAGCAAACTGTAGCCATTCTGGGAAAATGTAGCATTACACGCAACTATTCTAATGTAATGCATGAATAGAACTGAAAATGAAATGAACTGCCAGAATGTGAGCTGCTGCCCTACCCTGTGGCTCTATGTGGTCCATATGCACTAATAAGGCATATGGAAAGGGGTTGTCAAGATGAGACAACCATTTTAAGCAGTGTTGCACTGGAATTGAATCTCTTGAGGGAAGGAATTTTCAGAAACGGATCTAAGATCAAGTGAATGGCAACAAAAAGACATCAAGTCATGCTAAGATCACAATAGCTTATAAATAGATTTTTTAGAAATGTAGGGCCTGTTCAGTTGTGGCAGAATTATTCCACTGCAAATGATGCAGATTCGTTGCGAATCTGCAGTAACATTTTCATATTTGACAGGTAATTCAGATGTTGCGGATATCACAGCGGACTTACCCCAGATTTCAGTTTTTGCATTGCAAAGGCTGAAATCCGCAGTGAAATTACGCTGCTTCTCCGCAACAGTTATTTTCCGCAACGTCTGAACTAAGTTACCTAAAAACATATAGAAACCAATGAAATGGCTGCTGCAGATTTCCAAGGTGGACTGTCCGCAGCGGAATTCAACAGCAATTCCGCCATGTCTGAATGTGCCCTTATTATAGATTTAAAGATAAAACCAGAAAACAAAACCAATTTGTTTCTGGTATAGCACCATATCATGTGAGCAGCCTTTCTGCTACTTCAGTACTCCAAAACTACAGTACACAGTATATATATTTTTTTTTACTCTGTTCGACATACAACAGTATATGTTAGCTCATTGGTATGATTAGTTCAGGGGAAGTACTTAAAATGATTTTCCAGGATTAGAATAAAGGCCTTTAGTTTGTTTTTTGACACAGTGCCACTCATTCCTGGTATTGCAACTCAGTCCCACTTCTTTTTAGTAAGGAGGAGCTGTAATACCAGACAAAGCCCATTGACAAGGCTCTATTAATTGGCAAAAAGCAGACCTTTTTTCTAATCCCGGATAACCCCTTTAATAACTAAAATAAAAACTGGGGATTTTTAACTGTTTTCAGCTAGCAGTAAAATGATCTGTGATAACAATAAAACCTGTGCCTAGTCTAGGGCATAGACCCGCTTCAGAGGTGTGAAGATTTTAATAGAGTTGCCATTAAAATGACCAGTAATACACGTAACATGCCTATAGGCTTTCTCATAATAAAAAAATGTTCACTCACTCCAATGGCTTCAGTGTGGTCATTAAATAACCACCTTATTTGTGACCTTCACAATCTTATTTTATAATGCCTATATTAGATTTCAGCCCTGTGCAGCTGCTTTCGCTACACATATGGTATGTCCGCAGAAGATCTGATTACATATAAGTATTTTATTATTTTTTTACAACTTAGCTGCTTTGAGTTCTAACAAGTTCCTTCCTCTACAGTCACTGCAATTTGTGTAGATCTGTATGGTTTGGCGTAGCCTAGATGTTAGGCAGATAGTGCCCAGTTTACTCCAGCTTATGGCCAGAGTCAGTTGGGCTAGCACCTCCGAAGGTAAAACCAGAAAACAAAAATGGATACAAATTTGTTCTGGCATAGCACCATATGATATAAGCAGCATATTCTGCTAGTTTTGTAGATCAAAACGACAGTACGTGGTGTACATACTTTATATTGCATTTGACATATAATAGAGTGTTTTAGCTCTTCTGCATGATTAGTTTAAGGAAAGTGCTTAATGGTCATTGATGATGAAAGGAATGGGAGTAAAGTTTTTTCTCTCCTAACAAACGACTATATGTACAGTCAGTACACATTGCCATTTTTGAAGATCGCTATGGTTTGAAGTAACTCTAGATCAGGGGTCAGTAACCTTTGGCACTCCAAATGTTGTGAAACTATAACTCCCAGTATGCCCTGACAGACTTTGACGGAAATAATAAAGCCTTTGGCTGTCAGGGTCATACTGGGAGTTGTAGTTTCACAACAGCTGGTGTGCCGTAGGTTGCTGACCCCTGACCTAGATGATAAGTAGATTGTGCCCTCTTTACTCCAGGTCAAGACCAGAGTCATATAAACATTTATAAATATTCACTCAGACAACGCTTTAAAGTCTGAGATGTCTATCAGGCCCTTTTACCTTAAAAGGGGGATTGAAGGGCGGCTTAAGGGAGAAGGGAAAAATTCCCTAATATTTCCTTTGGTTATGTATTCTTAGGACATGTTCAGGCGTGGCAGACTTGTTGCGGAATTCCACTGTGGACAGGCTGCAGTGGAAATCCACTGCAGACTTTTTTTCTTTGGTTTCTATAGCTATTTAGTTACCTTAGTGCAGACGTTGCAGAAAACAACGGTGCGGAAACTAGCTTGCGGTGCGGAATTTACATTAGGCAGCATGCACAGTCTGTTGCGGAGAAACTGCTAAATTCGCCACTTCTAGGCAAACCCTCAAATATGCAAATCTTGCAAAAGATTTGTTGTGTAATGGATGCAAATTTTCCGCTATGTCTGATCATGCCCTTAGGATAACGATCTGTTCCACATACTGATCTAAAAAGATGTATGGCAGAACGGGTCTCCTGAAAGTGATGTAAAACAGGCCTTAACCTGCCAAGGTGGTAAGTACAATCTTTGGTTTTTGGTTGATAGGAATTTTTTTTCTTTTGTGAATTACTGTGAATTACCATGTTATACATTATAAATAAACCTCATGGAAATGGATGGAGCAAGTTTGGAAGCGTACAGTTCATATTCAGCAAACTGTAGATGTTGCCTCCATTTTCAAAGAGGTCCAACTTGTGTTTTCAAACAGTGTACACAGCATGTAGCTACAGTAACATTTATATGGTGAATAGTTTCAAAACCAGCATATTGAAATATACCTAATAAAGAGTAATTCTGAAATAACTAGGTAGGTTAGGCAGGACCATGTGAACAGTAATGTGGAGCAATGCCTATATGACTTGGAACATGTTAACATGATAATTGGGGAGTGCTCAGTAAGTTTTACTAAAGGGGTGATAATTTCATCTCAGACCACAAGACAACAGGAAATTAAATGGGCATTTTAAACCTTACAGGTTAACTACACTTTTATTAAACATTTGATATGTCATAAAGACATATAAAAACTTTGGATTGGTTTGGGTCCGGATGCTGAGACCCCCATTGTTGCTGAGACGAAGGTGCAGAAGCGCTTAGCTGAGTGCTTTGCACCTTCAGCTGTGATCAGCGCTCCCTGTCAGGCTGAAGACGACTCAGATAGAACGTCTATGTGAGTCATCTTCAGGCTGATGAGGAGGGCTGATGACAGCTGAAGGTGAAAACCGCTCAACAGAGCATTTCTGCCCCCTCTATTCACCCGGACCCACATCGATCAAAACTTTTTATGTGTTTCTATGACATATCAAAAGTTTGATAAAAGTGTACTTATTTTAACAGAATGGTGCACTGAGCTGAAATAGAAATATATAATGTTATACTTGTAGTGGCAGACCAGTGACTTGGTCTACAGTCTAAACACTAAAGATGTTGCTGGCTTGTAAAAATGTAAGCTATAGCTATATGTGAACGGTGATGCATGAAATGAAAAATACAAATAAATTAAATTGATTAAATAATATGAAATCTGTAAAAGTTTGGTTTCAATATGCTAGAAATGTGTGTGTGTTTAGATATAATATTAAGCGTCATCCATCCAAAACTAGGGTCAACTTCTGTGCTGCATTTTCTGAGCGTAAAAGTCCCTGCATGTTTCACAGCAACGTTGGTACCACCTCATGTCTTGGCAGAGATTTTTTTCTCGTATTACTTTACAATATACTGGCCACTGGTCTTGAAGACATTTGAAGGTTAAAGCAGCTGAAAATAGAAATAAAATAAAAAAGTTGTAAAATGAATTCAAAGCAGAAATAAAAGATATGCTTTGGTCCAATTATCAGAGCATTAAAAGTATGAACTGCTTTGAACTTGAAGGGCCAGTGATATTCATTGATAAGATGCAATTATTTTATCATCTCATTCACAATGCAAATTGCTTTTAAATTAGTTAAAATATTTAGCTAACAAAGTAATGGTAGATGCTTTTAAAAGTGAAGCTCTTCTGATATATAACCCATATCCAAGTATGTCCAAGTACACTAACACATAGGGTATGAAGAGGGTAACAATCGATGAGTGAATTCATCTCTTTCCATCCTTTAGGGTAGATTCACACCTGCGTTGGTCTTTCTGCTCTTCTGTTCCGTCAGAGGAGCAGAACAATGAAAATATCGGAAGCGCCGGTTCCGTTGAACAATGGACACCACCGGTGCCCGATAGAAACCATTGACTATAATGGGTTCCATTGGGTTTCCGTGGTTTTACCGGAAACAATAGAGGAGGCTCCAATGCAATGTGAACTGGCAGAAATCATAGTGCATCAGGGCAAATTTCAGGAAAGGCCTCACTCCCACTGAGAGCTCCCACAAATGTACAACAATTTTATTGAAATTAATGTCCACTATTAAAAATATTAAGGTCCAAAATGCTATGTTTTAAATTCATTATATATATAGTATTGGACTCTCTTTTTCTGATTTGATAAAAATATATAATTATGGTTGCAAGCAGTTATCATTTGGTGGAGCTTACGGCATATGGATTTGAACAAGTGCTGAACTCAGTGGGAGCTATATAAATTTGTATGCAGGGAGGTCCCCCTAGTGTTGGCTGAAGGTATCTGCTATAACAGTGTCATAGCAAGCTGGGGAAGTAGTTAAGCGGTGGGCTTCCTCCTACCATATCCCCATAGCAGCTGTATTCCCTGCCTCTATGGTATATACACCACTGCATACCACCCAACCCTCCTGGATCCAGCGGGACAGTCCCGGTTTTTCACTGCTGTCCCGCCGTCCTGGGCGGTCTGCAAAATGTCCCGCTGAGCGCTGCATCAAAACAGCTGATTGCTGCTGACTGCAGCAGCGATCAGAAGAAGGCAGGAGTCTTGCGGTGCTGTTCTCACTGGGATCGATGCCGGCACGGGAGTGGACCAGTACAGTCACCTGACCTGTCACCAGACCTGTCATCTGACCTCACCGGTCAGGTGACTGGACTGGTCCACTCCCGGGCCGGCATCGACACCAGTGAGAACGCTGCTGCAAGACTCCTGCCTGATTCTGACGGTGAGTGACGTCAAAGCAGAGCGGAGAGTGACAGCAGTAGGCTACCTCTACCGCTCTCTGCTCTGGCGGCAATGTGGCACAAATTATAAGGGGGTTGTGTTGCGCTACCTACAGGGAGACTGTGTTTGGAGTTATCTACAGGGGTGCTGTGTGTGGAGCTATCTACAGGGGGGCTGTATCTGGCGCTATCTACAGGGGGGCTGTGTGGGGCGCTATCTAAAGGGGACTGTGTGTGGAGCTATCTCCAGGGCGGCTGTATCTGGTGCTATCTACAGGGGGGCTGTATCTGGCACTTTCTACAGGGCGGCTGTATCTGGTGCTATCTACAGGGGGGCTGTGTCTGGCACTATCTACAGGGGAGCTGTGTCTGGCGCTATCTACAGGGGAGCTTGTGTGGCGCTATCTACAGGGGACTGTGTGTGGAGCTATCTACAGGGCGGCTGTATCAGGTGCTATGTACAGGGGGACTGTGTGTGGCGCTATCTACTGGGGACTATGTGTGGAGCTTTCTACAGGGGAGCTTTTTTGTCTGGAGCTATCTACAGGGGGGCTGTATTTGGCGCTATCTACAGGGGGGCTATGTGTGGTGCTATCTACAGGGGCGCTGTGTGAGGCGCTATGTACAGGGGGACTATATCTGGCGCTATGTACAGGGGGGCTGTGTCTGGCGCTATCTACAGGGGGGCTGTGTGTGGAGCTATCTACAGGGGGGCTGTGTCTGGCGCCATGTACAGGGGGCTGTGTCTGGCGCTATGTACAGGGGAGCTGTGTTTGGAGCTATCTACAGGGGGGCTGTGTGTGGAGAAATCTACAAGGGGGGCTATGTGTGGCGCTATCTACAGGGGGCTGTGTGTGGAGCTATCTACAGGGGGGCTGTATCTGGCGCTATCTACAGGGGGGGCTGTGTCTGACGCTATGTACAGGGGGGCTGTGTCTGGCGCTATGTACAGGGGGGCTGTGTGTGGAGCAATCTACAGGGGGGCTGTGTGTGGCGCTATCTACAGGGGGGCTGTGTGTGGAGCTATCTACAGGGGACTGTATCTGGCATTATCTACAGGGGGGCTGTGTCTGGCGCTATGTACAGGGGGGGGCTGTGTCTGGAGCTATCTACAGGGGGGCTGTGTGTGGAGCTATGTACAGAGGGGCTGTATCTGGCGCTATGTACAGGGGGGCTGTGCCGGTATCTACAGGGGGGCTGTGTCTGGTGCTATGTACAGGGGGACTGTATCTGGCGTTATGTACGGGGGGGCTGTATTTGGCGCTATGTACAGGGGGGCTGTGTGTGCCGCTATCTACAGGGGGGAAGTGTGTGTCGCTATCTACAGGGGGCTGTATCTGGCACTATGTACAGGGGGGCTATGTCTGGAGCTATCTACAGGGGGGCTGTATCTGGAGCTATCTACAGGGGGGCTCTGGTGGATGATTTTTCCATTGACCGGTAGCAGAGTTACACAACTGAAAAAAAAAATCCCCATCATGTAACTCTGCTACCTGTCAATTGAAAAGTCATTAACCACAGGGTATCCCTCTTGACTTTCATTGTTCTCAGCCTTTTGGTTTGTCCTGCAGCTCCTGCCGTGATGAGCAAATGTTATACCCAAGATAGGAAAAGTAACATAAAGACGACATAACCGGATCCATAATATCTGTGATATCCACACAGTGTAGAGATCCGCAGTGAGAATGTGCGCTTGTTATTTGCAGAAGGATCTGGTCGTGATTTGATGTGTTTATGCGGGATATTGGGCGTGGTTAGGGGGCATGGCTTAAAATTTCCCTCTTTTCCGAATTCAAAAGTTGGGAGGTATGCCACTGGAAACTGGTCAGCCAGCTCTAGCTCTAGAATGATTGTTGATGGTTCCACCACGAGACCAAAAGATTCTTGCCATAAACCTTTAATGGTTCAAGGATTTAGTGTTAAAAAAATAACACTCAAGTCATTGTATAGATCTGTTTATATAAAATAGCACTTCATGAAAAACTTGCCCAAAAGGGAAGCTTCGCTTTCAAAGTGAACCGTGTTATGAAGACATGCATGATGTACCTACAACATAAAAGAGATAATAACATGGCAGAGCAGGCGCTTCTCTTATTACTGGCTTGTGGTCCAAAAGTTACAAATCACTTCATAAACGCTCTGTACTGTCTAGACATAGAAAAGAAAGATCCTGACCTGGAATAGAGTTACAAAAACCTTAGATGCATTTATCTGGTAATTGTTTTGTATGCTTACCAAGTCGAGGTGAAGTTATTGTGTTAACGTTTATTTTTTCATTACAGGCTTGTAGATGACACGGTCTATAAGCTGCTGGTTTTTCAGATGAAAAGCATTCATTTCCATGCCTTCCAGTAATTCTGTGCATGCATTGAATTACTCTGGACTGCATGCCTTTTCCACAAGTCACGGAACACTACGTACAACAAAATAATATAAAAAAAATACAAGTTAGAGCCCGATTTGAGACCTGCCATGTAACGTACCATAAATCAGCTACATTTAATGTATTATACATGTTATAAGTCTGAAAATGACCGCCAAATATTTTTATTCATTCACAATTTAAAAATATTATAAATATCTTTTCCCCAAAGGTTTTTTTAAAATGCATATGGAATTGCTTTTATTTTTATTTGCTATTTGTTTTGTAATCTACACGGCTGATATCAATATTCAAAAAATTTTCATTTATTTAGAAAGGATGAAATACAGAAACTCTAAATGTGAAAATAATTTATATTTAGAGGGGTAAATATTTATTTTTTCGCTTTGGCAATCAGTGGCCAATTTAATACAAATAAATTAACTTTCAAATTTTCTTGTATTAGAAATTCTGCTGCCTTTAGACTCATTTCGGTTCGCCTTCCTATAAACAGCACACCCTCAGCTCTACAGGTTACATGACCACTGTACAAAGCACTGCTTTGTAAGGAGCACTGTACAGGTAGTGGGGGGTGGGGGGGGGGGGCAACGTGAACAATCTTAAAGGTCAAATTTAATATAAGTAAATAAGAGCGTCAATTTTCTTGTGGTCAATACTAAAATTTATTTAATCCTGAACTGCCCCTTTAATGAATAAATGTCTTGACTAATATTTTCTACTTTTTAACCAATTCCCGACCACCCCACGTAGATTAAAGTGCTGCAGCACTGGTCCGTGTGTCTGCAGCCCATTAATCTATGTGTGCTCCTAACAGACCACACAGACGTTCCCCTATGCCCGGCATCTCCCAGTACAGGCTGCTACTAGCAGCCTTAGTACTGGGGAAAAACATTCACGGTGATCCCCGCCGATTAACCCCTTAAATATGGCAGTCAATAGCGACCGCCGCATTTAAGTTGTTATAACAATATCGGCACCCCGCTACGTAATTGCGGGGGGGGGGGCGATTGTTGCTATGGCGACCGGAGACCTAACAAAGGCCTCCGGTCTGCCATCTATGGAAGGCGATTAGGTCCTGCCAGAGCCAGAACCTGATATGCCCCCTATCAGTGTGAGGCCTCATTTACACGAGCGTGTGCGTTTTGCACGCGGAAAAAACGCAGCGTATTGCGCGCGTTGGTATTGCGTTTGCACTGCGTATACGCACCGTTGTTGCATTTAAAACGCGCGCAGGACTAGCGTTTGCATCGCGCGTTAAAAACACAGAGGGGATTAATGCGAGGCCAGCCTACAAATAGGCCTGCTGGCCCAACCCCTGCTTGCTGGGAGAAGTCGGTTTTGCACCTTATTTCCGCCTCTGCAGAAACCACAGTGTGTGTTTCTCCATTGAGGTTGGAATCGCCTTGGCACGCCACAATTATGCCTTCTCAGTCGCTGGCACGTGTGCTTCTTGCCTGGATGATCTCACGTCGTTTTGGGGAGCGTCGACCCATGCTGCAGCACCAGACGCCTGTAAGATGTCGCATTTGGGTTCATCCACTTGTGGCCCAACGTACGATGAAAGGCCATATCCATAGCCTGTATGAGGACTTACGACGGCATCCTGAAAAATTTCGAGCCTTCTGCCGCATGTCTGTGGCCACATTTGACCTTCTGCTTGAGCAGATTCTCTCTGGTCTCACCTACAAGAATACCAACATGAGACGCTGCATTTCGCCCGAGGAACGTCTGCTTGTGACCTTGAGGTATGTGTGCAGCTGCTAGTACTTAGTCAATGACGCTGTCTGCTTTCTTTTTCTTTCTCTTTGTTTTCTAGATTTCTGGCCACAGGCAATAGTTATCATTCGTTACATTTTGAATTTCTTTTGGGAGTGACCACCATTTCGTTCATTGTCACATTCACCTGTGTCGTGTTGTGGCAGAGGTTAAAGACCACGGTTATGCCTCAGCCCACGACAGAACAGTGGCTAAGTATTTCAGAGGGATTTCTTCGAGCAAATGAATTTCCAAATTGCATTGGTGCCCTAGACGGCAAAC
Source organism: Rhinoderma darwinii (assembly GCF_050947455.1). Classification (NCBI taxonomy): domain Eukaryota; kingdom Metazoa; phylum Chordata; class Amphibia; order Anura; family Rhinodermatidae; genus Rhinoderma; species Rhinoderma darwinii. Next base: position 498,221,385 of record NC_134687.1, read on the forward strand.
ACATTCGTGTGAGAAAGCCCCCACGCAGTGGCTCTCAATACTATAACTACAAGCAGTATTTTTCTATGGTATTGTTAGCCTTGGCGGACACGAATTATTGTTTCACTATTGTTGACATTGGCTCGTATGGAAGCTCGGCAGATGCCCGCATATTCCGTTCATCAAGAATGGGCAAGCGACTCGTGAATAATCGACTGGCGGTGCCGGAACCTTCCATCCTCCCGGGCTCCAGCGGACCCCCAATCCCATATGTCATCGTGGCGGATGAGGGGTTTGCACTGACAAGGCAAGTCATGCGTCCTTTTGCGAGAAGGGGCTTGGATGACCGTCGGCGCATGTTCAATCTCCGCCTAGGCCGAGCTCGTCGATGTGTGGAATGTGCCTTTGGCATTATGTCGAACAGGTGGCGTGTCTTTCTGACGACAATGCAATTGTCCATGCAGAATGTCACACGTGTTATACAAGCGTGTGTCGTTCTGCATAACTTCTGCCGCATTAATGATGCTACCTTTGATGCAGAATATATCCTAACACATGCAGGCACCAGCCACACTGTCCCGGTTATTCCTCTTGGCCGATCTCTCTCATCCGGCCTTCGAGTGCGGGATAATTTGGCGGCATATTTTGAGTGCCCATCAGGAGCCGCACCGTGAGGGCGTGATGACCTTTGAAGGGTTGTCTGTTGTTTGGCGGCTTCACTACACACGTCACATGTGGCCAGGGTTTTTTGAAGTTTTTGGGGTTCGTGTTGGGTTAGGGACACGCAAAACATGAGTACACTTGACGCGGGTTGCAAGCTTACATCTGTCGGGGTTTGAGCAGGAGTTTTGACAGTTGGCAACCTTCTTTCTGGAGATAGAATAATGTGCGGCCTAAAGTGAGGAAAGTCCAATTGCAAGTGTACTTAGTTTGCTTCGGGGCCCATGACAGCACCTAAACGTTCGCACCTCTTGCAAACCATGTCAAACCCCGAGAGATTAACTAAAACCTCATATCACGTGTGTATGCATTGGGCCCAAAGGCCAGAAGTGTGAGAGGGTATAGCCAAAGGAAATGTGGGTCAAACATTGTGTTGAGGGGTATCAATTAAAAACAACACGCAATAGAAACAATCAACATCCATGTTTTTAATGTGTTTGGAATGCACACAACAGAAACATGGTGTGGTCAGGAAAACACACAAACATATGGTATAAACAAACAAACACCAACATGGTGTAATATACATAAAATACATAAGACGGCGAGTTGCCATCCCTGCATCAAAATGATATATGCCGCCCAAATATCACGCCTCCATCACACTCAAAGGTGTTGGTACTGGTGGCCCGGGGACGAATACGCCGGCATTTCAGCACCACTATGCTGGACCTGGAGCTGTGGAGGTTGTTCCTCGCCAGCATAGTGGTGCTGATGTTGCCCGTGGTATGTTGGGGCAGGGAAGTGGGGAGCCATAGGGCGCATATAGGGATGCGGACATGGCATCTGGGGGGCTGTATGGTATGTGCCCGGCATCTGTGGCGTGGTGGCCGTCATGGCTAAATTGCGCCACTGCTCAATGGCCGTGAAGCAGTGGTTGGGATTGTGGGGCGGTGTGGAGGCGTCGATCAACGTTACGATCGACGCTTGCAGACGGGCCATACGGTCCATGGGGACCAGCCGGAGTAGGGGAACGATGCTGCGCCCAAAGGAGTCGTTCCCGTCCTCATCTGCGGCTCGCCTGAGATATTCCAGGACCCGGCTATCGACTTGGGCAGCAGCGGAGGCCTGTTGAGGCCGGCGCCAGCGAGTGGGGGCATGCACGGGGCGCTCCTCAGCCGGAGAGGCGACGGCCCGTGCAACCTGGACAGGGGCGGGGTCCAGGGGTGTCGGCTCGGGGCTAGGGGGCAGGACATGGGCAGCAGGAGGTTCCGGCAGAGACTCTCCAACGTCCGTCTCCTCTGTCGTATCCTCCAAATTGTCGGTGGTTCTATAATGGGAAAATTACGTTAGAACAGAATATAGAACAATGCCCACAACAACACGATGGCAAACAGGACATGGGCAAACACACATTAGACACATGCAAAAGGAGAATCTCTTACGTGCGCATCGCCATTATGTCCTTCAGGAACATCAGCTGTTTGGTGTACACATAAGGGCGCTTACGCGATCCGCCATCTCCGCTGCGTCCCTTTTCCCCCATTTCACGGCGGAATTGGTCACGGCAGCTCCGCCACCATGTTTTGATGTCTTGGACTGTTGGAGTAAAAACAAATATCACGCCATAAGAACTATGCCCTCTCACTAAAAATATGAGGGGCCCTGCACTGCCAATTACGTGGTACACGGTGATGCGCCTGCTCCACAAAAGGTCATCGGGCAAATGCGCGGAAGACAAATACAGGGCCCCAGTTCTTCAATAGGGATGACATTGCATTGACAGAAAAAGCATGGTACTCACCCAACCGACTGCGGTCCCGGGTTCGGCCACTCTCCCACTCCTGACCAAAAAGCTCCCTCGCGACCTCCTCCCAGGCGTCCTCCTTGACCGTGCGGTCGTGGTACGCCTCTGCGCGAGTGTCCCAAATTGCATGATGGCCCTGGACCAGGGCGATGAGGCGCTCCACGTCCATCCCACGCGGCATGGCAGCAGATGTCAGTGGAAGCTAAGTTCTGTCTCAACTCAATAGCCTTGCCCACTCGCAGTCAAAACGCAAGCACTTCCTGGTTTTTGTTTGCTTTGTCCAGCTTTATAGACTCTTTTTCATGGACATAACAAGTGATTTTCGCGCATGTAACGCAGGAGCGTCCGTGTGTCATGCGCGGTTTTCACGCACCCATTGACTTCAATGGGTGCGTGATGCGCGAAATCGCACGATTATAGAACATGTCGTGAGTTTTACGCAACGCACTCGCGCAGCGCAAAATTCACGCATCGTCTGCACTGCCCCATAGAGTAATATAGGTGCGTACGACACGCATGAAAAGCACGCGCGTCGCACGCGCGTATATTACGCTCATGTAAATGAGGCCTGAAACTGACAGGTATAATACCCTGCAATACATAAGTATTGCAGGGTATTATAACAACGATCCAACAGTTGGATCTTCAAGTCCCTAGTGGGACTAAAAAAAGTTTAAAAAGTTACAAAAAAATTGACAAAAGTAAAAAACTCAAATTTCAAAATAATAAAATTAAAAATCGCCCTTTTTTCCTTATAAAGTCATTTATTATTAGAAAAAAAACTATGCATAATTGGTATCGCCGCGTCTGTAACGGCCTGAACTATAAAAATATAATGTAATTTATCCCACACGGTGACCGACCGTAAAAATAATTAAAAAAAAGCTATACCAGAATGGCTATTTTTAGTCATTTCAGCTCCAAAAAAATTGAATAAATAGGGATCAAAAAGTCGCATGTACTCAAAAATGGTACCAATAAAAACTAGTTTGTTCTGCAAAAATAAAACAAGCCATCACACAGCTTTCCTGATAGAAAAATAAAAAAGTTGTGGCTCTTAGAATACGGCGACCCAAAAACAAAATATTTTTTTAAAACCGTGATTTTATTGTGGAAACACCGTACAACATAATAACCTATATACATATGGTATTGCCGTAATCGCAATGACCTGCAGAATAAATTAAATATGTCATTTTTAACGCATGGTGAACGCCGCAAAAAAAAAAGAATAAAAAACAATAGAAGTTTTCACGGCCTAATTACACAAAATTTAGCAAAAAAACCTATTGGATCAAAATGCTCACTATACCCCTAGATAAATTATTTTTAGGGCTGTAGTTTCCCAAATGAGGTCACTTCTGGGGGGTGTCCACTGATTTGGTCCCGCAGGGGCTTTGCAAATGCGACATGACACCTGAAAACCAATCCAGCAAACTTGAGCTCCAAAAGCCAAATAGCGCTCCTTCCCTTCTGAGCCCTGCCCTGCTGTATGTCCAAAAAAACGTTTATTACCACATATGGGGTATTGCCGTAATCAGGAGAAATTGCTTTACAAATCTTCGGGTGCTTTTTCTTCTTTATTATTTGTAAAAATTTATAATTTCTACGTTTTATTAGAAAAAAATTTAGATTTTACGGACGAATTCCACTAAATTCAGCAAAAAACCTGTGGGGTTAAAATGCTCACTATACCCCTTGATAAATTACTTGAGGGGTGTAGTTTGCCAAACAGTGTCTATTTGGGGGTGTTTCCACTGTTTTGGCCCCACAAGACCTCTTCAAACCTGACATGGTGCCTAAAATATTTTCTAATAAATAGGAGGCCCCAAAGTTCTCTAGGTGCTCCTTTGCTTCTGAGGTCTGTGCTTCAGTCCATTACCACACTAGGGCCACATGTGGGATATATCTAAAAACTGCAGTATCTGGCCAATACATATTGAGTTGCGTTTCTCTGGTAAAACCTTTTGTGTTACAGAAAAAAATGGATTCAAATGGATTTTCTGACAAAAAAAAAGAAATGTGTAAATTCCCCCTCTACTTTGCTTTAATTCCTGTGAAACACCTAAAGGGTTAAGAAACTTTCTAAATGCTGTTTTGAAAACTTTGAGGGGTGCAGTTTTTAAAATTGGGTGGCTTATGGAGGTTTCTAATATATAAGGCCCTCAAAGCCACTTCAGAAGTGAACTGGTACTTATAAAAATAGGTTTTGGAAATATTCCTGAAAATGTGAGAAATTGCTGCTAAAGTTCTAAGCCTTGTAACGTCCTAGAAAAAAAATAGGATGTTCAAAAAAACTATGCCAACATAAAATAGACATATGGGAAATGTTAATTAGTAACTATTTTGCTATCTCTTTTTGCTACTATTTTGCTATTTGTTTTAGGCCTCATTTACACGAGCGTGTGCGTTTTGCGCACGCAAAAAAATGCAGCGTTTTGTGTGCGCAAAAGGCACTTGACAGCTCCGTGTGTCATCAGTGTATGATGCGCGGCTGCGTGATTTTCGCGCAGCCGCCATCATAGGGATGAGGCTAGTCGACGTCAGTCACTGTCCAGGGTGCTGAAAGAGTTAACTGATCGGCAGTAACTCTTTCAGCACCCTCGACAGTGAATTCCGATCACCATATCGAGTAACCTGTTTAAAAAAAAAGAGGTTCGTACTTACCGAGAACTTCCCGGCCGTTGCCTTGGTGACGCGTCCTTGGTGATGCGTCCTTGGTGACGCGTCTCTCTTGACATCTGGCCTCACCTCCCTGGATGACGCGGCAGTCCATGTGACCGCTGCAGCCTGTGCTTGGCTTGTGATTGGCTGCAGCTGTCACTTGGACTGAATTGTCATCCCGGGAGGTTAGACTGGAGGAAGAAGCCGGGAGTTATCGGAAAGTCAGAACTTTTATTTTTTTTACACGTTCACGTATATTGGGATCGGAAGTCACTGTCTAGGGTGCTGAAACAGTTTAACTCTTTCAGCACCCTGGACAGTGACTGTCTCCTGCCGGGTTCGGTCAAAACGAGTTCGGCCGAACCCGCTGAAGTTCGGTTCGCTCATCTCTAAGACACTCCGTTCGGATGTTTGTAAACAGAAAAGCACGTGGAGCTTTTCTGTTTACATTCAGTTTGACAGCTCTTGCGCGAATCACGCAGTTCGCACGGAAGTGCTTCCGTGCGACCTTCGTGGTTTTCACTCACCCATTGACTCAGATTTTTAGAACATGTCGTGAGTTTTTTTCAGCGCACTCACGCTGAGCAAAACTCACCGACTGTCTGCATGCCCCCATAGACTTGTATAGGTCCGTGCGACCCGCGTGAAAAGCACGCGAGTCGCACGGACGTATATCACGTTCGTGTAAATGAGGCCTTACAAGCAGATCCGTTTAAATTTAGAAAAATGCTAATTTTTACAAATTTTCTCTAAAGTTTTGTGGTTTTCACAAACAAATACTGAATTTATTGATCCAATTTTTCCACTAACATAAAGTACAATATGTCACGAGAAAACAATCTCAGAATCGCTTGGATAGGTAAAAGCATTCCTAAGTTATTACCACATAAAGTGACACATGTCAGATTTGAAAAAATCGGCTGCGTCCACAAGGCCAAAACAGGCTCAGTCCTGAAGGGGTTAAAGAAGCATTAATATTCTAGAACCTTCAAATATTAAAAATGATTATAGTGATTATGTTTGTGACCTTTTCTAAGCTACAATGTAAAATGTGTAAAAATTAATGATTTTGTGCTACAGGTTATATGGGTCAAATTGATACCTGCTAAGGCAGGCTTTCACAATCTTTCTCTACTGCCACATCACTAGCCAGAACATGGTGATGCATGGGCTACACCATTGGTTGTAGTCCAAATAAAAAAAATAATTAATTAATTAAATTAATTGATCTTAAAATTTGTCTTCTGAAGTAAGAAGAACCTAAAAGGGGTTTTCCCATCAGAGACTTTTGTGACATATCCACAGGATATCAGAAAAAAGGAGATTTTTGAAGCAGCACTAGTCCCGAGTATGGTGCGGTGCACGCTGTCAAGCCAGGCAAACCCACTCCAGCACGATGTATATCCAAAGAAGTAGTAGGACAACAGCACACGTCTTCAAATCATCAAAGTGGTTTTATTGTCAAGACATCCACAAACGACAAGCAACGTTTCGACCCATAGTGAGTGAAGGGTCTTTGTCAAGGCTTGACAAAGACCCTTCACTCACTATGGGTCGAAACGTTGCTTGTCGTTTGTGGATGTCTTGACAATAAAACCACTTTGATGATTTGAAGACGTGTGCTGTTGTCCTACTACTTCTTTGGATATCCACAGGATATGTCATAAATATCAGATAGATGCGAGTCCCACCTCTAGGATCCACAACTATCTCTAGAACGGGGCCCCTTAAACCCCATTCTAACGCTCTGTTTTGCGACTGAAGCATGTGATTTCGGACCATGAAGAAAAAAACAGCGTAGCTCTCTGAGCTACGCTGTATCCGTAAGTCCCATAGAACTGAATGGTAGTTACGGAAACAGGGTAGCTCGCATGCTACGCTGCTTCCGTAACTGCCATTCACCACTATGGGAGTTATGGAAACAGCGCAGCTCAGCGAGCTATGCTGTATTCTTCTTCATGGTCGGAAATCACATGCTTCAGTCACAAAACAGAGCAGTAGAATGGGGTTTAGGGGGCCCCGTTCTAGAGATAGGAGCGGGTCCCAGAGGTGGGACCTGCATCTATCTGACATAACATATCCTTTGGACAGGGCCGCCATCAGGCGGGTACTACTGGTACTCCTGTCAGGGGCCCGGCCATATGGATGAAGAAAAGGGGCCCGCCGGGCTGCCGTCACCATCCCGTCGGACTGTCGCCCCCCCCTTGCAACGCTCACGGGTCCCCCTCGCAACGCTCACGGCCCCCCCTCGCAACGCTCGCGCCCCGCCCCTACTAACGCCCGCGGCACCCCCTGCATACCTGTTGTAGCTTCACGTACTGCATGGGGAAGATGCAGCATGTGCCCTATCAATCATGCTTCCCATTCCCCCTGACCCCATTTGTAGAATGTATAAAGTATGTTAAAATGTTTTTTGGTATTTTTTCATTTTCCTAGCGTTTTTTTTGCCGCGATTTTCGTAATCGTGGCAAAAATGACGCAGTTTTGCCATGATTATATAAAAATCGCTGCAAAACCGTGTGATTTGTGCCGCAATTACGAATATTGCATAAAAAAAGTATACAAAACATGAAAAGTGATGTTAGCTATATTCTCACAGTGCGGTCAAATCACGTTTTTGCCGCGATTTTGCAAAAATTGTGGCAAAAAAATGGGATTTCACCGCACTGTGTAACTAGACTAAGGCCTTATTCAGACGGCCGCGTTTGGTCCATGACATACGGAGCGTATATCGGACGTATTTCCCAGGTTAACCACAATTCATGGAGCCGGACTCCTAGCATCATAGTTATCAGTGTTGCTGGGAGTCCTTGCCTCTCCGCGGGAATACTGTCCCATACTGTAATGATGCTTTCAGTATTGGACCGGGGACAGTATTCCCACGGGAACGGAGGGACTATGATTATAGATAACTGTTATGCTAGAAATCCGTCTCCCTGAACTGCGGTCGGTCCGGGAAATATGGCCGATACACGGTCCGTATATCACAAACCGAACATGGACGTCTGAATAAGCCACTTACTTACCTCCTATTTTTGGTGCGGATTGCGCACTGAAAATTCACTACAAATTACAATATAAGGCCTTATTCACACGAACGTCGCACGGACTTATGTTATTGAATGGGGCCGTTCAGACTGTCAGTGAATATCACGCAGCGTATGTGCGCTGTGTAAAACTCACGACATGTCCTATACTTGCCCGTGTTTCGCGCAGCACGCACCCATTGAAGTCATTGGGTGCGTGCAAATCGCGCAGGCACACGGAAGCAATTCCGGGTGACGCGCGTGATTCGCGCTACAGTAGGTAAAGAAGTGAAAGAAACATAAAAGCCCCTCCTTCTTTACTGTGTTGTAACATCAAAACAGAGTGTCATAATGATGCCGGCTGCGCAAAAATCACGCAGCCACGCACCATATGCAGATGCCACACTGAACTTTTGCGCGCGCAAAACACAGCATTTTTGTGCAAAATGGACACGTTCGTGTGAATAAGGCCTAAAGCGATATTCAGACCAACGTGTGTGAAAGACGTGAAGAACGACCGCTTTTCGTGGCCGATTTGCAGCCGTGCGGGACCCGTTTTCACACATCCCTCATAGACTTGAGTCTATTGAGGGATCCGTGAAAACACACAAAAATAGGACATGTCCTATTTTTTTACAGGCCCTTCACACAGTCCGTTAGAACAACGACCATGTGAATAGCCCCATAGAAATACATGCAGCCGTGTGACGGCCATTAAAAAAAACGTCCTTCACACGGACGATTAACACGTTAGTCTGAATAAGCCCTAGCTCATGTGAATGGGGTTTGTCAGAACCTCATGCACGTGCAGCATTTCACCCCACAAATAATTTTTTTTCAGCTTCCCAGTACATTATGCAGTACAATAAATGGTGCCATGTACCGCAAAAAACAAGCCCTCAAGTAAAAAAAATTATAGCTTTTGGAAGGTGGAGAGGAAAAAACAAAAGTTAAAATCCCAAAAATGGCTAAGGAGGGAAGGGGTTAAATAAGCTGCATGCCTATTAGGATATGTTCACACAATTAGCAAAAACAGTCTGAAAATACGGAGATATTCAAGGGAAAACAGCACCTGATTTTCAGAAGTTTTTTAAGCAAACTCGTGTTTTTCGCTGTGCTTTTTACGGAAGTTTTTGGAGCTGTTTTTCTATAGAGTCAATGAAAAACGGCTCTGGAAACGTCTGAAGAAGTGACCTGCACCTCTTTTTCGTGGTCGTTTTTTTACGCGGCCGTTGTAAAAAAAACGGCCCGTCGGAACACAACGCCGTTTTTTTCTCATTGAAATCAATGGGCAGATGTTTGGAAGCGTTCTGCTTCCGATATTTCGGCCAGAAAAACGGCCGAAAATAAGCTGTGTGAACATACCCTAATGTTGCAGAATTGTTACGTATTTCATCCTTTACAATGTAAAGGGTTAATTTGCTGTAAATCCCTAGCAAATTCTGTAATGTACACATTGAGGAGTTTGGTGCACAAAATCTGCATCAAAACCGCAGGTAATTCCGCAGGTAAAATCTGCACCTAAGGCTATGTTCACACGGGGTCTTTTGCCGAGTTTTTTGACGCGGAAACCGCGTCGCAAAACTCGGCAGAAACGGCCCGAGAACGCCTCCCATTGATTTCAATGGGAGGCGTCGGCGTCTTTTTCCCGCGAGCAGTAAAACTGCCTCGCGGGAAAAAGAAGCGACATGCCCTATCTTCGGGCGCTTCCGCCTCCGACCTCCCATTGACTTCAATGGGAGGCAGGAGAAAGCGTGTTTTCTGCCCGCGGCGCTCAATGGCCGCGGGCGAAAAACGGCGCGATCATTGCTATTCACACGGAGTATTTTGGGGGAGGAATATCTGCCTCAAAATTCCGTTTGGAGCTTTGAGGCAGATATTCCTCCCCCAAAATACTCCGTGTGAACATAGCCTAATAGTGCGCTTTTTGATAAGTTTTTAGGTTTTTACATTTTGATGCGGAAATAGGTGCAGGTTTTATGCTGCAGATTTTTTTATAATTTTTTTAACTAGTCAGAAACAATTCGCAAGCGGAAACGCAAGATAAAGCGACATGTAGCATATTTTCAAATACGCACCGCAGGTCAATTTTTGTGCAGAAAATGCGACATGTAGATGAGATTTCTTGATCTCATTTACTTTGCTGGTACTGTATTACACTGCAGATTTGCCGCACGAAAATACACGCGACAAATTTGCACATAATAAGTATCGTGTGCATGTGGCCTAAGAGAGTTTTTTTTAACTCCCCCTAAGGCCCCGTTCACACATGTTGGATTTGATACGGATTCCGATGACATGCCAATGATTCTGCATCACATGCATATGAGGTTTCCGCAACCAAGTTCACATGCTGTGAAAAATTTTCCACGTGTATTTTTTTCCGCACCATGAAAATAATTCCACCACAGCAATAAGTAGCATGCGACTTATATTACATGGAAAACGCGAGGATGAGCAACTTTGAATGACAATGGGACTTAGGCCTTGTTCACACAGTATTTTGCAGTCAGAAAAATCTGCCTTGAAATTCCTTCAGGCTTTCTCTGCCTCCCATTGATGTCAATGGGAGGTCAGAGACGGAAATGCCTGAAGAAAGGGCATGTCGCTTCTTTCTCTCGCGAGCGTTTTTTCCGCTTGCGGGAAAAAACGACTTTGCCTAACTTTGAAATCAATAGGAGGCGATTTCGGACGTTTTTTGCCACGGTTTCCAACGCGGTATCCGCTGAAAAAAATGTGGCTAAAAACTCTGTGTGAACAGGGCCTTATTCTCGTGCGGATCTGCTACACGCTTGTAGCATCTGCGCCAGGAATCAAAGGGAAAGCCTCCGATTTTTGCTGTGGAAAAATACATTGAACTTTAATGGCAACGTAAGAGCGGAGCATTAGTTCTCCTTACATCATCACAAGCGCTTCCCCTTCACATCGTGTTGTTGCCCTAAGTTTATCGTGTACGTCAGGAAATCTCCTACCTTACAGTATAAACAACGTAGACGATAATTCACAGGGCTCCATTATGTCCTTTTAGCCTCCGTCGGACTGGTGGACGTCGGTTTACCTTATTTTTGAAGGATGAAATGGCGTAGTAGACTTTGTTATTCCGGAGTCCCCAGGCAGCATCACGAGTGGTCTACCCGTGGACTTTGTCCCTGGGAAAGCTCCTGACATCACTGTCCATATATGTAAAGTGACGTCAGGGGATTCTCCAGGGCCGGAATCCCTGGCCAGAGTGTTGTCGACGCTCCGGCTGTGTATTCAGGCTTTGCAAAGCTTCGGACGTCACTTTACGTATATGGACATCAGGAAAAGTGCCAGAGTCCCTGGGCAGAGCGCTAGTAGAAGGCTCCAGCCCTGTTCATGGACAGTGACTTTAGTAGTTTCCCCTGGGCCATTCCCCAGGCGACGTATCCCACTGTATGCCATACTGTCGGATACGTTTTAGCTAAATAGATCAAAATCCGGAGCATTAACCGGTCACTGCCTGTTCCATGGTTTCCTTCACTGTAATTGACATCAGCACCAATATCAGTTAATGCGTATAACGTACAAACTTGAGTGCCACAATTTCCGTTGCTCACCCCCGGTAATGGAGGGGGGGGGGGCCAGACATCTTGGCTGTATGGGGCCCAGAAATTCCTGATGGCGGCCCTGCCTGTGGCTATATCATAAATGTCTCTGATGGGAAAACCCCTTTAAAATAAGCACAAAACTCGCAGGACATTGGTGCCCCTCTAAAAATGGCCTATCCAACTTATAATAACTTCTGTCAAAGCTGCCTCCCTAGCTGCGCATCACCAACAATTTGGGGGTGCTTTACTCGTGAGGGCCACCTCACAGTTTGAGAAGCCATTTCAAATAACCCCATATAGGCAAAACTAGATGCAAGTGAGCCGCTACTTTATTGCATAGCAAATTCTTTGTAGCATCAGTATATTTTCATAACAAAATATTGATGCATACTAAATGAGGGTTAGTTTCCCGGAGAAAAACAACAAAACTAATTGCTTAGGGCCTGTTTACATCTGCATTAGTGTTTCTGATGTTCTATTTCATCAGAGGAGCAGAATAATGAAAATACTGGAAGTGCCGGTTGTGTTGCATGATGGACACCAGTGGCGCCCAACCGAACACATTGACTTTAAAGGCATCCATCAGGTTTCTGTGGTTTTACCTGAAACACTAGCACAGCATGCTGCGCTATTGAGTAAATTTTTTTTGGCCGGATCTGTGACGGATGCCCCTAACAGAGTATCCAAGTCACATACGAACAGGCCCTAACACATTTTAATTCTTTTGAATTGGATTTCTAATGAATCCACAAAACCGCATTTACATGTATGTTTATAGCAGTTTGAGAGTTCTAAGCAAAGTCAAAATGGATAATTCAAATTACACAAATGTACTAAGAGGCACACCTTGAAGCTCCTGGGCACCAATGCAAAATCTGTAATAGGGCTCGAACTACCACGTGCAATTTATAACACTGTTGTCTTCTAATGTGTCTTCCTTCAGACTCCAAGGTCCATTGCAGCACTTACCGCTGCACCCCATAGTTACGCCCTTACTGGTTTGCCTTGTAACATGAGACTTATTTACAATCTAATAGGTGCTCTGAAAGTGATTTTTTTCAGGGAGCCTATTAGTTCCCTCATCTCCTAATGGTCATGGTCCACTCTCCTTTTGTTAGTAGATTATCATTTGATTTTCTGATTTTGGATGCTTATTGCTAACCTGGTTTTGTTAAGCATATTGGAGCTAAAGAGGAGAGGTTGTTGTTATTAGCAACTGCCATGTATGCAGTTCTGTAATATACCAGTATAAATCCACCAAATGTACAATTCCTTAAAGGCCCTGTTCACATTGCGTTTGTGATGTACTTAGCGTGTACGCCAGGAAAGCTCCTGACGTACACACTAAACTTATCCATAGGGCTCCATTAGCCCGACGGAGGCCAGCAGAGTGCTCTTTTGGCCTCTGTCGGGCTAACATGCATTAGTATACTTTATCTTTTTGAAGAATGGACTAGCTTAGTAGAAAACACTATTCAATACAATGGGATTCTGCAAAAAAAAGTATACCGCGCATGGGAGTCAATGGGTGACATATGCCACTGTATGGCAAAAATCACAAGCAGCTGGTAAACCTATACATCATGAGCGTCTCAATAGCTTTTCATGTCAGAAAGGGGGGAGGAAACCTCCAGCTCACCAGTTCACCGCCTGACACCTTGGCCTCGCTCGGATCTCCGCAACGGTCCACGGCAAAGAATAGAAGTGTAAAGAGAGTTGATCCAGCGCTGCAGGTATGTTGTTAAAAAGGAACGTGGTCCCAATTTTATTGTATCAAAAAGTTTAAAATTCGATGTCAGGTGCATATAGGCATCAAGGCAACACACTATCGGCGGTTATGGATATGTCACATATTGAGAAGAACCAGAATGAATATCGACAATTTATGTTCCAGGAACAGATGACGCTCATCAATTTGGAAGAACTGACAGCAAATACAGAGAGAGAATCAATCTCAAAGTTGAAGGACTTTACGACATCTAACCCAACATTTTATCCCATTAATTCGAGAACTGAGTCCATGGACAAATTCCAGGCCACCATGGAAAGGGAATTACAACATCTACAAGTATCCAATAGAGAGGGTCAACATAAACACAATTTATCCTCTGCACAGAAAAAAGCCATCAAGACATTACAAGATAACAGGGACTTAGTCATACGTATGTCTGACAAAGGGGGCAGCGTGACAGTCTTAGATAGGGACACATACGACAAACAGATTATGGAATTGCTCATGGATGCAGAAACATACACAAAATTAGATCACAATCCAACCCAAAATTACCAGTTAAAATTAAAAGATCTACTAAACACTGGCTTATATAATGGAGTTATTTCACAAAAAGAATTAGATTACATATTAATCGAGCATCTTACTATACCAATTTTTCATGCACTGCCCAAAACCCACAAGGGCATAGTGCCACCCCCCATGCGCCCAATAGTGTCGGGTATTGGGTCTCTCACAGAGAGACTCTCCGAATGGCTCGATCTTTTATTACAACCTTTGGTGCAGAGGGTTCCAGGCCACCTCAGGGACACAAAAGACGTCCTCCAAATATTTTCCAATAAAATGTGGACAGATAGTTTCAGCTGGCTTAGTTGTGATGTGATCGCATTATATACGAGTATACCGCACACAATTGCGGTTAAAGCCTTAAACTTTCACATATCAAAATATGGTACATATGATAACCACCTACAAAATTTCGCTAATAATGCCCTTATTTTCCTTATGTCTCACAACTACTTCAAATTTAATGGTCAATATTATCTTCAGAAACGAGGAGTCTCTATGGGGGCTAAATTTTCGCCATCATTAGCTAACCTCGTAATGGCTTGGTGGGAGGAGATCACTATTTTTTCCAATTCCAATCCTTTCAACAAATATATACACTGGTATGGCAGATACATCGATGACCTCCTACTCATATGGGAGGGAGATGTATCTGCCATACAGGATTTCCTCACATATCTCAACACTAATGAATTCAATCTGAGATTCACACACAAAATAGAAAAGGATTGTATCAACTTTCTAGATTTAAAGCTTGTGGCCAAAACAAATGAAGTAATACACTCAGAAATTTACCTAAAACCGATTACAGGCAATACCATATTACACGCTAGTTCAAACCATCCCAAACATATAATTACATCAATACCGGTAGGTGAATTCATAAGAGCAAAAAGAAACTGTAGTACAGCACAAAGTTTTGAAAAAGAACAACAAAATATGAGCCAAAAATTGAGTAAACGGGGATACAAGAAATGGATGTTGAATAGGGCTAAAGAAATAGTGAAGACCAAAGACAGACAGAATTTACTGTTGGACAAACAGAATGCAACTATAAACAAAATTAACACCAATAAAATAAGTAAAGAAATCCCTACACTAAGCTTGCAATATAGCAATCAATTTTCCACCATTAAAAACATGGTACAGAGATATATTCCACTACTGTATGAAGATAACAAATTGGAAGACATATTAAAACATGGATTTAGAATAGTAGCACGCAGAGGGTCAACTATAGGGAATACATTATCCCCCTCACTATTACCACCCAATATAACTAAAACAACATGGCTAGAGCAGCTGGGCTTTTATAAGTGTGGATCTCACCCATGCAAAATATGTAACTACACTAAAATGTTAAAGAGATTTGATGATTCTAGTGGCCAGCAAAGTTATCCTATAAAGTCATACATTAATTGTAACAGCGACTTTGTAATATATATAATAGAATGTACCAGTTGCAACCTGAAATATGTAGGGAGTACTTCTAGAAAGTTTAAAACAAGAATCTTAGAACATCTTGGTTATATTAGGAACCCGACAATTACCAACATATCCAATGCCGCACGACATTTTATCACTTGCCACGATAGAAACACCACATATTTGAAGACATATGCTATTGAAAGAATCAAAAATACTGTACGTGGAGGAGATCTCAAGAAGCCACTCCTGACTAGAGAGGCCTTTTGGATATTCAATCTTAAAACAAGGTTTCCGCACGGACTCAATTTAAGAAGGGAATTAATGTTTTTATATTAATTTACCGGGGGTTAATCTAAATTCCTGTTTGGAGAAATAAGGTGCTTAAAACCATCTTCTATAACACACAGAGAGAATAAAATCTGTCATCAGCTTACAGGGACTTATATCAAATAAATTCTCCCCCCAAACAATAAAAACTATTCCACTTAAAAATACCGACAGATTCACATATACAGCTTTGAACCAAATACGATCAGTGCAAGATATATATTGCTATGCATGAGCCTATTATCAGCTATATATTATATAATGAATACATTCCAACTAGGCTATAACAATATACACCGGTGTACATTATTATATGAAGTAAGATTCAAGTTGAAATACTTCTATTAAATGGGGGATTGTCAATCCGTCCGGTTTTATCTTTATTATAATTATAGTTCAAATATTGGTTCCATATTTCT
This sequence comes from Rhinoderma darwinii, assembly GCF_050947455.1. Classification (NCBI taxonomy): domain Eukaryota; kingdom Metazoa; phylum Chordata; class Amphibia; order Anura; family Rhinodermatidae; genus Rhinoderma; species Rhinoderma darwinii. Next base: position 498,237,563 of record NC_134687.1, read on the forward strand.
ACCAAATGCGTTTAAGTTGTGAGTACATTAATACACAAATTCTGCAAGGATAAGTGACAGTCAAAATAGGGTATATATATGATAATTTACCAAATAATGTTTATACATGAGTATTCTGGCACAAACACCAAATACATGTCAGTGATACAGCAGCTATGTTTATATTGGTGCATAACATTACCCTTTCCTCCAACCATGAGGACAGAATTAGTAATATCTCTTACCCAAAATGAATTAAAATATATGCATGTATACTATTTTCCACCTTCTTCTAGAGAGAATAATGTTGTTACAATACAACATAAATTTAATTGCTTATTTTACATTCACAGTTGCAATATTTAAGATTTATTCTTTTTTATTATGCCAGACAAGATTAGATTTCCACCGATCATGTGTTGGACTTTGCAAGCCCGATTTTAAATGTCTCTCTTTTGTTCTTTTTGAATGTTTATTTTTTATATATGACTTTCTTATTTCAAAACAAGATGTAACATAGGTTCTAGCCTAGGAGCCATTCACACACAGGTACACAAGCCCAACGGGAGTCAAATAGTACTTATATCCAATGTGGATTATTGAAATCGCGGTTTCAACGCGGTTCTTTGGGAAGCCGCAGCTATCTAGAAATCTGCTTAATACATCTGAGGGGACCTTTAAACTGAAATTTAACATAGCAAACAAATAACAAAATGTTTGATACAGAGAACAAATCAATACAGTTTATATCATGGTTCCTGCATATAATACCAAGAGTTTTTTTACTCCAAGCAGATAACATTACACCCAGAGAACAAGAGGCAGGATAGCCCAGTTTTCTCCTGGTTTAAAAATGTACAAGCTGCTAGCAATTAATTAATCTGAAAGGCTTCCCAGCTCCACCCCGCAAAATCAAATATATAGACTCATAGTCTTGGGTTCTAGTGAGTGAATGGATGCCATGACTAAGAGCACTTGCCGTGCTTGAAACGCGTAGGCGCTGAAATACCTACCCATTTCTGCCTTGATGCCTATATGCACCTGACATCGAATTTTAAACTTTTTGATACAATAAAATTGGGACCACGTTCCTTTTTAACAACATACCTGCAGCGCTGGATCAACTCTCTTTACACAGCTTTTCATGTCGTATACATTAAAAGTATGTCATAATATTCTAAGGGGATGGATGCCTAACAGTGGCCAGCATCACCCATAGGCTATTATGACATCCGTTTAACATATCCACCATGAAAAGGAGATGAAAATTCCCTACTTATACGTTTAACAGATATGGCATTAGTCTATAAGTGACGGAAGCCACTGTTAGGCATCTGTCACATCCTCCGTTTTACATATGTCGGGAGCTTTTCACGGCGTATATTCTCATAGGCAAAAAAACGTGATGTGAATGGGGCCTTACAATGCGCTTTTATTTTCTGAAATTCCATCCAGTAAATAAAAATTTATAAGGCACTCATTAATATATAGCCACAGAGGCTGCTCAGAAAGTAATACCAAAGTCTACCAACTTCACTAATATTAAAGGATCAGACTTTGGTTTATTTTGGAATTTCATAGTAAGTTACCATAAAATAATATAGGCATTAAGTCAAGAAGTAAGTAACTGACAGAAGAAACATTTTAGTTCAGTGTACAGCTCATAATGTTCCCCTGCCAGTTGTGTCAGAATACATACAAATCAGTACAGAATATGTGTTAATAATGACCTGGTTTTATAATTTGTATATACTGTAAATGCAACACTAAATTTCTATGTTTTTAACAAACCAATCCAAATCTTGGCATACATAGTAATTGCTCATATTTATTCATTCCATTCACTGCCAAACATATAGGTTGGAAAAAGGGAATTTTCTCCAGGCCAATAGCTCAAGAGGTGTTACTGTAAAATCCAACTGGCCCAGGAGTAAAAGCAGACATTCCTAAATTAAGAGGGGAACTGTCAAGGACACGGTAACAATACGAATCCAACGATTTTTACAACATGTCGATAGACTTTTCAACTTAGTACCCTGTAAGGATTGCTTTGGAAAGTGTTACAATAAATGCAGTTATCATATAAACAGTGTCGGAATTACAAGATCTTTTCTAGAAATCTCTAGTATTCAAAATAATAAAAAAAACAATATGCCTAAAACAGGCTTGAAATGTATTATCGGAAATTTGTATAACTTTTCAGTATGAAAACAAATAGCATTTATTTGCTGAAACTGGAATTCCCCTTGAATGCTCAAACTAAAAACAATAATTATTGTCGTTATGTGTATGTTGCTATAATGTCAGTTTTGGAAAACAGAAAACTTTTCTTGGTTTTCGGTAGAAAACTCACTACATTTGTAGTGTTTACATCTCTATTGGCCAAGAAAAATACATATAAGATATGCAAGAATGCAAGAGTGTGATATTTCCAAAATTGCTACTTATTTGCAATGGGTATTGAGGAAAATATCTGATTGCTTATGCCCCTGTCCTGACAAGCTTTCTAACGGCACAAAAAATATTAAAATAATTTGGTGGGTGGGTTTCAATATGTATATAAATTATGGATGTAGCCATCTTTATCTTGACTCTGATAACTTGCTGCAGCGTGATATCACACAACAAAAGCCATTGAAAAGTCATTGAAAAAGTCAAGATAAGAGATCTAGCCATTGTTTATTTAACCCCTTCCCTCTTTAGCCACTTTTGACCTTCCTGACCGAGCCTCATTTTTCAAAACCTGACATGTTTCACTTTATGTGGTAATAACTCCGGAATGCTTTTACCTATCCAAGCGATTCTGAGATTGTTTTCTCGTGACACATTGGACTTTAAGTTACTGGCAAAATTTGCTCGATATGTTCAGGATTTAATTGTGAAAAACACCAAAATTTAGCGAAAAATTGCAAAAATTAGCATTTTTCTCAATTTAAATGTATCTGCTTGTAAGACAGGCAGTTATACCACACAAAATTGATGCTAATTAGCATCACCCATATGTCTACTTTAGATTGGTATCATTTTTTGAACATCCTTTTATTTTTCTATGACATCACAAGGCTTAGAACTTTAGCAGCAATTTCTCACATTTTCAAGAAAATTTCAAAAGGCCATTTTTACAGGGGCCAGTTCAGTTGTGAAGTGGTTTTGAGGGCCTTATATATTAGAAACCCCCAAAAAGTCACCCCATTTTAAAAACTTCACCCCTCAAAGTATTCAAAACAGCATTTAGAAAATGTCTTAACCCTTTACACATTTCACAGGATTTAAAGCAAAGTAGAGGTGAAATTTACAAATTTCATATTTTTTTGCAGAAATAAATTTTTAATACAATTTTTTTTATAACACAGAAGGTTTTACCAGAGAAATGCAACTCAATATTTGTTGCCCAGTTTCTGCAGTTTTAGGAAATATCCCACATGTGGCCCTAGTGTACTACTGGACTGAAGCATCGGCCTCAGAAGCAAAGGAGCACCTAGTGGATTTTGGGGCCTTATTTTTGTTAGAATAAATTTTAGGCACCATGTCAGGTTTGAAGGGCTCTTGCGGTGCCAAAACAGTCAAAATCCACCAAAAGTGACCCCATCTGGGAAACTACACACCTCAAGTAAATTATCTAGGGGTACAGTGAGCATTTTGACCGCACAGGTTTTTTACAGAAATTATTGGAAGTAGACCATGAAAATTAAAATCAACATTTTTTCAAAGAAAATGTAGGTTTAGCAATTTTTTTTCTCATTTCCACAAGGACTGAAGGAGAAAAAGCACCACAAAATTTGTAAAGCAATTTCTCCCGAGTAAAACAATACCCCACATGTGGTAATAAACAGCTGTTTGAAGACACGGCGTGGCTTAGAAGGGAAAGAGCGCTATTTGGCTTTTGGAGATCACATTAAGCAGGAATGGTTTGCGGAGGCCATGTCACATTTGCAAAGCCCCTGAGGGGAAAAAACAATGAAAACGCCCAAAAAGTGACACCATTTAGGAAACTACACCTCTTGAGGAATTCATCTAGGGGTGTAGTGAGCATTTTGACCCCACAGATGTTTCATAGAATTTATTAGAATTGGGCAGTAAAAATAAAAACAATCCTTTTTCTTCAATAAGACGTAGCTTTAGCTCAAATTGTTTCATTTTCGCAACAAATAAGGAAAAAAAAAGAACCCAACATTTGTAAAGCAATTTCTCCCGAGTACGGCAATACCCCATATGTGGTCATAAACTGCTGTTTGGGCACACGGCAGGGCTCAGAAGGGAAGGACCGCCATTTGGAGTGCAGATGTTGCTGGATTGGTTTCTGGGCGCCTGTGGGCCCAAAACAGTGGAAACCCCCCAGAAGTGACCCAATTTTGGAAACTACACCCCTCAATGCATTTACCTAGGGGTGTAGTAAGCATTTTAACCCTGCAGGTGATTGGCAGAAATTGGTGTGCACTCGATGTTGCAGAGTGAAAATGGGATTGTTTTCCGTAGATATGCCAATATGTGGTGCCCAGCTTGTGCCACCATAACAAGACAGCTCTCTAATTATTATGCTGGGTTTCCTGGTTTTAGAAACACCCTACATGTGGCCCTAATCTCTTGCCTGGACAGTCGACCAGGCTCAGGAGTGAAAGCGTACCACGTAAAATTGAGGCCTAATTTGGCGATTTACAAAGTATTGGTTCACAACTGCAGAGGCTCTGATGTGAAATAATAAAAATAAACCCCTGAGAAGTGACCCCATTTGGAAACTGCACCCCTCAAGGCATTTATTAAGGGGTGTAGTGAGCATTTTCACCCCACAGGTCTTTTCCATTAATGAATGCGCTGTGGATGGTGCAAATTCAAAATTTATATTTTTCCCTAGATATGCCATTCAGTGGCAAATATGTCGTGCCTAGCTTATGCCACTGGAGACACACACCCCAAAAATTGCTAAAAGGGTTCTCCCGGGTATGACGGTGCCATAAATGTGGAAGGAAACTGCTGTTTGGGGACGCTGTAGGGTTCAGATGGGAGGAATTGGCATTTGGCTTCTGGAGCGTGGATTTTGCTTGGTAGTAGTTTTGTTTGGAGTCTTACTGGTGTTTCCGTTTATAATGTGGGGGTACATGTAAGCGGGGCGGAGTATATAAGGGGCATAGTCAGGTGGTATAATAATGGGGTAAAAAAAAACAATAAAATGATCCATAGATGTGTGTTACGCTGTGACACAATCCTTTCTGCACAGGCCAATGTCGCACTGATATATGGCATCCTTTATTATCCCCCTTTTGGTCCACACTCCGCGCCTTTGCAGTTTGGGGAATTTTGCTGGGAAGTGTTGTCCTGGTATAATACGGGCACCCTCGCTTACAGCGGATATGTTTGGGCCCTCCCTTTCCTGGTTCCCTAATTTTAGGTCCTTGATAAATCGCCTCTTCAAACAGAACAAATGTTCCCCTCGGGCACAACTGCATATTTTTTTATTTCCTGACTTATTGGAGCCATAACTAATTTTATTTTTCATAGACGTAGCGGTATGAGGGCTGGTTTGTTGCGGGACGAGCTGTAGTTATTATTGGTACCATTTTGGGGTACATGCAACTTTTTGATCACCTTTTATCCTATGTTTTGGGTTGCCAGGTAAACAAAAAAACGCAATTCTGGCACAGCTTTTTTCGTTTTTTTTATACAGCGTTCACCATGCGTTATAAATTACATGTTAACTTTATTCTGCGGGTCAGTACGATTCCGGCGATACCTAATTTATAGCACTTTTTTATGTGTTACAACTTTTTGCACAATAAAATTACTTTTGTAAAAAGAATGTATTTTTTCTGTCGCCAAGTTGTGAGAACCATAACTTTTTAATTTTTTTGTCGACGGAGGTGTATGAGGGCTTGTTTTTTGTGGGACGAGCTATAGTTTTTATAGGTACCATTTTTGGATACGTGCGACTTTTTGATCACTTTTTATTCCAATATTTTTAGGGCAAAGTGACCAAAAAACAGAAACTCTGGTAACGTTTTTTACGTTTTTTTTTTACGCTGTTCACCGCGTGCAATAAATAATATAATATTTTGATACCTCCGGTCGTTGCGGTCGTGGCGATACCAAATACATATGGTTTATTATTCTTTTTCAATAATAAAGGACTTGATAAGAGTAAAAGGGGGATTGTGTTTTATTTGATTACTTGAAACTTTTATTGTTTTCAAACTTTTATTTTTTGCACTTTTTTTTACACTTTTTTATACTTTTTTTACACGTTTTCTCAAGTCCCACTAGGGGACTTGAAGGTGCAACGGTCAGATTTTTTTTTTTCTAATACATTGCACTACCTATGTAGTGCAATGTATTAGATCTGTCAGTCATTCACTGACAGCAAGCCGATTAGGCTTCGCCTCCCGGCGGGGCCTAAATTGGCTTCCGTAATGGCAGAGCAGGAGACCATTGTGTCTCCTGTTGCCATAACAGCAGTCGCCAGTAATGATTGCCTGTCAGGGCTGGCGATCTGCTAGTAACCGCTACGATGCAGCAATCGCTTTAGATTGCTGCATCGAAGGGGTTAATGGCAGGGATCGGAGCTAGCTCCGGTTCCTGCCGTTACAGGTGGATGTCAGCTGTACAGTACAGCTGACTTCCACCGCTGATGACGCCGGATCAGCTCCTGATCCGGCGCCATCTTGCCGGCAGCTACGGAAGCTGATCAGGCTCCGCCGCCGGGCGGATCTTGACCGGCTTCGGTGCTAGGCAGACCGGGAGGCCAGTATTAGGCCTCCGGTTGCCATTGCAGCCACCGGAACCCCGGCAATTTAATTACTGGGGTTCCGATGAGCTGCAAACACCTTAAGTGCAGCGATCGCGTTTGAGCGCTGCACTTAAGGGGTTAATGGCGGGGATCGAAGCTAATTTCGGTCCCCGCCGTTACAGCCGGATGTCAGCTGTAAGATACAGCTGAGATCAGGTGATGGAAGGCACCGGCTCAGCTTCTGAGCCGGTCCCAAACATTCGGCGTATAGGTACGTCAAGATGCGGGAAGTCAATGCTTTCCATGACGTACCTATACGGCAAATGTCGGGAAGGGGTTAATGCGTTAAAAGTCAAGATAAAGAGGGCTACATCTGTATCTGCAAATTAGGCTCCTTAGGGCATGGCCACACGTGGCGGATTTCCTCCGCAACTGTCCGCATCAATGCCGCACAGAATCTGCGTTGCAGATTCTGCTGCGGATCTGCACAAAATGTGCAGTACATTGATGCGGACTAGCTGCTGCGGACTGCGGGAAAAGTGCTTCCCTTCTCCCTATCAGTGCAGGATAGAGAGAAGGGACAGCACTTTCCCTAGTGAAAGTAAACGATTTTCATACTTACCGGCCGTTGTCTTGGTGACGCGTCCCTCCTTCGGCATCCAGCCCGACCTCCCTGGATGACGCGGCAGTCCATGTGACCGCTGCAGCCTGTGCTTGGCCTGTGATTGGCTGCAGCCGTCACTTAGACTGAAACGTCATCCTGGGAGGCCGGACTGGAGACAGACGCAGGGAGTTCTCGGTAAGTATGAACTTATATTTTTTTTAACAGATACATGTATATTGAGATCGGTAGTCACTGTCCCGGGTGCAGAAACAGTTACTGCCGATCGCTTAACTCTTTCAGCACCCTGGACAGTGACTATTTACAGACGTCTCCTAGCAACGCTCCCGTCATTACGGGAGCCCCACTGACTTCCTCAGTCTGGCTGTAGACCTAGAAATACATAGGTCCAGCCAGAATGAAGAAATGTCATGGTAGTAAAACCAATACGCTCCGCAGCACACATAAGATCTGCGGACTTCATTGCGGAATTTTGACTCTCCATTGAAGTCAATGGAGAAATTCCGCCATGAGTCCGCCACTGCTCCGCAACAGACAGAGCATGCTGCGGACACCAAATTCCGCTCCGCAGCCTATGCTCCGCAGCGGAATTTTACGCCTCGTCTAAACGAACACTGCTAAATTAAAGTGTAAGTCAATGGACAAACGGCACCGCTGCGGATTAACGCTGCGGAGTGTCCGCAGCGGAATTTAAGTGATATTCCGCCACGTGTGAACCCAGCCTTACAGTCATTATGTGCAGATAATTATCACATATATAAAGGCATGCGTCTTCCCCACCTCTTGGAGTGAAATTATTTCTGTTCAGCTCTTCAAGATAATTGCTAAGGTCAAAGCTGAAGCAAATTGTAAGATCTAATATAAACACATACAGTATCTCAACCGTTTTTATTAAACTAGTCAGTATACCTATGTCTGTAGTCACATTTAATGATAAATAATACTGGAATCTGATCTCACCTTAGACCAGTCTCCTGTTCTCCAAATGTAGCACTTCGAGTAATCCTCACAGTCTTCCATTTCCCGTGGTCTGGTAGACATTAGGCATTTCTTACGAGGGTTTGTGCATCTCACTGTTCGATGTCGTACACCTTTACCACATTTTAAGGAGCACTGAAAAAAGATGAATTGTTTAAGTTTCACTCCTAAAATATGTTAGAGTTTTTTAGATGAAATTTGACAAGAGCGTTTGAAATTTCTGAGCTTTCAATGAACAATAAATTTGTGTCAAGTATTACATTTTAAGATTACAATGCACCAAATAACCTTATCTAAAATGCTAATGACTGCTATTTCTAATACTGTACAATTAAGCAGCTCATGAATATATAATTTCTTATGTTCTCTGTGCCGAATACATTATAGCTCCTGAAATGTATTAATTCATATTGAGATTCTGGGTGACAAAAATTTACATAAATTTACATATTCTGCAGATAAATCCGACGTATCTTACGTGTTTTATGTCACTGTTTGGGAAAATCTAGGTATGAAGTCAATATCCAGGGATCCACTGTCCATAAGGCGCCCCATTACTTTCTCTGGGGAAATGGAGTGCCAATTTACTTTCCGCCTCAAGTAACAGGAAGGCTAAAATTGCCCCTGACAAGAACACTCAGAACACAGAGCTCATTGCCGTAGTTGGCAGTCAGGTGAATTATTCTCAACATATAATATATGTTCAAATGTTAAAAATGTTGAATCAGCGACATTGAATATAGTATTAAAAAAAAATCCTTTATCATGGGCAAAAAATAGTAAAAGACAAAGCCTAAAAGAACAGAGGGACTATTAGAAAATTTTGGGTGAAATTTAACATATAATAGAAAGATTTCCAGTGGAAATGTCATGAATACCCAAATTGAAATCCTAACACTACAGTGTTTATTACTGATTTGACATACAAATGCAGCAATCTTTGACTTGACTCAACGCACTAAATACACTGTAGCAACATTCTTTAACTTGGCTTTTTCAAAGGCTTTTGTTGTCTGATATCACGCTGCAGTAAGCTATCAGTCAAGTTAAACTTTGCTACATCTGTACAAAGTCCAACTGGCAAGCATTTAAAGCGTACCTCCAATTATACTGACATTATATAGAAAAACTATTATAGTGCAGGAGTGGGAACAATGATCGTTTTTCTAAATAACTCGTATTAGCGATTCTGCTTCTAACTACAGCACAGACGGTCTATAGTCTGTGCTGCCGACTGCTCATAACTCTGCAGTAGGAGACAGAGCGTCCTGCTTATCTCCATGACTCTGTATGCAGAATGCCCGCCCATACTGTAGAATGTAATGTGATCCTATAGTGCTACCGTCCGTTCTGGATACGGGAGCCACGGAGATGAGCAGGACGCTCTGTCGCCTACTGCCGGCAGCACAAACTATAGACATTATGTGCTGTAGTTAGAAGCAAAATCGCTAATACGAGTTATTTAGAAAAACGATTATTGTGCACTATTATTGTTTCTCTATATAATGTCATTATAATTGGAGGATGCTTTAAACACATCCAGAAATCTGCACTATGCATATAGAAGCCTCATATCAGAGTCACGCTCCATATCCCTTTAGAGTTATAATGGTTTTGTTGGTTTTCTACTTCTTGATTTGACTTCATTGAGATATTAAAGTTTTCTTTCCATTTGTCACTGCAAATGCTTATACAGTATATATCATTTAGTGACAAAAAGGTGCGTTTCTACACAAAGCACATAGATAACATCATACCCCTATCTATATTCTACAGTATTTGATCCCTGGATCCATATATATATATATATATATATATATATATATGTGATATACATTCTTTCATTTGTGCAGCACAGGAATGAAGTGTGGGCATGCCCTAGATATAAAAATAGTGGAATATTGAGATACAAAAAACAATTTTAGACTGTGCACATTTTGTACATAAGGTTCTAGGACGCCTCGCTGTCTACACGTCAACCAAAGCACACTATATTTGTTAGACATAAATCTGAATACAGTAGCAATGATTCTGATCCACCCTAATGATCTTCGTCATGTTTATTACTACACCTCAGACCATACTCCGGCCTCCCACACTGTCATACAGTCCTGGCCCTCACAGCGCTGGCTTGAAGAAGGCTTGTATCCAGGACAATCTTTTTCACGAACTGTGATCAGTGTTCCATTTCTGTGTTGCTGTGTGCACGCAGTCTGCCGGGTCTGAGTTCCTTTACCGCATGTCCTGGAGCATGGACTCCATTCGGTCATCATCCATCTAAATAGGAAATATTTTCAAGGAAAGAAATGGATTAGAATAAAGAAGTTTTATAATATATACAAGTCTGAGCGTGTGCTGCTTTATAGGTTTATTGGATATTGGTAACTATGCGGCATTGAAAGCAATACCATCGGTACAAACAATTCTCTTTTTTTTATTTTTCTATTTTTCAGTGATGTATTATTAATTGTGGGTTTTTCAAAAAACATAGTGGAGGTGATTTAACAAAACAAAGGAAACACAGATACATTTCTCATTAGGGCACGTTCAGACGTGGCGGAATTGCTGTTGAATTCCGCTGCGGACAGTCCGCAGTGGAATTCTGCAGCAGCCGTTTTTTACATTTGTTTCTTTAAATTTTTAGGAAGCGTAATTCCAGAGCAATTCCGCCACATCTGGCCATGCCCTAATAACCAAAAAGCAGCCGTTTTTTACATTTGTTTCTATACATTTTTAAGAAACTTAGTTCAGACGTTGCGAAAAATAACTGTGCGGAAATTGGGCTGCAATGCAGAATTTCCCCTCCGCAGCATGCTCATTATGTTCCGGAGAAGAAGCAGAATTTGACTGCGAATTTCAGCCTTTGCAATGCAAAAACTGAAATCTGTGGCAACGTGATATCCGCAACATCTGAATTACCTGTCAATTATGCAAATGTTGGTGCAGATTTGTTGCGTAATTGCCCCGAATCTGCACCAACATTTGCAGCGGAAAAATTATGCCAAGTTTGAACGTGGCCTAATAACCAAAAAGGAAACAACTTTAATATTAAAATTAACTTTAATATTAAGCACGGACAATTTTTGATTTTAGTTCTTTCTTACCTGCCTTCCAAAAGCCATAACTTTTTTATTTTTTTGTTGACATTGCAGGACACGTTGTAGTTTTTCATGGCACCTTTAATCAGGTGGTAAAAACTACATGTTCACCTTATTCTACGGGTTGAAATGATTACGGCGATACCAAATTGATATTTTTTTTTATGTTTTGCCACTTTTATTAAAAAAGCCTGTTTGTGTCGCCATATTCTGAGAACGATAGCTTTATTATTTTTCCGTCAATTGAGCGATGTGAGGGCTTATTTATTGTGAGGTGAGCTGTAGTTTTTATTGCTACCATTTTGGGGTATTTGCGACTTTTTGATCACTCTTTATAATTTTTTTGAAGAGCTAAGGTGACCAAAAAACAGCAATTTGAGTGTTCTATATATATATTTTTTTATGGTGTTCACAGAGCGGGTTAAATAATGCCATATTGTGATAGTCCAGACTTTTGCGGAAGCGGTGATACCAGTTAGGGCATGACCAGACGTGGTGTATTTCTTCCGCCACTGTCCGCATCAATGCCGCACATAATCTGCGTTGCAGATTCTGTTGCGGCTCTGCCTAAAATGGGTATTAACCGGTTAAGGACTAGGCTGTTTTACAGCTAAATGACCAGAGCAAATTTCACAATTTTGCTATGCGCTTCTTTAGATGACTATAACTCTGTAGGTGAATAAAGTTCATCTTTGAATTTTACACTCTTTTTAAAGGACAGATAGGGCTTTGTTTTAGTGGCATTTGTCAGTATATATCATTTTTATTTTTTTCTCTAAAGTGGGCAAAATTGGAAAAAAATGCAAGAATTTAGCAAATGCGTCAGTTTAGGCTAGTATTTTTCACACACGGTATAGTCCACGGACAAAATTCATCTCCTTTCACATTCTTCCACTTCTCCCGTGCATGGGGATACCAAATATGTGTGCCTTATTCACTGTGCGGGCATGTGCCAGGGCTTGGCATAAAAGGAGGCTTTTTGGCCTTTTCGGTCCAGGAATTTTGCATTTGATTTTAGAGCCGCATACTGTTTTCTGGGGGGCCTAATGCTGCTGAAACATTAGAAACACCCCATAAATGACTTCATTCACACAAGTAGACCCCACAAGGTTTTCTTCAAGGGGTTTATCATATTTTTAGACAGTCCAGTTTTCTTCTGAAAGTTTCTTGAATAAGATGGAACAAAATAAAATCAGCACTTTTTTAGCAAATGCGTCAGTTTAGGCTAGTATTTTTCACACACGGTATAGACCACGGCCAAAATTCATCTCCTTTCACGTTCTTCCACTTCTCCCGTGCATGGGGATACCAAATATGTGTGCCTTATTCACTGTGCGGGCATGTGCCAGGGCTTGGCATAAAAGGAGGCTTTTTGGCCTTTTCGGTCCAGGAATTTTGCATTTGATTTTATAGCCGCATACTGTTTTCTGGGGGGCCTAATGCTGCTGAAACATTAGAAACACCCCATAAATGACTTCATTCACACAAGTAGACCCCACAAGATTTTCTTCAAGGGGTTTATCATATTTTTAGACAGTCCAGTTTTCTTCTGAAAGTTTCTTGAATAAGATGGAACAAAATAAAATCAGCACTTTTTTAGCAAATGCGTCAGTTTAGGCTAGTATTTTTCACACACGGTATAGACCACGGCCAAAATTAATCTCCTTTCACGTTCTTCCACTTCTCCCGTGCATGGGGATACCAAATATGTGTGCCTTATTCACTGTGCGGGCATGTGCCAGGGCTTGGCATAAAAGGAGGCTTTTTGGCCTTTTCGGTCCAGGAATTTTGTATTTGATTTTATAGCCGCATACTGTTTTCTGGGGGGCCTAATGCTGCTGAAACATTAGAAACACCCCATAAATGACTTCATTCACACAAGTAGACCCCACAAGATTTTCTTCAAGGGGTTTATCATATTTTTAGACAGTCCAGTTTTCTTCTGAAAGTTTCTTGAATAAGATGGAACAAAATAAAATCAGCACTTTTTTAGCAAATGCGTCAGTTTAGGCTAGTATTTTTCACACACGGTATAGACCACGGCCAAAATTCATCTCCTTTCACGTTCTTCCACTTCTCCCGTGCATGGGGATACCAAATATGTGTGCCTTATTCACTGTGCGGGCATGTGCCAGGGCTTGGCATAAAAGGAGGCTTTTTGGCCTTTTCGGTCCAGGAATTTTGCATTTGATTTTATAGCCGCATACTGTTTTCTGGTGGGCCTAATGCTGCTGAAACATTAGAAACACCCCATAAATGACTTCATTCACACAAGTAGACCCCACAAGGTTTCCTTCAAGGGGTTTATCATATTTTTAGACAGTCCAGTTTTCTTCTGAAAGTTTCTTGAATAAGATGGATCAAAATAAAATTAGCAATTTTTTAGCAAATGCGTCAGTTTATACCAGCATTTTTCACACACGGTATAGACCACGGTCAAAATTAATCTCCGTTCACATTCTGCCACTTCTCCCGTGCACGGGGATACCAAATATGTGGCCTTATTTATCACATAGAGATGTAGGAGGGCGGAGGATAGAAGAAGATTATTTCACATATCGCTTTTTTTCAAAGCTGGTTTTACAAAACTCAACAGAGTTGCTATAACACTTCCAAAAAATCTGCTCTTGAAGCAGAAATCCCAAAATATTCATCTAGGGGTATAATGGGAATTTATTTTTTGGGGTTTTCTAAAATAAGAAATTGCAGGTTAATGCAAATGGAGCTCTCCAGCAGATGAACTTTAGAAAATATGCAAACATGACATCCACCCCCCACCCATTACCTCCATCACCCTTGGAGTAAAATCATGGGAAAAATAAAAACGTAATGTAGGGCAAATATATTTTCAACAAATTAACTAAAATCTAATAATTCAGAACAGTGTGGTATTTTTAAAACATGGCTTAATGCACAGGCCTGGTTGCGAGGGACATGAGGGACAGAAATATCGGGAATCTTTGCGGTGCCCGTCTTTTCTGCAGACGCGGCACTTTTTCTGGGGGTTGCTTCTGGTTGCTGTTGGGGGAATCCGACTGATGAAGTGTCTTTCAGTCAGTCGCGTGACATCCTCAGACTGGGGGCATTCTCGGGTGTCCTGAACATCAAAAATGAGGCCTTCAATAATTTTTTCCTGGAAATCCAGGTATGTGTCTCTGCCTCTGTTTTTTTTATACAGCACAAATTAATTGTGGATTGCCACCTGTAACAAATAAATGGCCACCTTTTTGTACCAGGTTTTAGTTTTGCGTTTTACTAAATAGGGCTGTAAAACCTGGTCGCTTAAATCCACCCCCCCATGTACTTGTTATATTCGCACACGCTCACTGGTTTGTGCTTGTCCGATGTTGCCCCTCTTTCCCTCACTGCCACTGTTCCTGCGGTATGAATCGTGCTTAGCACATACACGTCTTTGCGATCCCTGAACTTGACCGCCAGCAATTCTTCAGATGCATAAGCACAGGAGTCCCCCTTTACCATGCGCTTCCCCACTAATTGCTGTGGAAAACCAATTCTGTTTTTGCGCATGGTACCACATGCCCCAGTCCTTGCAGCATGCAAATGCCTAAACAGGGGCACACTCGAATAAAAATTATCACAGTACAGGTGGTACCCCTTGTGAAGTAGAGGCTGCATTATCTCCCACACGATCTTACTGCTGGTGGAAAGATCAGGGGGGCATCCAGGAACATTTATTGTGCGGTCCCGCCCTTCATAAATCCTGAAGGCGGTGGTATATCCTGACCAGCTTTCACACAATTTGTAGAGCTTAACGCCATATCTTGCCCTTTTGGAAGGTAGATATTGGCGAAAGCTAAGTCTGCCATGAAAGTTGAGGAGGGATTCGTCCACACTTACATTCTGCTCAGGGGTGTAGAGTTGCAGAAATAAATTATTCAGGGAATTTATTAGCGGTCTTATTTTGAACAACCGATCCCGGTTTGAATCGGTACTTGGGGGGGCCTGTGCGTTGTCACTGAAGTGGAGGAACCTCATTATTGTCTCATAACGAGACCTGGGCATTACTGCAGAATATACTGGGGTGGCTTGGGCGGGTCTTGTTGACCAGTAAGACCTAATGGAGGGCTTTTTGACAATACCCATATTTAGGGTGAGCCCCAAAAAATGTTTTAATTCCTGCAAATTGGTGGGCGTCCAATCTCTGGCATGGGTGGATGAAGGTTTCTGCCTTATATATTGCGTGGCATATAAATTTGTTTCGTGGACAATCTGATTTAGGATGTCGTCCGTTATAAATAAATGGAAGTAATCCATTTGGACAAAATTTGTATTGTCCACGGTTATGCCAGGAGTGGCCGTAAATCCGTGGATTCTAGGCCCAAAAGATGGGGCAAGTGCCCATACAAGAGCCTGGACTGGAGGGACCAGGCTGTCCCGTGCTACAGCGCTACTTGGCCCTGCGCTTTCATGTTCTGCAGTTTCGACTGCATCAGGGACAACGTCCCCTGAAGATGAACCTGAAGTGACGCTGTCATCGTCACTACCTAAAACAGGTTCCATCTCGGACGCCATCTCTGATGCGGTCTCCGACTCAGACCACAGCATGGCGTATGCCTCCTCGGCGCTAAACAACTTCCTCGCCATAATGTAACTAACACTAAACACTAACTAAACAAATTTTTTTTTTTTTTTTATAAAACACACAAACTAACTGCTATATATATATATATACACTACCGCTAACAAAAAAATAAACCGCTATTGCTATATATATTATATATATGTGGATATATATATAATTATATACTCCCTACCTGCCTATTCTAATAGAATAAAAGAAAGAAAGGTAGATAGATAGAAAAAAAGATAGATGGATAGATAGATTGTATAGATAGATAGAAATCTATCTATACAGAGAATGTTTTAGAGTTTAACTGTATTTTTTTGTAACTGTAACTGTATTCTTCTGGCAGCAATTCTCCCGAGTCTCTTCTTCTCCTCAAACTGAAACAATGTTTGAGGAGAAGAAAAGAGGCAGGAGATTTACTGCCAGAAAAGTCAAAATAAAACAAATGTGGTCGCTGTGATAGGTTTTCACAGCGACCACATGTTCAGGGACCATCAGATTGGTCCCTGATACTCTGCCCAGTGCCCAGAGCTGTTGGTAACAGCGTGGGCACAGGGCTGTGTGCACGCGATCGCGTGCACACTGTTTTATAAGCAGGAATGCATGTGATCGCTGTGATTGGTTGTCACAGCGACCACATGTTCAGGGACCATCAGATTGGTCCCTGATACTCTGCCCAGTGCCCATGGCTGTTAGCAACAGCCAGGGCATAGAGCTGTGTGCACGCGATCCCGCGTGCACAGTCTCTGAAGTGCGGCCGTATATATACTATACGCCGGACTTTAGAGACCCTGACCGCTGGCCGTATAAATACGGCCAGCGGTCGGGAACCTGTTAAATTGATGCGGACTAGCCGTTGCATATTGAGGTGAAAGTACTTGCCTTCTCTCTATCAGTGCAGGATAGAGAGAAGGGACAGCCCTTTCCCTAGTAAAAATAAAATAAATTCATACTTACCTGGCCGTTGTCTTGGTGACGCGTCCCTCTCTTGACATCCAGCCCGACTTCCCTGGATGACGCGGCAGTCCATGTGACCGCTGCAGCCTGTGATTGGCTGCAGCCGTCACTTGGACTGAAACGTCATTCCCGGAGGCCGGACTGGAGGAAGAAGCAGGGAGTTCTCGGTAAGTAGGAACTTCTATTTTTTTACAGGTTGATGTATATTGTGATCGGAAGCCACTGTCCAGGGTGCTGAAACAGTTACTGCCATTCGTTTAACTCTTTCAGCAGCCTGGACAGTGACTATCTCCTGACGTTGCCTAGCAACGCTCCCGTAATTACGGGTGTGCACACGTAGTCACCCGTAATTACGGGAGCCCCATTGACTTCTATGGGCCTGCCCGTGCCGTAATAACGGCCCGTGATTACGGGCGTTTTTACGTTAGTGTGCATGGGTCTTCAGTCTGGCTGTAGACCTAGAAATACATAGGTCCAGCCAGAATGAAGAAATGTCATATTCGTAAAACAAATACGCTACGCAGCACACATAACATCTGCGGACTTCATTTCGGAATTTTGACTCTCCATTGAAGTCAATGGAGAAATTCCGCAATGAGTCCGCAACAAGTCCGCTACACGTCCGCAACAACCAGTGTATGCTGCGGACACCAAATTCCGCACCGCAGCCTATGGTCCGCAGCGGAGTTTTCCGCAACATGTAAACGAACCTAACTAAAAATCTGTGGAAAGCAATGGAGAAACGTGTATGCTGCGGATTTCCGCAGTGGACTGTCCGCAGCGGAATTCCAGAGCAATTCCGCCACGTCTCGTCATGCCCTTATTTTAACTTTTATTTTTTTAACATTGCTTTAGGGAAAAACGGAAAAAGGTTTTTTTTTGGAACTTTTAATATTTTTTTTTTTGGGACATTAAAAAAAACTTTATTTAACAGTTTTTTTTAACTTTTCTTATTAGTCCCCCTAGCTCGTGAGCCCCCTCCGTACTTCCCCTTAACGGCTGCCACGTACATGTACTTGGTATGTCGTTACGGGTTTAAAAAATGCTTGCAAAGAATTTAAGGCGGAATCGAATTGGTTGCTATGGCCTGCTACTCCCCTTCTTCTTTACACCAGTTGTTATAAATCTCCCCCATTACTATCTTAGCTATAGCTCCTCTGCCCCTTCTGGGGCTCCTAGTAACTAAGATTTGGAGTCTGGTGATTGATTTTTAAGAAAAAGCATACTGATACATTGAAAACATTTTCCTTTAAAGAAACAGCGTCCCTTTGCTACATCATTTATCCTTGAAAAACTTGCACTCTTGGCCTAAAAATGTAATCTTATTTGACATACTAACCTAAACTTCTGCCAAACTGAACTAAGTTATATCCTGCAAACATCCGTCATGTCTATCCAGAGCAGTAACACATCTGGAGGGAGCCGCCTGTTCTTTATACAATGGAGGCCATACAGACACCTGCTTCCCACACCAAACTCTCTTACGTTCTGATCCCTGTGGCTATTTATCCGGACTGATTCTAGCAGCTGCAGAACACATTGAGGTTGCAGCAAATTCTGAACAATATTCCCAAATCCCTGTTCAGTTTTCACATAATAACCTCAAGCTGTGATATAGCTCTTTAGTTGGAAACATGCAACATATCTATTTATGCAATTATTTTCAGAATTATAGAAATATACAGTATATATACACACACAGTCAGGTCCACCTTCACAATAGACTGGAAACAATGCAATGAAGATGTGATTAAAATGTAGACTTTAATTCAAGGGGTTTAATACAAATATTGCATTACACGTTTAGGAATTATGGCAATTTTTTACATATTCCCTCCATTTTTACAGGCTCTAAGTTATTGAACAAACTAACATAATTATAAAATAAGGATTATGAAATCAAGTTGAGGTCATGTGACTGACAAGCCAATGAAGAATATTAAATTTCTTTGCCTTAAAGGGGTTTCCCGAGAGCCCAAAAAATTGGTTATAGGCAGGGAATATGTTAAAATAACAAAATAAACATTATTCACCTGGTATATCACCCACTGTTCCAACTACCAACACCTGACCGTTGCATCACCACTTAGACCAGTGCGGGTAGTTGGCATCTCATTGCTGCAGGACACCTAACAAAGACGGGCGGGACCAACCGGAACAGTAGGGAATATACCAGGTTACCAATGTTTCTTTTATTATTTTATCACATTCTCTGCCTTTAGCCAATTTATTGGGGCTTTTAGAAAACCCTTTTTTGAAGTTCTTGGGTTGCTTTCTCTGTATATTTTAGGTTGTTATCCATCTGTACAATGAACTGCCGTCCTATCAGTTTTGCAGAATGTGACTGAATCTGAGCAGAAAGTATAGCACTATACACATCAGAATTCATCCTGCTACTTCTATCTGCAGTCACATCATAAATAAACACCAGTGACCCAATTTTATTGGCAGCTATACATGTCCATGCCATCACACAGCCTCCATCATGTTTGAAAGATCATGTGGTATGTTTCGGATCATGAGCCCTTCCTTTCCTTCTCCATACAGTTCTCTTCCCATCATTCTGGTGCAAGTTAAAGGGAACCTGTCACCAGCATTTCACCTATTGAACTCTACTCACCCCTCACTGGCCGCTGCTGTCAAAAGATCATTGCCGTTATCTTCTCTCCTAAACTCCTCCTCCCGTAAATAATGGTCTAATAACATTTTGCACCTTTTATGGTAATAATCCAGGAGTCACCTTCATTCCTCTTCTTAGGCCCGCTCACCGCCGAAAACTGACCCGCCCTGAATGCCGAAATCTCTTCTGAGATAGCGCGCATTCGCCCGTCATGTATGGTCTGACATCCTTCCCTGCTTTGTTAGGGCCTCAAATCTAGTTACTGCACATGTACTGCTATAGTGTCCCATTGTGCTCATGCACGAGAACAGGACATCGATGTTGTGCTCAGCTTGTGCCACTGGAGACATTCACCCGACAAATTGTTAAGCGGGTCCTCCGGAGTACAGTAATACCCTGTATGTAGTCATAAACTGTAACGTCCGTGGTCGCTGACCATGAACTCCTTCCATCCAGTCGACGCCCTTCTCTCAAGAGATGTCTGAACATACGGCCGTCCTGCTCCACAGTGACCACCAGGGTGCGCTCACGAGCTCAGTCGAGACTTAAGAAGCCAGAGCGAACGCATGTTGGTGATTTGAGCTAATTGCTCCAGAGAACCTGGGCTATAAGAAGGTCCCAGCCCCATCCTCCCACGCCAGAGCTTTGTTGTTGTATTCCAAGTCTGTCTTGCAAATGTTCCCCTAGTGTTTCCTGCTCCCAGTGTTCCCTGTTCCTGTAACCTGTATCCTGATCTAGTGCCGTGCTGAGCTGTAGCCGTGCTGTGCTGTATACCATGCCTGTGCTGCTTCGCCACGCCTGACGTCTACCTGCTGCCTAGTTCCTTCCAAGCCTGCCTTGCTACTGTCCGAGCTACCACAGGTACCCTATATAAACTATAGATTCTGACCTGCGCCCTTTTGGCCAGCTGCCATACTGCCAAGGCGGTACGGCCCAGTGGGTCCACGAACCCTACGTGACATAAACTGCTGTTTGGGCACACTTCCAGGCTCAGAAGGACCACCTTTTGGCTTTTGGAGAGTAGATTTTGCTTGGTAGTAGTTTTGATTAGGGTTTTACTGGTATTTCAGTTTATAATGTGGGAGCATAGGTATGTTATGTGGAGTATATCAGCACATAATAAGGTGGTATCATAATGGGGTAAATAAATATTAACATTAGTTATCCATGGATAGTGATGTACGCTTTGAAACAATCCTTTATGCACAGGCCAGTTTTTTGGATACAAGTGTCGCACTTATATTTTTGTTGTCCGTGGTATTATACAAAATATCCGCACTTCAGTATTGCCTAATCTTTGACTTCTTCACTACCCCCATTTGCAGCACAAGACCCTAAAATGTCACAGTTTTTATGGGGTCCACCTGTGGGGCCTAGCAAATGATGACATGGGTTTTAGGTGAAGAACTGCTGGACATATAAATTAGTCTTATTATTGCATTATTGCGTTCCGAAAGTCCTAACTTTTTATTTTTTAGTTAACTGGGCTGTGTGTGGGCTTGATTTTGATGGGACGAGCTGCAGTTTTTATTACTATCATTTTGGGGTACATGCGATTTTTTGATCAGTTTTTATTCAATTTTTTGGGAGCTGATGAAGCGAAAAAACAGCAATTCTGGCACTGTTTTTTATAATTTTTTTACGGCGTTCACCGTGCAGTATAAACAACATGTTTACTTTATTCCGTGGTTCAATACGATTACGATGTTACCAAATTTATATCGTTTTTAAATGTTTTACTACATTTACACAATAAAAACACATTTTTCTAAATAAAATAATGTTATGGTGTCACCATATTCTAAAAGCCATAACTTTTTTTGTCGACGGAGCTGTGTGAGGGATGGTTTTTTATTGGTACCATTTTGGGGTACTTGCAACTTTTTGATCACTTTTTATTCAATTGTTTTGAAAGTAAGGTGACTAAAAAAGGAAATTCTGTCTACGCAAACAAAACACACCGGCGGGCACCGCACATATATTGCCACATACCCTATTCAACTTCAGTGGAAAAGACAAAAAACACACACAAGGGTATGTGTATGGCAAAAAGTCTATAGAGACTAGATGTTTCGCAAAAAAAAAAAAAATTTATTAATAAAAACTACACCACATAAACATTTAAAAAGCAAATACATGCTAGAGCTGGTTTCCTGGGGGATGCCATGATAAGTGGCCAGTGTAAAAAAAAAAACAGAAAAGAACCTGCCTAAGAACTCCTCCAATAAGTGTAATAGTATGGATCTGAGTAAACCAAATATTGCATCAAACCGTGAGGTATATAGACATGAGGTGTACAAATCCTACCATATCATGAAATATTCAAAAGGAGGAGAAAGAAGGGGTCTGGATGCCCCACGCGTATCGCCACAACGTGGCTTCCTCAGGGGTAATGCCATAGTAAGGTGCATAATATTATATATAGGCATTAGTTAGATTTTTAAATGATTATGTAGGATGTGCAAAATTATGCACACATCTTTCTAACACCAGCTCTAGCATGTATTTGCTTTTTAAATGTTTTTAACTATGTTTATGTGGTGTTATTGTTATTAATAAAATTTATATTTTTTGCGATACATCTAATGTCTATAGACTTTTTCCCATACCCTTGTGTGTGTTTTTTTTGTCTTTTCCTCTAAAAAAGGAAATGCTGGCATTGTTTTTTATTTTATTTTTTTTACGGTGTTCACCGTGCGGGATAAATAACATGATATTTTGTAGTTCAGGCCGATATGAACGCGGTGATATATATATATAGTTTTTTTCTTTATTTCATTTTTCTCCAATTATAAAGTACTTGATCAGGGAAACAGGACGATTCTGGTTTTTATTATTAAAACTTTTATTTATTTATTTTTCTAATACATTTTTATTTACTTTTTTTACACTTACTAGGGGACTTGAAGGCCTGATCTTAACCCCTGTACAATACACTGCACTACTACTTTTAATAGGCTTCTGTACAAGGCTGACCAGAAGGCCATTGTTAGGCTTCCTGGTTGCCATAGCAACAAACGGCAACTCGCTTTTGCACGCGAGGGGCCGATGAGGTACAGAGGGAGCCCCCTCCCTCTGTGTCAACCACTTGAATGCCACAGTCACTATTGACAGCGGCATTTAAAGGGTTAAACTATGACAATCAGAGATAACTATGATTGCCGCCGTTGCAGCGGGATGTCAGCTGTATATCACAGCCGGCACCCAATGCAGATGGCGCGGGCACAGCTCATGGGCGTACAATTACTCCTAAAGTTTCTGATGCTATATTTACAAGATTAACTTTTTCTAAACGGCCTGAATAGATTGTAAATCTTGCACTTAGCATAGGTACAAATAGATAGACTCCAAACGCATAATCATTATAGGCTAGGTGAAGTTTGGGACACCAACTTCCCCCCATATTTTACCATATAGACTGCTCCATGATTATTTAAACCATACCAAAGAAAAATAGAGCTCGTAGTCAAAGTATATATAAGAATATATCAGCTTTATTACACAAAATAACATACATTTAAAAACATGTAAGTATAAGACTCTAGTACTAACACTGTGGTAATACAGAGTTCAACACGGATATAACTGAGTAAGAAAGTGTAGAAACATAGAATGCAAACTGCATTTGCTACCCATAAAGATTGTATATAATGTCTCATCCCCAATGGGTTACAAACTGATGCTCCACAATGTCCTCTAAATTCCATATACACAGGCTAATACCAATAGGGAGAGTCACATAGGGAGCAATTAGTATCTATGGTGAGTAATCAAGAAATGCAGTCTTACCCATTCTAGTGAACAAAAGGTGTTTACAGGTCCGTGTTGAATCCGCCACAGAAACCCCTTAGCATAGGTAGTTTAACCCCTTCTCCTCACTGCAGCCACTTTTGACCTTCCTGACAGAGCCTTATTTTTCAAATCTGACATGTCCCACTTTGTGGTAATAATTTTGGAATGCTTTTACCTATCCAAGCGATTCTGAGATTGATTTCTCGTGACACATTGGACTTTTATGTTACTGTTAAAATTTGGTCGATACATTTAGTATTTAATTGGGAAAAACAACTAAATTTAGCATTTTTGTAAATTTAACTGCATCTGCTTGTGAGACAGATAGTTATACCACACAAATTAGTTGCTAATTAACATTGTGTACTTTATATTTGCAGCATTTTTTTAAACATCCTTTTATTTTTCTAGGACGATACAAGGCTTAGAACTTTAGCAGAAATTTCTCACATTTTCAAGAAAATTTCAAAAGGCTATTTTTACAGGGACCAGTTCAGTTGTGAAGTGGCTTTGAGAGGCCCTATTTATTAGAAACCCCATAAATCACCCCATTTTTAAAAACTGCACCCCTCAAAGTATTTAAAACAGCATTAAGAAAGTTTCTTAACCCTTTAGGCGTTTCACATTAATTAAAGTAGAGTTTACGCTTACAATTTTTTTTGCAGAAATTCATTTTTAGTCCATTTTTTTCTGTAACACAGAAGGTTTTACCAGAGAAACGCAACTCAATATTTATTGCCCAGATTCTGCAGTTTTTTTAAATATCCCACACGTGGCCCTTTTGTGCTAATGGACTGAAGCACAGGCCTCAGAAACAAAGGAGCACCTAGTGGATTTTGGGACCTTCTTTTTATTAGATTATATTTTATGCACCTTGTCAGGTTTCAAGAGGTTTTGTGATGCCAAAACAAAGGAAACAACCCAAAAAAATACCACATTTTGGAAAATACACCCCAAAAAGAATTTATCTAGGGGTGCAGTGAGCATTTTGACCCCACAGATGTTTCATAGATTTTATTAGAATTTGGACGTGAAAATTAAAAATTTTATTTTTTTCAAATAAGATGTAGTTTTAGCTTAAAAAAACAAACATTTTCACCCCAGAATAAAGATGAGAAGCCCCCAATACTTGTAAAACAACTTCTCCAGAGTACCTAAATACCCCATATGTGGTAATAAACTGCTGTTTGGCCACATGGCAGGGCTTAGAAGGGAAAGCGTGCCATTTGGCTTTTGTAGCACAGATTTTGTTGGATTGGTTTCTCGGCACCATGTCAAATTTGCAAAGCCCCTAAGGTACCAGTACAGTGGAAACTCCCCAAAAGTGACTACATTTAGGAAACTACACCCCTTGGGGAATTCATCTAGGGGTGTAGTGAGCATTTTGACCCCACAGGTGTTTCATAGTTTTTGTTAAAATTGGGCAGTGAAAATAAAAAAAAATTATTTTTTTCCACAAAGATGTAGCTTTAGCTCTGGAGTACGTAAATACCCCATACGTGGTCATAAACTGCTGTTTGGGAACACGGCAAGGATCAGAAGAGAAGACGTGCCATTTGACTTTTGGAGTACAGATTTTGCTGGATTGATTTCTTGGCACATGTGGCTTTTGCAAAGCCCTTGTGGAACCAAAACAAAGGAAACTCCCCAAAAGTTACTCCATTTGGGAAACTACACCCCTTGAGGAATTCATCTAGGGGTGTAGTGAGCATTTTGACCTCACAGGTATTTCATAGAATTGGAATTAGAATTGGGCAGTAAAAATAAAAACATATTTTTTTCCAAATAAGACGTTGCTTTAGCTCAACATTTTTCATTTTCTCAACACATAAAAGGAGAAAAAGCACCGCAACAATTGTAAAGCATATTCTCCCGAGTATGGTAATACCACATATGTGGTCAGAAACTGCTGTTTGGGCACACGGCAAGGATCAGAAGAGAAGGAGCGCCCTTTTGCTTTTAGAGTGCAGATTTTGCTGCATTGGTTTCTGGGCGCTATGTCGCATTTGAGAAGCCCCTGTGGGACCAAAACAGTGGAAACTCCCCAGAAGTGACCCCATTTTGGAAACTACACTCCTCAAGGTATTCACCTAGGTGTGTAGTGAGCATGTTAACCCCACAGGTGTTTTCTAGAAATTAGTGTCCACTCGATGTTGTAGTGAAAATGGGTTGTTTTCCATAGATATGCCAATATGTGGTGCCCAGCTTGTGCCACCATGAAAAGACTGCTCTCTAATTATTATGCTGTGTTTCCCGGTTTTAGAAACATCCTACATGTGGCGCTAATATTTTGCCTGGACATTCGACAGGGCTTAGAAAGTGAAAGAGTACCATTTAAAATTGAGGCCTAATTTGGCGACTTACAAAGTAAGGTTGGTTCAAAATTGCAGAGGCTCTGATGTGAAATAATAAAAGAAAGCCCTGATAAGTGACCCCATTTTGGAAACTGCACCCCTCAAGGCATTTATTAAGGGGTGTAGTGTGCATTTTAACTCCACAGGTCTTTTCCATAAATCATTGCGCTCCGGATGGTGCAAAGTAAAAATTGCAATTTTTCCCCAGATATGCCATTTCAGTAGCAAATGTGTAGTGCAAAGCTTGTGCCACTGGAGACACACACCCTCAAAGTTTTTTTAAAAGGGTATTCCCGGGTATGGTGATGCCATATACTAGTCCATCTCAATGAATTGGAATATCATCAAAAAGTTAATTTATTTCAGTAATTCAATTCAAAAAGTGAAACTCATATATTACATAGATTCATTACACACAGAATTTCCAGCATTTTTTTCCCTCTAATGTTGATGATTATGGCTAAGGCTGGGTTCACACAACCTATTTTCAGACGTAAACGAGGTGTATTATGCCTCATTTTACGTCTGAAAATACGGCTACAATACGTCGGCAAACATCTGCCGATTCATTTGAATGGGTTTGCCGACGTACTGTGCCGACGACCTGTCATTTACGCGTTGTCGTTTGACAGCTGTCAAACGACGACGCTTAAAATGACTGCCTCGTCAAAGAAGTGCAGGACACTTCTTTGCAACATAATTTGAGCCGTTCTTCATTGACGTCAATGAAGAGCAGCTCAAGATTACGGCCGTCAAAGACGCCTCGCATAATGCGAGGAGGAGCTTTTACGTCTGAAACGACGCAGCTGTTTTCTCCTGAAAACAGTCTGTCTTTTCAGACGTAAAAGACAGTTCTCGTGTGCACATACACTTACAGTTAATGAAAACACAAAATTTAGTGTCTCAGAAAAATCGAATATTAAATAAGCCCAATTTCAAAAATGTTTTTTAATAGCGAAATAGTGGCTTACTGAAAAGTATTTACAGTATAGGCACTCAATACTTGTTCGGGGCTCCTTTGCATGAATTACTGCATCAATGCGCCATGGCATGGAGGCGATCAGCCTGTGGCACTGCTGAGGTGTTATGGAAGCCCAGGTTGCTTTGATAGCGGCCTTCAGCTCGTCTGCATTGTTGGGTCTGGTGTCTCTCATCTTCCTCTTGACAATACCCCCATAGATTCTCTATGGGGTTTAGGTCAGGCGAGTTTGCTGGCCAATCAAGCACAGTGTTACTGTGGTTATTAAACCAGATATTGGTACTTTGGCAGTGTCGGAGCCCCGACCAAGTTTTGACTGCATACACTGGACATACTTTTCAGTAGGACAACATTTCAGCATTAAAAATCATTTTTTAATTTGGGCTTAGATAATATTCTAATTTTCTGAGACACCAAATTTTGGGTTTTCATTAACTGTTAGCAATAATCATCAACATTAAAAGAAAAAAATGCTGAAAAAAGATCACTCTGTCTGTAATGAATCTATATAATTTATGACTTTCACTTTTTGAATTGAATTACTGAAATAAATTAACTTTTTGATAATATTCTAATTCATTGAGATGAACTAGTATGTGGATGTAAACTGCTGTTTGGGCACACTATAGGGCTCAGAAAGGAAGGAGCGCCATTTGGCTTTTGGAGTGTGGATTTTGCTTGGTGGTAGTTTTGTTTGTAGTTTTATTGGTATTTTAGTTTAAAATGTGGGGGCATATGTAAGCTGGGCCGAGTGAGTCACGGCATAATAAGGTTGTATAATAATAGGGTAAAAAAACAACATAATAAAATAATTCATGGATGTGTAGTACGCTGTGAAGCAATCCTTTATGCACAGGCCAGTGTCCTTCTTATCTCCCTTTTGGTCCACAATCTGCACCTTTGCAGTTTGGAGAATTTTGCTGGGAAGTGTTGTCCTGGTATAAATAGGCTTCTACCTGGCTATACACGCTGCGCCTCATGACTTACACACTATCCCTCCATGTTTCACACACTTGCACTCCATTATTCATTTATTTTTATTTAGGCACTTTACTCATTACTGCCCCCTATATTTCACTTATATTATTATCACTTGCACATACACTACTCATTTATTATTTTTTACTACACATCCCATGCACTACACCCCACTCCCCTCAAGACTAGTGGGAGTGGCTATTATTTTATTTAATGCACCTGTTCACTCTCCTTCATCAGCGTTTCTGACCTGTCTGTGTCCATTTGTAAGTATGGCCTTTTTCTGTGTTTTTGTGTATATATGTCCCCTTGTTTTTATCTGTTTGGTTTGTATATCAGGAACATTAAGTTCCAGTTAGGGAGTTAGGGACTCGCAACTCTGGGGATCCTTGTCGTGGATTGCGAGCTTGCGTCCTTTTGGCCAAAATGATTACTAATACCCCAGGTATTTTTCATTCTTACTTATATTTGCTTCTTTTGGACACAGCCGGGTCTTTGATGCTGGGAGAGTATGGTGTGCTGTTGTTTGACATAGCAAGCAGGGTAGCCCGCTCTATGTATTATCAAGGCATCACAAATAGGCTTCTACCTGGCTATACACGCTGCACCTCATGACTTACGCACTATCCCTCCATGTTTCACACACTTGCACCCCATTATTCATTTATTTTTATTTAGGCACTTTACTCATTACTGCCCCCTATATTTCACTTATATTATTATCACATGCACATACACTATTCATTTATTATTTTTTACTACACATCCCATGCACTACACGCCACTCCCCTCAAGACTAGTGGGAATGGCTATTATTATTTAATGCACCTGTTCACTCTCCTTCATCAGCGTTTCTGACCTGTCTGTGTCCATTTGTAAGTATGGCCTTTTTCTGCGTCTTTCTGGTATAATACGGGCACCTCCACTTCTAGCAGATATGTTTGGGCCCTCCCCTTCCTGGTTCCCTAACTTTTGGGCCTTGATAAATCGCCTCTTGAAACAGAAGAAATGTGCCCCACGCACCTACACAACTACATATTTTTATTTCCTGAATTATTGGAGTCTTAACTTATTTTATGTTTTCATAGACGTAGTGGTATGAGGGCTGTTTTATTGCGGGACGTAGTGCAATACCTTGGACAAGGTATGAAAACATTGCATATTTCAAAAAAACTTAAGCGTGATCATCGTAATGTGAAAAGATTTGTGGCTGATTCAGAGCACAGACGGGTTCGTTCAGATAAAGGCATAATGAGGAAGGTTTCTGCCAGACAAATTAATAGCATTAGGAGAGCAGCTGCTAAAATGTCATTGCAAAGCAGCAAACAGGTATTTGAAGCCGCTAGTGCCTCTGGAGTCCCGCGAACCTCAAGGTGTAGGATCCTCCAGAGGTTTGCAAGTGTGCATAAAGCTATTATTCGGCCACCACTAAACAATGCTCACAAGCAGAAACGGTTGCAGTGGGCTCAGAAATATATGAAGACCAATTTT
The DNA here is from genome assembly GCF_050947455.1 of Rhinoderma darwinii. NCBI lineage: Eukaryota > Metazoa > Chordata > Amphibia > Anura > Rhinodermatidae > Rhinoderma > Rhinoderma darwinii. Next base: position 498,266,717 of record NC_134687.1, read on the forward strand.
CAAACCGTGTTATTTACTGATGAGTGCCGTGCAACCCTGGATGGTCCAGATGGATGGAGTAGTGGATGGTTGGTGAATGGCCACCATGTCCTAACAAGGCTGCGACGTCAGCAAGGAGGTGGCGGAGTCATGTTTTGGGCTGGAATCATGGGGAGAGAGCTGGTAGGCCCCTTTAGGGTCCCTGACGGTGTGAAAATAACCTCTGCAAAGTACGTAGAGTTTATGACTGACCACTTTCTTCCGTGGTACAAAAAGAAGAACCGTGCCTTCCGTAGCAAAATTATCTTCATGCATGACAATGCACCATCTAATGCTGCAAAGAATACCTCTATGTCATTGGCTGCTATGGGCATAAAAGGAGAGAAACTCATGGTGTGCCCCCATGTTCCCCTGACCTCAACCCTATTGAGAACCTTTGGAGCATCCCCAAGCAAAATATCTATGAGGGTGGGAGGCAGTTCACATCAAAACAGAAGCTCTGGGAGGCTATTCTGACATCCTGCAAAGATATTCAAGCAGAAACTGTCCAAATACTCACAAATTGGATGCAAGAATTGTGAAGGTGATATCAAAGAAGGGGTCCTATGTTAACATGTAACTTGGCCTGTTAAGTTTTTTTTTGATTGAAAGAGCTTTTGATTTCTGTAAATATGACCTCCTGATGCTGCAAATTCAACAAATTACCATTTTAGTTCTCTTTACAACCTTTAAAATGTTTTGATCTCTGTTGTGCATAATAATTTGAAACAGTGCATTTTGAGTTTTTTACTTCTAAAAAAAAATCTGTTATCATTAGGAGATTTGTTCAATAAAATTTGCATTATACTCCAACGGTTGATGGCTTGAAGATTATACTGACTGTCATTTGCATCGACTATTTAGGAAAATCAGCGAAAAATAACATTTGCATAATAATTTATAAGTTATGCATTTATAAGTACCATTTTTGGATACATGCGACTTTTTGATCACTTTTTATTCCAATTTTTGGAAGGCAAAGTGACCAAAAAACAGCAATTCTGGCATTGTTTTTTAGGGGTTTTTTTTACGGCCTTCACTGTGCGGGATAAATAACAAATATTTTTATAGTTCAAGCCGTTACAGACGCGCCAATACCAAATATGTATGGTTTATAAAAAAAAATAATAATAAAGGACTTGATAAGCGAAAAAGGGTGATTGTGTTTTATTTTATTACGTGAAACATTTATATTCTAATACTTTGAAATTCCTATGTAGTGCAATGTATTAGAACTGTCAGTCGTTCACTGACAGCATGCCGATTAGGGTCCGCCTCTGGCCTGTGCCTAATCGGCTTCCTTTTTCTGCCATGAGCACAGAAAATGGCAATACACTACATAAGTATTGCAGTGTATTGCATGAGCGACCCAATGGAATGTGACGATGGAAAAATGAAAAGGAAAAAACGAAAATTGGCAGTGTCTTTAACCCCTTCCCGACATCCGTCGTGTATATATAGACGGTGCTGTCAGGAAGGGGGTTCCCACAAAGTGCAGTACAGTTATATTGCGGTGATAGTATGTTACAGCTGACAATCTGCTGTAACGGCCAGGACCGGAGCTAGTCTCCGATCCAGCCATCAGAATCTGCGCTCAATATAGATCGCAGCATCTGAGGGGTATTCAGCCACCAGCACCCAGAAGCCGAGCCTGCTCTATTACCGCCGGTTGTCAGCTGTATGTTACAGCTGCCACCCTGCTGTAACCGCCAGGAACGGAGCAAGTCTCCGATCCAGCTGATTAACCACTCAGATGCCGCGCTCAATAGAGATCGCAGCATCTGAGGGGTATTCAGCCACCGGCAAAGCAATCTCTGGGGTGCCGATGGTTGGTATAGCAACTGGAGGCCTAACAATGGCCTCCGTGTCTGCCTTTTACAGAAGCCTATGAGGATCCGCCTCCAGCGGGTCCTCTTAGGCTTGCTGTCAGTATATGACTAATAGCTCTAATGCACTGCACTAAGTATGTAGTGCAGTATATTTGAATAACAATCTGGGCTTCAGGCCTTGGCAAAAAAAAAATTTAATAAAGTTAATAAAAATGTTGTCAAAAAAATAAGTTTCAAGTTAAAAAAAACAAAATTGCCTTTTTTCCCATAATAAGTCTAAAAAAAGACAAAAAAATTATACATAATTGGTATGGCTGCGTCCATAACGTCCCAAACGATAAAACTATTTTATCCCGCACAGTAAAAAAAACTAAACACCAGAATCGCTGTTTTTAGGTCCCATCACCTCTCAGAAAATAGAATAAAAAGTGATCAAAAAGTCACATTTACCCCAAAATACTATCTACAGAGGGGGCTGTATGACGTTATCTACAGAGGGGGCTGTATGGCGCTATCTACAGAGGGGGCTGTATGGCGCTATCTACAGAGGGGGCTGTATGGCGCTATCTACAGAGGGGGTTATATGGCGCTATCTACAGAGGGGGCTGTATGACGTTATCTACAGAGGGGACTGTATGGCGTTATCTACAGAGTGGGCTGTATGGCGCTATCTACAGAGGGGGCTGTATGGCGCTATCTACAGAGGGGGCTGTATGGCGTTATCTACAGAGGGGGCTGTATGACGTTATCTACAGACGGGGCTGTATGGCGCTATCTACAGAGGGGGCTGTATGGCACTATCTACAGAGGGGGCTGTATGACGTTATCCACAGAGGGGGCTGTATGGCGCTATCCACAGAGGGGTCTGTATGGCGTTATCTACAGGGGGGCTGTATGGCATTATCTACAGAGGGGGCTGTATGACGTTATCTACAGGGGGCTGTATGGCGTTATCTACAGGGGGGCTGTATGGCGCCATCTACAGAGGGGGCTGTATGGCGCTATCTACAGAGGGGGCTGTATGGCGCTATCTACAGGGGGGCTGTATGGCGCTATCTACAGGGGGGCTGTATGGCGCTATCTACAGGGGGCTGTATGGCGCTATCCACAGGGGGACTGTATGGCGTTATCTACAGGGGGGCTGTATGGCGCTATCTACAAGGGGGCTGTATGGCGCTATCTACAGGGGGCTGTATGGCGCTATTTACAGGGGGGCTGTATGGCGCTATCTACAGGGGGGCTGTATAGCGCTAAGTGCTGCGTAATATGTTGGCGCTATATAAATAAAGATTATTATTATTAGGGGGGCTGTATGGCGTTATCTAAAGGGGGGGCTGTATGGTGTTATCTACAGAGGGGGCTGTATGGTGTTATCTACAGGGGGGGCTGAATGGCGTTATCCACAGGGGGGCTGTATGGCATTCTCCACATGGGGGCTGTATGGCGTTCTCTACAGAGGGGGCTGTATGGCGTTATCTACAGGGGGCTGTATGGCGTTATCTACAGGAGGGGCTGTATGGCGTTATCTACAGGGGGGGTCTGTATGGCGTTATCTACAGGGGGGACTGTATGGCGTTATCTACAGGGGGGGCCTGTAGGGAACGCCATACAGCCCCCCCCTGTAGGGAACGCCATACAGCCCCCCCTGTAGGGAACGCCATACAGCGTCCCCAACCCCCAAAAAAATGTGACCTACAGTGTGAAAAGACATGTATCCCCTATCCACAGGATAGGGGTTACATGTGTGATTGCTGGCAGCGATAAGGAGAACAGGGGACCGAAAGTCCCCCAAGTTCTCCATGACTAACCTCTGACTTCTGGCGTCTGCGCAGCTCAATAAAAATGAAAGGAGCGCTGGTCACGCATGCGCACAAGCGCGACCGGCGCTCCATTCATTTCTACGGAGCTGCCGACACAGACCCCGGAAGTCCGAGGTTTGTGATGGAGAACTTCAGGGGACTTTCAGTCCCCCGTTCTCCCTCCCTATCGCTGCCAGCGATCACACATGTATCCCCTATCCTGTGTATATCCTGTGGATAGGGGATACATGTCTTTTGTTTAATGGCAGAGCGGGGAGATATCTCCCTGCTCTGCCATAGTGTTCAGTGGCGTCCCGCTGTAGCAGCCGTAGCGGCTGATAGGGGAGCCTCCGGCCATGGTGGGGGCCCGTGCCGGCGGGCGACACGGGCCCCCTCATGCCGCGGCCCCCGTATAGCGGTAGTTACGCCATTGGGCGGAATCAAAGATCACTTTGATTTCTCCCGTTTAACACCTTAAATGCCGCAGGCCGGGGCATTTAAAGTGTTAGAATCAGGGGGCGCACCCTGAAACAAGCCATCGCGCCCCCCGTGGCACGATCGGCTGTCAACAATGGTTGTTATAGCAGCCTGTGGGCCTAATGAAAGACCCCAGGTCTGCCTTCTTTGTACTCCTTTGAAGCTCTGCCTCCAGCAGAGCTTCAAAGGAGACAGTCAGAATCATGATATACTGCAATACATTAGTATTGCAGAATATCATGCAGTGGATGATGATTGCAGCGTATCACTGCTTCAAGTCCCCTAGGGGGACTAATAAAAAAAGTAAAAACCGTTTTCTAAAGGTTTTTTTTATGTTCCAAAAAAAATAAAAATAAATAAAGTCATAAAATAATAAAAGTATTAAAAGTTAAAAAAAAAACCCTTTTCACATTTTTTCCCTAAATCAATGTTAAAAAAAAATAAAAGTTAATATAACTGGTCACGCCGCATCCTTAAAAGTCCATAAACCATTCCAGCAAAATCTACGCTACAAAAGTCAAATACCACTCCCTTTCTTCTGAGCCCTACCGTCTGTCCAAACAGCAGTTTATGACCACATAGGGGTTATTACCATACTCGGGAGACATTGCTTTACAAATGTTGTGACTTTTTCTTCTTTATTCCTTGTGAAAATGAAAATACTGATCTAAAACGACATCTTATTGGAAAAAAATAAAATTTTTCATTTTCACGGCTTAATTCTAATGAATTCAGCAAAAAAACCTTTGTGGTCAAAATTCTCACTATACCCCTAGATGATTCCTCAAGGGGTGTTGTTTCTTAAATGCAGTCACTTTTGGGGTGTTTCCACTGTACTAGTACTACAGGGGCTCACCAAATGCGACATGGTGCCCAGAAATCATTCCAAAAGCATAATGGCTCTCCTTCCCTTTTGAGTCCTACCGTGTGTCCAAACAGCAGTTTATGACTGCATATGGGGTAATGCCGTACTCGGGAGAAATTGCTTAAAAAATGTTAGGGTGCTTTTTCTCCTTTAGTTCTTGTGGAAATGAAAAAAAAAATAGTTAAACCTACATTTTATTGGAAAAAAATTATATTTTTATTTTCACGGCCTACTTCCTATAATTTCTGCAAAAAAACTGTGGGGTCAAAATGCTCTCTATATCCCTAGATGATTTCCTTGAGGGGTGTAGTTTCCCAAATGGGGTTATTTGTGGGGGTTTCCACTGTTGTGACCCCTCAGGGGCTTTGTAAACGCGCAATGACCTCCACAAACAATACCAGCAAAATTTGAGCTCCAAATGTCAAATCGTGCTCCCTCCCTTTTCAGTCTGCCGTGTGTCCAAACAGCTGTTTATGGCCACATATGGGGTATCGTTTTACTCGGGAGAAATTGTTTTACAAATATAGCGGTGCTTTTTCTCCTTTAGTCCTTTTGGCAGTTTTATTGGATATAATTAAATTTTTCATTTTCACAGCCTAATTCTAATAGCATATATGAAACACCTGTGGAGTCAAAATGCTCACAACACACCTAGATAAATTCCTTGTGGGGCGTAGTTTCCAAAATGGGGAATTTTTGGGGTGCTTCCTTTGTTTTGTTACCACAAGACCTCTTCAAACCTGACTTGGTGCCTAACATATAATCTAACAAAAAGAAGGCCCCAAAATCCACTCGGTGCACCTTTGCTTCTAAGGCCGGTGCTTAAGTTCATTAGCACACATGGGTCACATTTGGGATATTTCTACAAACTGCAGAATCTTACATTTTTAGTTGTATTTCTCTGGTAGAACCTTCTGTGTTACAGTAAAAAATTTATTCAAAATGAATTTCTACAAAAAAAATGAAATTTGTAAATTGCACCACTACTTTGCTTTAACATCCTGCGAAATGCCTAAAGGGTTAAGAAACTTTTGATGCACTTGCCAGGGATTCTGGTTCTAGAGTGAGGCCCTGTCTAGGAGGCGACTTAACTACTGCTGTAGCAGCCATAGCGGCGGCTAAGGGGCCCGCAGAATGAGGGGGCCCGTGCCGCCCGCCATTATGGGCCTCCCATGCCCGATGGTGCCAGTAGGAACCGCTATGACTGCTACAGCGGTAGCAATGCCACATTCAATATTATCTGTGTCCTTGTGACGCAGATGCTATTGAACACTATGGCAGAGCAGGGATGTATCTCCCTGCTCTGCCATTTACTAAGGTACAGGCCATGTTCGCTCTGCAGCCTATCATGTGCAGGGACAGGATCCCTGCACAGGCCGGCGTGATGACCTTACTGAATCACGCCAGCCTACACAAGAATTCCGTCAGCATTGATTTCCTCTGCTCGTCGTGGGAACAGGACCTAGGTGAGTATAAAGCTTTTTTGTTTTATTTGTTTGCGGGTCGCTATATGGCACTATCTATAGGAGGGGGGGTCGCTACATGTCGCTAACTACAGAGGGGGGAGGTGTCTGTATGGTGCTATCTACAGGGGGATGTATGGTGCTCTCTACAGGGGGGCTGTATGGCGCTATCTACAGGGGGAGCTGTATGGCATTATCTACAGGGGGACTGTATGACGCTATCTACATGGGGCTGTTTGGCGCTATATCCAGGGGGCTGTGTGGTGCTATCTACAGGGGGGCTGTATGGCGCTATCTACTGGGGAAGCAGTATGGCGCTATCTACAGGGGGTGGCTCTATGGAGCTTTCTACAGGAGGGGCTGTATGGCGCTATCTACAGGGGGACCGTATGGCCCTACCTACTGGAGAGCCGTATAGCGCTATCTACAGGGGGGCCATATGGCACTATCTACAGGAGGCTATATGGCGCTATCTACAGGGGGGCTGTATGGTGCTATTTACAGGGGGATTTATGGTGTTATCTACAGGGAGCTGTATGGCACGATCTACAGGGGGCTGTATGGCGCTATCTACAGGGGGTTTGTTTGGCACTATCTACAGGGGGCTGAGTGCCACTACCTGGGAGAGGGGCTTTGTGGCACTAACTGGGAGGGGGGCTGTGTGGCACTATCTGGGAGGGAGGCTGTGTGACACTACCTGAGAGGGGGGCTGTGTGGCACTGCCTGGTAGGAGGGCTGTGTGGCATTCACTGGGGGGGTGGCACCACCTGGGAGGGGGGCTGTGTGGCACTATCTACAGAGGGCACTTAACATTATGGGGGTATAAACTGTGAGCCTAACATCTATATGAGGGTATAAACAGGGCCTAACTTCTATATGGGGCCACAAAGTGACATTTTCTGCCATGTTACTGCCGCCGTGAGTTCCCCTGCAAAGCAGCCCACTAAGTCTGTGTCGCCTAAGGGCCCACATAAACCAGCAGCCAATAAGGCACAGAAAATGGCATACTTGAAGGCCTTCACTAGGACTCCAGCAGCCATGGCAACTGCTTGGCACCCCACAATTATGTGCAGAAGCCACCTCCCTCTGTCTAACTGCTCAGATGTCGTTGTTGCTATCGACTGTAGCATCTGAGTGGTTAAATGGCCATAAATCTGAGTTATCTCCAAACCCGATTGTTGCAGATGGGTGTTAGCTGTATAAAACAGTCAGCACACGCCGGGTATACTGCAGGCTCAACTTCTGAGCTTGCAGGCATATTAGAGTGTACATCCGCTGCACATATATAACGGATGTTGCTAAGGGGCTAAACAGTTTTATACGTGAATATTGATTGCTTAGTATATCTGTAATGGTAGTACTGCAGATTTAGACCTATATTTACCTTGTTTGACAGGGTTGTTCATTGCACTTTCTTATTTGAGGTTCTGGCTTCATCAGGTCTTTACAGCTTGCGTTGTCCACAATAGTTATATTTTTATTCATGATTTTTGTACAGGACACAGTTGTCCTTCTTTCTCCTAGAATATAAAACATATGCACAAATGTATGGGCAATAATACTTAACTTACTAAGAACATTTGTATCGTCCACAGCAGATATGATGGGTTAAAACAGATTTCATGTGACAGATTTTCAGTTTCATTATATACTATGCATACTGCCCATCTTCTTTGAGAAGACTACCCCCTAGAAGACCACTTGTCAATGCAATTTTGGGTGGTCGTCTCAAATAGGTTTCACTGTTAGGGTATGTTCACACGAGGTCATTACGTCCGTAATTGACGGACGTTTTTCGGCCGCAAGTACCGGACCGAACACAGTGCAGGGAGCCAGGCTCCTAGCGTCATAGTTATGTACGACGCTAGGAGTCCCTGCCTCGCTGCCGGACAACTGTCCAGTACTGAAAACATGATTACAGTACGGGACAGTTGTCCGGCAGCGAGGCAGGGACTCCTAGCGTCGTACATAACTATGATGCTAGGAGCCCGGCTCCCTGCACTGTGTTCGGTCCGGTACTTGCGGCCGAAATACGTCCGTCAATTACGGACGTAATGACCTCGTGTGAACATACCCTTAAGGGTATGTTCACATGGTCTATTTTCAGCCATTTTTTGGGCTGTAAATGCCCTGAAAAATGGCTGAAAATACGGGGGGGCTGAACACCTCCAAACATCTGCCCATTGATTTCAATGGGAAAAATGGCGTTCCGTTCCCATGGGACATTTTTTCCGCGTCCGTTTTTAAAAACGGCACATAAAAAAATGCCCCATAAAAAGAAGTGCATGTCAGTTCCTGAGCCGTTTTTGGAGCCATCTTTCACTGGATCAATAGAAAAACAGCTCTAAAAACGGTAGTAAAAAAACGCATCAAAAAACACCTGATGCATAAAAAAAGTCTGAAAATCAGTGGCTGTTTTCCCTTGAAAACAGCTCCGTATTTTACGGCCGTTTTTAGCCTAGCGTGTGAACATACCCCAATGGGAATGCATGAGCTATATCTAGTAGCACTTAACTTTCTTCAGACGCCAGGCTCAGTTGTGAGCTCTGCTCATGCTCTAGGTAGGACACAGATCACTTTTTTATATATATATATTTATTTAGGTATGTCCCCCCTCTGAACACCATGCTGTGTTGGCCCTAAATACCATTGGTACATTTAGGTTTGCTCTTGCACCATACCTACTGTAGTGTAGTGGAGTATATAGTATAAACTCAAAGTGTGACTTTTAAAAAATTTCTGTGAAGCCAGACTACATTTCATATTCTATTATCTGACATGTTCTCTTCAACTGCAAGGCCAAGATAACAGCGTTTCTTATCACTGGCTGGATTTGGCCATTCTTAGAATATATGTTTGTGATATAAACAAGTCAAAGGCATATAGCTGCATAGGTATAAGGCCTGATTTACACGAGCGTGTGCATTTTGCGCACGCAAAAAACGCTGCGTTTTGCGTGCGCAAAAGGCACTTAACAGCTCCGTGTGTCATCAGTGTATGATGCGCGGCTGCGAGATTTTCTCGCAGCCGCCATCATTATGACACTCCGTTTGGATGTTTGTAAACAGAAATGCACGTGGTGCTTTTCTGTTTACATTCAGAGTTTGACAGCTGTTGCGCGAATCACGCAGTTCGCACGGAAGTGCTTCCGTGCGGCATGCGTGGTTTTCACGCACCCATTTACTTCAATGGGTGCGTGATGCGCGAAAAGCACACAAAGATAGGACATGTGGTGAGTTTTACGCAACGCACTTGCGCTGCGCAAAATTTACGCACTGTCTGCACTGCCCCTTAGACCAATATAGGTGCGTACGACACGCGTGAAAAGTACGCGTGTCGCACGCGCGTATATTACGCTCGTGTAAATGATGCCTAAGGGTATGTTCACACGCTAGACTAAAAACGGCTGTAAAATACGGAGCTGTTTTTAAGCGAAAACAGCCTCTGATTTTCAGCCGTTTTTAAAGCATCAAGCGTCTTTTGATGTGTTTTTGACGGACGTTTTTGGAGCTGTTTTTCTATTGACACAGTGAAAAACACCTAAAAAAAACGCTCAAGAAGTGACAAGCACTTTTTTACGGGCCATTTTTTACACGCCGTTTCTGCAAATGGCCGCATAAAAAATGCCTCGTGGGAATGAAACGCCGTTTTTCCCATTGAAATCAATGGGCAGATATTTGGAGGCGTTTAGCCTCCGTATTTTTAGCCATTTTTCGGGGCGTTTACGGCATGAAAAACGTCTGAAAATAAGCCATGTGAACATACCCTTAGAAGATGATTTGATTGGAGGAAGCTGTGCTGCTCAAGCATGTGATCATTTAACTCTAAGGGTATGTTCACACGGCCTATTTTTGGCCATTTTTCAGGCCTTGAACGCCCGAAAAATCGGAAGCAGAGCGCCTCCAAACATCTGCCCATTGATTTCAATGGGAAAAACGGTGTTCTGTTCGGACGGGCCGTCGCCGCGAAAAAGAAGTGCAGGTCACTTCTTGGGACGTTTTTGGAGCCGTTTTGCATAGACTCTATTGAAAACAGCTCCAAAAATTGCCGTAAAAAACGTAGCGAAAATCGCGATTGGCTTAAAAAACTTCTGAAAATCAGGAGCTGTTTTCCCTTGAAAATAGCTCTGTATTTTCAGACGTTTTTGAGTTTGCATGTGAACAAACCCTAAGGCCTCAGAAAAGTGATTCAGAACTTAATGCAAGCACCATAAGCAGAAAACGCTGCGAAAAATGCTGAGGTTTTTTCTGCCTCCAATTGATTTCAATGGGAGGTCAGAGCCGGAAACCGCGGCAAGAAAGAACATGCCGCCTTTTCTCTGAAAAAAAAACGCCTCTGGCCGCTCTAAAAAAAAAACGCCTCTGTTTCCCATTGAAATCAATGTGGGGTGATTTCAGACTTTTTTTGGGCGCTAAGTCTGTGTAAACTGACCATTAGAAGCCAAGGACTGCGAAGCCTGTGAGAAGTTTTTGTGCTGACCATGATATGTTTTGACATCTTATTGTTCTGTCCCCCGACCAATCCCTTCTCCGGGATTGGAGTCCATTTAAGTAATATGTTGTTTCACTAGTGCTTTTATACTTTATACTTTTGATCTTGTTTGTCTTGTTACCTTATTGTTTTTCCTTTTTCTACAATAAATGACTCATTGATCTTATTAGGATCATTAAGAGACCTCAGTGTAGGCCCCATGCACACTAACGTATTTTTTTCCTCCCGTAAATACTGGCGGACATACGGGTCATTTGTCCCATGTATTCGACCCGTATTCCACCAGTATTTACGGACCAGTGCCCGTAAATACGGTCCGTTGTCACCAGTATTCCACCCGTATTTACGGACCCGTTTTCTCTGCACTAATCCAGCACAATGCTGGATAGAGAGAAGGGGCAGCCCTTTCGGGCAGAGTGTCCACAGCGATTGAAAGTAAAAGAAGTTCATATGTACCCCGGCCGTTTTCTTGGTGACGCGTCCCTCTTTTGACATCCAGTCCGCCCTCCCTGGATGACGCAGCAGTCCATGTGACCGCTGCAGCCTGTGATTGGCCTGTGATTGGCTGCAGCGGTCACATGGCATGAAACGTCATCCCGGGAGGCCGGACTGGAGGAAGAAGCAGGGAGTTCTGGGTAAGTTAACTTTTAATACTATTAACTCCAGCGGTAGTCACTGTCCCGGGTGCTGAAAGAGTTACTGCCGATCAGTTAACTCTTTCAGCACCCTGGACAGTGACTATCCCCTGACGTCGCCTAGCAACGCTCCCGTAATTACGGGTGCACACACGTAGCCACCCGTAATTACGTTAGCCCCATAGACTTCTATGGGCCTGCCCGTGTCGTAATTACGGCCTGAAATGTTCCATATTTTTAAACGGCCCAGGCACCTTCCCGTAAGCAAACGGGAAGGTACCCTTGGCCAATAGAAGTCTATGGGCCTGTAATTACGGGAGTTTTTATGTTCGTGTGCATGGGGCCTTAGGGTTATGTTCACACGGCTTATTTTCAGCTGTTTTTTGGTCCGTAAACGCCCCGAAAAACGTCTGAATAAATGGAAGCTGAACGCCTCCAAACATCTGCCCATTGAATTAAATGGAAAAAACGGTGTTCTGTTCCAACGGGCCGTTTTTTTACGCGGGCGTCTTGAAAAACGCCCGCGTAAAAAAACGGCCGCGAAAAAGAAGTGCAGGTCACTTCTTGGGCCGTTTTTGAAGCCGTTTTTCATTATGTCAATAGAGAAAAATAGCTCCAAAAACGGCAGCAGAAAACGCATTAAAAAAATGTTTGATGCTTTCAAAATCGGCTCAAAATCAGAGGCTGTTTTCCCTTGAAAACAGTTTCGTATTTTACAGCCATTTTTCCTTTTGCGTGTGAACATACCCTTAGGGTAAGTTCACACAGAGTTTTTTTACACGTCTTTTGACGCGGGAAACCACGTCGGAAAATGTCCCAAAAAACGTCCGAAAATGCCTCCCATTGAAAAAACGTCTCACGGGAAAAAGTAGCGACATGCCCTATCTTTGGGCGTTTACGTCTCTGACCTCCCATTTACATCAAAGGGAGGCAGAGAAAGCTCAGAGGCCGCGGGCGAAAAACGCAGCGAAAAACACAGCGAAAATCGGCGTGCAGGCAGAGAAAAATCTGCCTCAAAATTCCAAACGGAATTTTGAGGCAGATTTTCTGAACCTACCTTACTACCTTACTCCATGTTCACACGCTTAGCAAAAAACTTCTGAAAATACAGAGCTGTTTTCAAGGGAAAACAGCTCCTGATTTTCAGCCGTTCTTTAAACATCAAACGTTTTTTGATGCGTTTTTTGCCGCCGTCTTTGCAGCTGTTTTTCTATAGAGTCAATGAAAAACAGCTTCAAAAGTGGCTCAAAAAGTGACATGCACTTCTTTTTCGCGGGCATTTTTTAAAACAACCGCGTAAAAAACGTTTTTCGTGAAGTTTTTTACTGAAGTTTTTGGAGCTGTTTTTCTATAGGGTCAATGAAAAATGGCTCCAAAAACGGCTCAAGAATTGACATGTACTTTTTTTTCGCGGGTGTTTTTTACGCAGCCGTTTTTCAGAAAACGCCCCGTTGGAACAAAAAGCAGTTTTTCCCATTGAAATCAATGGGCAGATGTTTGGAGGCATTCTGCTTCCGATTTTTTGGTCCAAAAAACAGCCAAAAATAAGCCGTGTGAACATACCCTAAGAGTAGATTCACACGTGGCAGATTTTGTTGCAGAAATTTCTGCAGCTGAAAATCAGTTATATTCATCTGACTGGAACTTGCAGAAATTCATGCACCTGCTGCAGAAACTAACACATTCAGATGAATGGAACTGATTTTCAGTCACTAAAATTTCTACAACACCAGTTGAACGAAAGATTATTGATGAGGTGACATGTCCTCCAGATTCTGCGGGCCCCCTTAAGAAACGTCACATGTGATTTTTCGTTCTCGGTAAGAAATTATGGGATTTGTAGTTTGCAGGGAAAGCGCTGTGCGGAACGACCACCCAAAATCAAGAGAGGGTGGCCTTAAGCAGTGGGCTTATCGGTGCTGCAAAATACCAAACTTTTAGCAAAAATACATGGAAAAGAGCCAGGAAGAGTAGTTTTTTTTTGGAAGGCGAATAAACCCTTTAATAAAAAACTCTGAGTGGGAAGTAGGGCCCAATCTGAAATTTGCTATAATTTCTGTGTTTACCCCTTCACACACAGTACATGTTTAGTGTTGATATTGCTATTTACCTCCTCCGCAAACAGTACCACAATCCTCCCAGCCTGAGTGTGTCCACATATACAAAGGTTCATTCAGTTTTGCGCTCCGGTTCTCCGGAAGTGGATCCAGTGGTATTGTATATTCATAATGGAGACCATAATTCTGGTCATGAAATAGAAGCACCTGCAAAATGCACAGGATCAAGTCAATACAAAAATTAAAATGTAGATCAGTAAAGAAAATGAAATATTAGCATGTGCTGCAAAGTACAGTGTCCTGATGTGTGGAAAATATGTTGGCAATTGCAGATGTCATTTTTTTCTCAGGAAAGACTTTGAGACTACTGTGTGTATCTGAATGCATTTTACTGGAAATTGAATATTTTTATTAACTTAAAGTGTAATTTGGCTCATAAAATCGCCATCATTTCTAGGAAAACACTTGTTACTTTTGTACATATTTGTAAGTTAACAGGTGGACATTAAAGTGTGGAATTTGCAAACAACCATCCTCAAACACAGACCATTAAAAATAGGCTGTCACTATTACTGTCAACAGTATTTTCCCATATGTGCTACATATTTTGAAGTCTAAACGAAACTTGGAAAAGTCTGGCTTTGCAGCAAGCGATGTGTATGAAATGCTTTCCATTTTTCACTTCAGTCTGGTTTCCTGGACACAATTTATTTTAAGCTTTACTGTCTAGAACATAATATAGTCTACATGATATGTATGATGAACATGTGAGTTAAAGGGGTGATATGGGGACCAAAAATTCTTAGCAGTGTACTCACTGCAGTATGTGAGTACACTCGCTAATATACATTCCTGTCCCTCGTCACGGATTATGAGATTCTAATATATTTTTATAGTGCTGGCGGAGGACCAGAAGTCCAGTGGCACAGTCTTCGTTCATGATGACACGACTCTCTGTCATGTGACTGGCCCCGCTGCACTCTATGTAATCGCTGTACTACTTCTACTGCTTGTACATAGAGTACAGCGGGTCCAGTCACATGACGAAGAGTCGTGTCATCATGAAGAAAGACTTTGACACTAGACCGGAATGCATATTAGCGAGCGTACTCACATACTGCAGTGAGTACACTGCTAATTCTTTTCGGTCCCCACATAACCCCTTTAACCCTTTCAGGACCGAGCTCATTTTGGCCTTCAGGATCAGCCCAATTTTTCAAATTTTACATGTGTCAATTTATGTGGTAATAACTCTGGAATGCTTTTGCCTATCCAAGCGATTCTGAGATTGTTTTCTCGTGACATATTGTACTTTATGTTAGTGGAAAAATTTGGTCAATAACTTAATTGCTTATTTGTGAAAAACACCAAAATTTTGAGAAAATGTGAAAAAATTATGATTTTTCTAATTTTAAATGTATCTGCTTGTAAAACAGATAGTAATACCACACAAAATACTTACTATTTCACATATTCCATATGTCTACTTTATATTTGCATCGTTTTTTGAACATTATTTTATCTTTCTAGGACGTTCCAAGGCTTAGAACTTTAGCAGCAATTTCTCACATTTTCAAGAAAATTTCAAAAGGCTATTTTTCAAGGACCAGTTCAGTTCTGTACTAGTTAGACCCCATAAATCACCCCATAATAAAAACTGCACCCATCAAAGTATTCAAAACAGCATTCAGAAAATTTCTTAACCCTTTAGGCACTTCACAGGAATTAAAGCAAAGTAGAGGGGAAATTTACAAATTTTATTTTTTGGGCTGAAATTCATTTGTAATACATTTTCTTCTGTAACCTCTGGGAATTTATCTAGGGGTATAGTTAGCATCTTGACCCCACAGGTCTTTTGCTATATTTATTGGCGTTTGTCGGTGAAAGTGAAAATCTACTTTTTTTCTGAAAAAAAATAAAATAATAATAATATTTGCAAGGAATAAAGAATAAAAAGCACCCCAAAACTTGTAAAGCTACTTCTCCCGATTACTGTAATGCTCCATTTGTGGTACTAAACTGCTGTTTGCACCCACGGCAGAGCTGAGAAGGGAAGGAGTGCCATTTGAATTTTGGAGCGCAGATTTTGCTGGATTGGTTTTCAGTGCAATGTAACGTTTGCAACAGCCTGGAGGGACCAAAACATTGGAAACCCCCAAAAAGTGACCCCATTTTGGAGACTACACCCCTCAAGGAATTTTTCTAGGGGCATAGTTACCATTTTAACTGTACAGTTTTTTTGCTGAATTTAGTGGAATTAGACCGTTAAAAAAAAAATAATGTGTTGTTTCACCACATTCCAGGAGGCATCAGTTTTTTTTATATTTTGTTTGATTGAGCGGTGTGAGGGCTTTTTTTTGCAGGACGAGCTGTAGTTTTCATTGGTACCATTTTTTTTTTTACATACAACTTTTTGATCACTTTTTATGAATTTTTTTTAAAAGCTAAGGTGACCAAAAAAACTGCGATTTTTAAATTCTTTATTTTTTACGGCGTTCCCAGTGCGAGTTAAATAATGGTATATTGTAATAGTTCGGACTTTTACGGATGCATTGATACTAATTTTGTTTATTTTTTACATTACTTTAGAGGAAACATGGGAAAGGGGGATTTTTTGGACTTTAAATATGTTATATATTTTTTTCACTAATAATAACTTTTTTAATTTTTTTTTTACACATTTTATTAGTCCCTTTAGGGGACTGGAACGAGCAATCATTAGTTTGCTGGTACAATACACTGCAATACTAATGTATTGCAGTATAATGTCATTTTTACAGGCTGCTGTAACAGCGCGATCGCTGTTCCTGTCCGTTAGTCCCGGGTGTTAGTTGTAATACACAGCTGACACCTGCAGAATATGGAGCGGGTGCAGCGCATTAGCCCACTCCATATATAACCCCCCGCACCACGACATGCTATTAAGTTGTGGTGCGCGAAGGTGTTAATGCGCAGTGGATGGTGCAAAGTGAAAATGTAAATTTTCCACTGATATGCCATTTTAATGCACAATACGTTGTGCCCAGTTTGTGCCACTGAAGACAAATACCTCATACAATGTTGAGCGGGTTCTCGCGGATATAAAATATCATATATGTGGACGTCCGCTGCTGTTTGGGCACGCTGTGGGGCTCAGAAGGTAGGGAGCACCATTTGGCTTTTGGAGCGCAGATTTTGCTTGGTAATAGTTCTGTTTGGAGTTTTGCTGGTATTTCAGTTTATAATGTGGGGGCATATAAGAGGGTATAATAATGCAGTAAATAAATAATAATTCATAGATATTTGGCCAGTGTCACACTGATAAATGGTGCCCAATCTTATCCGCTTTTGGACACTGTCCAATTTCTGTCGCTATATTCTGAGAGCCAGAACTTTTTTATTTTTTCCACCACCGGAGCTGTGCGAGGGCTTATTTGTTACAGAACAATCTGTCGTTTTCATTGGTACCATTTTAGGGTACATGTGATTTTTTTATCACTTGCTATTAGATTTTTTTGGCAGGCAAAGTGACCAAAAAACATAAATTCTGTTTTTTTATTTTTTACAGTGTTCACCGTGCGCTATAAATGACATTTTACTTTATTCTGCGGGTCGGTACGATTACGGCGATACCATATGTATATCATTTTCTTATGTTTTGTGGCGTTTGCGCAATAAAATCACTTTTCGATAAAATTATTTATTTTTTGTGTCACCATATTCTGAGAGCTATAACTTTTTTATTTTTCAGTCAAAAAAGCTGTATAATGGCTTGTTTTTTGCGGGACGGGTGATAGTTTTTATTGGTACTATTTTGGGGTACATGCGACTTTTTGACCACTTTTTATTTTATATTTTGTGAGGACTGATGACCAAAAAAAATTGTGATTCTGACATTGTTTTTTAATTTATTTTTTTTGCGGTGTTTACCGTGCAGAAAAAATAATATTATAGTTTTATTGTTTGGGTTGTTATGAACGCAGTGATACCAAATATGTGTACTTTTTTTTAACATTTTCATTTTTTTCCTATAATAAAGGACTTATTATAGGAAAAAAAAGCATTTTTTGTTTTTGTAACTTATAACTTGTTTTTACACTTTTAGGGCATGCCCACACGTGGCGGATTTCCTCCGCAACTGTCCGCATCAATGCCGCACAGAATCTGCGTTGCAGATTCTGTGGCGGATCTGCCCAAAATGTGCAGTAAATTGATGCGGACTAGCTGCTGCAGACTGCGGGAAAAGTGCTTCCCTTCTCTCTATCAGTGCAGGATAGAGAGAAGGGACAGCACTTTCCCTAGTGAAAGTAAACGAATTTCATACTTACCGGCCGTTGTCTTGGTGACGCGTCCCTCTTTCGGCATCCAGCCCGACCTCCCTGGATGACGCGGCAGTCCATGTGACCGCTGCAGCCTGTGATTGGCTGCAGCCGTCACTTAGACTGAAACGTCATCCTGGGAAGCCGGACTGGAGGAAGAAGCAGGGAGTTCTCGGTAAGTATGAACTTCTATTTTTTTTGCAGGTTGCTGTATATTGGGATCGGTAGTCACTGTCCAGGGTGCAGAAACAGTTACTGCCGATCGCTTAACTCTTTCAGCACCCTGGACAGTGACCCAATAATTACGGGAGCCCCATTGACTTCCTCAGTCTGGCTGTAGACCTAGAAATACATAGGTCCAGCCAGAATGAAGAAATGTCATGTCCAAAAAGCAAGACGCATCCGCAGCACACATAACATGTGCATGACAGCTGCGGACTTCATTGCGGAAGTCAATGGAGAAATTTCGCCATGAGTCTGCAACCAGTCCGCCACTGGTCCGCAACATCCATTGCATGCTGCGGACACCAAATTCCGCACCGCAGCCTATGCTCCACAGCGGAATTTTCCACTTCGTCTAAACGAACCCTACTAAATAGAAGTGGAAGTCAATGGAGAAACGGCTCCGCTGCGGATTAACGCTGCGGAGTGTCCGCAGCGGAATTCAAGAGCAATTCCGCCACGTGTGGCTTTGCCCTTATAAAACATTTTTATTACTTTTTTTTTCTACTTGTTTTACTTGAAGACCTGCAGCACTGATAGCTGCTGTAATTCGTTACACTACCTAGCTAGTGTAATGTATTATATACTGTCAGTGTGACGCTGAGGCTGGGTTCACACAACCTATTTTCAGACGTAAACAAGGCGTATTATGCCTCGTTTTACGTCTGAAAATAGGGCTACAATACGTCAGCAAACATCTGCCCATTCATCTGAATGGGTTTGCCGACGTACTGTGCAGACGACCTGTCATTTACGCGTCGTCGTTTGACAGCTGTCAAACGACGACGCGTAAAAATACAGCCTCGTCAAAAGAAGTGCAGGACACTTCTTTCAGACGTAACTTGAGCCGTTCTTCATTGAACTCAATGAAGCACAGCTCAAAATTTACTGCTGTCAGAGAAGCCTCGCAAAATGCGAGGAGGAGCATTTACGTCTGAAACGAGGCAGCTGTTTTCTCCTGAAAACAGTCTGTCTTTTCAGACGTAAAAGCCTGCTACCGTGTGAACATACCCTGAGAGTCACACTGACAGGAAGCCTATGAGGGCCGGCCTCCGGCTGGTACTCATAGGCTGTCGTGCATGGCAGACCCGGAGGCTGTTGTATGGCCTCCGGTTTTGCCAAGACAACCGATGGCAGCACCCGCAATCGGTTCCCGGGAAAGTTTGTTGTAGCAACAAACTTTCCAGTTTGTTATAGTAACAAACTTTCCAGTTCGTTGCTACAACAAACTTTCCCTGCGATCACATGATCGGTACCTGAACCAATCAGGTCCCGATCATGTCTCTGGGACCAGAGGCAGGGGTTAACAGCGTGATCCGGATGTCAGTGCTACTCTGAGACACCTGGATCGCGCTTTTAACACCCACCGTGAATTCACGTTGGCTCTGCACAGAGCCCAGCAAGCACCGACGTGAATTTACTGTGGGCGGTCAGGAAGCGGTTAAATTCAATGCAGGTGTTATTCTTCATTTAGACTGCAATGGATCAAAGCCAATACATGAGGCGTAAAAAAATGGCAAGTCGGAACAGAACGCCGTTTTTCCCATTGAAATCAATGGGCAGATGTTTGGAGGCGTTCTGCCTCCAAATTTTTCGGCCGTTTTTCGGCCGTTTATGCCCCGAAAAACAGCCTAAAATAAGTCATTTGAACATACCCTGACAGTGTTAAGATTAAAAGTTGAAAAATAATTTCAATATCATATACAGTAGCAAGGATGCATTCACATAGAGACGTACAATGCCATTCACGATTGCACCAAAAATTGCTTAAAAAACACGCACTCCAAAACCCTGCACTTTAGTGCAAAAGTGCCTGCAGTTTTAATGTGAGTTTGTTGGTAAATTAAAACTTTTCTTCAAATTAACATCTGTTTATATCATAAAATGGAATGGAAATTACTCTTCTAAAGCAATCAAAATCAGCAGGCTGTCCATGTAATGCATGGATTTGCTTTCACGTGCTGACTGCATTATGTTCCAGTGGCATCTCTTCCGCAATGAGTCTTGCAGCAAGACTGGTAAGTATGACGGGCGGTGCATGCGCAGAGTGTACAACCACTCGGCCAATAGAGAGGCAGTGTGGGGGATTTAATTCACTGTTACACTGGCCTTATTAGATTTCATACCCAAGCTAGTCTCTTTTCGCCTGTGAATTCCTGTATAGAGTTTGATTCCTGATTGACTCTTGTTTCCCCAGGCTCGCTTGACTACTCTTTGCTTTGTCCCATTTTATTGCATAGTCGGCTCTGCTATATCACTGTTACTGACCCCTGTCATTCTGATTTTGTTTTGTTTAACCTAAAAGCACCTAAGTCCTAGGGCCAGATGAGTACCTCAACCCTAACTAAAGTCCTAGGAAAGGGAGGGCCTATAGGTGAAATTGTGGCTAGTTTTTTTCTCTGGGCATCATAAGAATCAGATCATTACATGTGCTAGGTCCTCCATCTCTGTAGCCAGTCTGTCCTCTGACTTATAAAGAGGACACCCAATGTTTTTTCTCGACTAGATATCACCTTTAAATACCTAACAAGTATTTGAATCTAATATTTTTTTCCCTGCTTAAACAATTCCACCACTTCTTTCAGTCAGATATTCATAAGGAAAAATTTGCCAAAGGTTTATTTAAAACAGAATTGTTTAGTGTTTTTAGTTGTACTGTATAGTTCTTATATAGGCAAACTCTGACGAAGGAGGATTCAGAAGCTGTAGCAATTGTAATGGCAGAAAAGTTCTGTCATTTTTTGTGAACTCCATGTTTCTTCTATTGGTTTCATAAGCCAGTAGGATTAGCCATTTATTTTGGCCTTGAGGACACAGCAGATTGTTTGTTTTTTGCCTGACTGAATTCCGAGAGCCATACATTTTTTATTTTTTTGCAGACGTTGCTGTTTGCAAAGGATGTCACAGAGACAGCAAATGACAGCACACAGAGTGCTTTCAGCTCCTTAATACAGACCCATAGGGATTTTGCACACATTGCTTTGCCTATCTATGAATAGTTTAGGGCTTTGGCCAATCATCTTCTCTAAGAGTCCTCTTACATGGACCAAAATGGGCCGTGTAAACGAGCACCAATCAATAAGACAGCTTGTTGATTGGTGCTCGTTTGCTCCTTTCACAATGAGCTATGTTTGGGGACGAGCGATTGTTACTGCGATTATCGCCATGCATTTCTATCATGTCGGCAGCACACCTCCCTGTTTACAATATATAATATAAATAATATTTCTCGCAACATATATGACATGATTAGATGATGAATGAGCATTTGCTCATTCATCGGCTGATCGTTACCCTGTTTACACAGGAATTATCAGGAATGAGCGTTTATATGAACTATCGTTGTCCAATAATTGGCCCGTGTAAAAGGGTCTTAAGGCACAGCAGTAAATGTGAGGTCACATGATAAGCCAGGCATATGTCAGCATGCAAGATGCTTAACTAAATATTCTAAGAGGGTTTGATGAGTTGTAGAGCCTCTAATGTATATTCATGAGAAGTCATTTTATTTGAAAAAAATCAAAACAACCAAATACAATTCAGGAGGTTCACAATGTAAATCAAATAAAGAAAATAACCATCACAAAGTGTCAAAATAATGTAATCTATTATTTTAAAAAATAAAAACCAGCAACTGCAACTACCCTACAACTTGCTGTCTACTTGCAATCTGATTGGACTCATGGGATCTTTTAAAGGGGTTTTCCCATGAGTGGCATTTATGACATAACAATCTCCAGAATTGGGCCCCCTAAACCCTGTCCCCTAAACCTTGTTCTGCTGCTCTGTGTTGCGGCTGAATGAGGTGAATTCCGACCATGAAAATGGTTACATGGTCGGGAGTTACGAAAAGAGCGTAACTCGTTGAGTTACGCTGTTTCTGTAAGTCCCATAGAACTGAATGTTAGTTACGGAAAACAGCATAGCTTGCATGCTACCCTTCTTCCGTAACTGCCATTCACTACTGTGGGAGTTACGAAAACCGCATAGCTCAGCAAGTTACGCTGTTTTCATAACTCCCAACCATATAACCAGGAAGTGGCTGGGAGGCAGCGAGAGCAAACAAAGGTAGAAAGGGGTTTAGGAGGCCCCATTCTAGAGAGGTGCGGGTCCCACAGGTGGGACCCGCATCTATCTGATGTTTATGACATGTTTAAGTTCCTCTTCTAATTTCAAGTGTGCATCTCTAACACTTTATATCACTTTATATCAGCTCCAAAGAAATAAAAGGATGTATCTTGACTTGGTTATTTTTACCTGATATAAATACTAGACAGTTACTACTGCTCACAGAAGCATGTAAATTGTGAAATTGCTGGTGTAAACTATGTTATATTTTTGGTGCTTCTTACCAGTAGATGAAGGGGTGTTGTTGTTGGACCTTTTGCAGATATCTTCTCCCAGTGTCCTCTTCGTATATAGGTAACTGTAGTTCCAGCCATATAGAAGGTTCCAGGCTCTTCAATCTTCCAGTCGTCATTAATAGACTGTTTCCCGGTGTCCCTTAAAGCTGTTTAAAAGTGCACTCATTATCGACTATACCTGAACAACAGATTTGTATATTTGTTATATCCAGTTCATTTACAGCATATAAAAAAAGTTTTAGTATTGATGTTAATAGGATACATGTACATAGAAAACTAAAAAATAGAGCTGCAATAGGGGGAATTTAGCACTTATTGTGCAAGTGCCATTCATAAAAATGGGCACAGGGTGGCTTAGTGTTTAGCAATGCTACCTTGCAAAAAGTACTGATAGGTTAATTGGTTTCCTAAGAAATTGACCCAATGGTGTCAGCGCCTGAGATTCCACACAGTTACAGTAAAACCTCTAAGATAACCTTTCAAAACTGAATTGAAAAATGGTCTTCAAAAGGGTTGGTCCTCTCAAAGAAGATGTCCAATATGCATAGTATTTGCTGGTACGGAAAATCTGTCACAGGAAATCTGGTCTGGATAATGGGGTGGTCTTCTCATAAAGTGGTCTTTTAGAGAATTTTTTAAATGTATATGCTAAAAATTCTGCAACCTAACAAGAGGTGTAGCAGATAAATAAATGGATAAAAATTAATGATCTGTGCGATAGTCCGCATTTTACAAGATTAAGGCTGTGTTCACATCAGCGTTGCCCTTCCATTATGTGATTCCGTCCGAGGTTTCCGTTGGGTTAACCCCTTAACGGAAAGGCAAACTGAAACCTTAGCTTCCGTTTCCCTCTCAATGGTGACGGAAACATTGCTAATGGTTTCCGTTTGTCACCATTGTGACAGGGTTCCATTGTTTTGACGGAATCAATAGTGCAGTCGACTTGTCAGCAGAGGGAAGCATGAAGTGCTCTAAAATTTCCCGGTAGACGGCTGCGTTGACTCCGGACTTGATATAACACAGTGGACCAACACTTTTGCTCAGTGGTCCAAAGTCCTGTTTTCAGATGAAAGCAAATTTTGCATTTCATTTGGAAATCAAGGTCCCAGAGTCTGGAGGAAGAGTGGAGAGGCGTCAATCCAAGTTGCTTGCAATCCAGTGTGAAGTTTCCACAGTCAGTGATGGTTTGGGGAGCCATGTCATCTGCTGGTGTTGATCCACTGTGTTGTATCAAGTCCAGAGTCAACGCAGCCGTCTACTAGGAAATTTTAGGGCACTGTCTGAGCTTGGTGGTTTAAGTGGCTTGTGATATAAGTAGAGTTCTAAAACCAGAGTTAAAAAGAGGAGTTAAAGCCCCAGTAAGTACTCTTCTTTTCTTTTACTTTGACAATTGTTCACTCTTTTGTTGTAACTCGGATAATGGATAGCAAGATTGGAGGTTTTCTTCAGTGCACAGTTTGCCATATGTATGCACGACTGGAGCCTGAGTTCCAGGGTGAATACCTCTGTGGCAGATGTGAGCATGTTGTTCGCCTGGAAGCTCGCATTAGAGATCTGGAGGAGCAGAATGCAACACTGAGGAAGATAGACAATCTTCAGCTGAACATGCTGCTCACGGAGCAGGCAGTTAGTGGGTTAGAACTGGAGTTTGAAGACATGGGTGAGCAGGATCAGGCAATTAGCTGGGTTAATGTAGTTAGGGGCAGTAGAAAGGGGTCCAAGAAAAGGAAGGCTAATCCTGTTTCCGACATTCCAAGCAAAATTGCCAAGTTGGGTGATGATGTGAGGATGTCGGTCTCAGAAATGGCAGCCCTAGTGGATAGTGAACGCCCTAACAGCCGGGAGAACAGCCCAGCTATAGTCGGCGGGATGGTAATGCAGGTAAGGCAAGACAATTGATAGTTGTAGTGGATTCTATAATCAGGAAGACAGATAGAATAATTTGTCGCCAAGACCGCCTGAACCGAATGGTTTGCTGTCTCCCTGGTGCCAGAGTTCGGCATGTGGTGGAACGGGTAGACAAATTGCTGGGAGGGGCTGGTGATGATCCAGCTGTCGTGGTCCATGTGGGTACAAAAGACAGAATAAATGGTAGGTGGAGGAGCCTTAAGAATAATTTTAAAGAACTAGGCTACAAACTGAAGGGAAGGACCTCCAAGGTAGTATTCTCAGGAATACTGCCTGTGCCATGCACATCACAGGAAAGACAGCGGGAGTTCAGGGGGTTAAATGCATGGCTTAAGTCTTGGTGTAGAGGAGAAGGCTTTGGGTTCCTAGAGCACTGGGCTGACTTTTCATTGGGGTACAAACTGTATTCTGCAGATGATTTGCACCTAAATGGAAGGGGGTCCGCTGTGCTGGGGGAGAGAATTCTAGCTAGGGTCGCGGAGTATTTAAACTAGGGTTGAGGAGGGAGGTCAATGTAGAAAATAAAGGGGTAGTCAGGTTAGAGAGAGGTCAGACTATATTGGTGGGGGGGAGAAACAGACTGTGGGGAGAGGACTAGGCAACAAGATAAGGAGATCCTTTCGTTACAAAACAGCAGTGAAAATAAAAATTCCCAAATGTCAAATAATCACATTTCTGATACTGAAAGTGAAACATTTAAAGGCAAGTTAAAGTGTATGTTCACAAATGGCAGAAGTCTAGCAAGAAAAATGGGGGAGCTGGAGGCCTTGGTACTGGAGGAACATATAGATATAGTTGGTGTTGCTGAAACATGGCTGGACTCTTCACATGATTGGGCTGTAAATCTACAGGGTTTTACACTGTTTCGGAAAGACAGGGCGAATAGGAAAGGTGGTGGTGTATGTCTGTATGTGAGAAGCGATATGAAGGTGAGTGTGAATGAGACATTAGAGGGTGAAGATTGTCAGGAGGTTGAAACCTTGTGGGTGGAATTACAAAGGGAGGTAAACACTGAAAAAAATTACTTTTGGTGTAATCTATGGACCCCCCAATATAACTGAGGAGATGGAATGTCAGCTATATAAACAGATGGAGCGGGCTGCACAGGCTGGTATTGTAGTGATAATGGGAGATTTTAATTACCGGGATATTAATTGGTGTCATGGCTCGGCTTCAACTGCAAAGGGGAGACATTTCCTCAACCTGTTGCAGGAAAATTTTATAGGCCAGTTTGTGGAAGACCCGACTAGAGTTGAAGCTCTGTTGGATCTGGTCATTTCTAATAATGCAGAGCTTGTTGGGAATGTCAATGTTCGTGAAAACCTTGGTAACAGTGATCATAATATAGTTATATTTTACATATACTGTAAAAAACAAACACAGGCTGGGAGGGAAAAAACACTTAATTTTAAGAAGGCCAATTTCCCCAGGATGAGGGCTGCAATTCAGGATATAGACTGGGAAGAACTAATGTCAAATAATGGGACAAATGATAAATGGGAGATTTTCAAATCTACTTTGGGTAATTATAGTGCAAAATTTATTCCTATAGGTAACAAGTATAAACGACTAAAATTAAACCCCACATGGCTTACACCTTCTGTAAAAAGGGCAATACATGACAAAAAAAAGGGCATTTGAAAAATACAAATCTGAGGGTACAGCTGTAGCCTTTGTAAAATATAAAGCACTTAATAAAATCTGTAAAAAGGTAATAAAATCAGCAAAAATACAAAATGAAAGGCAGGTGGCCAAGGATAGTAAAACAAATCCCCAAAAATTCTTCAAGTATATAAATGCAAAAAATAACAACGTCTGAACACGTGGGACCCCTAGATAGTGGTAATGGGGAGTTGGTCACAGGCGATCAAGAGAAGGCAGAGTTACTACATGGGTTCTTCAGCTCTGTATATACAACAGAAGAAAGAGCAGCTGATGTAGCCGGTGCCAGTGCTGTTAATATATTAGTTGGTATACTGAATTGGATGAATGTAGATATGGTGCAAGCTAAATTAAATAAAATAAATGTACACAAGGCCCCGGGACCAGATGGGTTACACCCTAGAGTTCTTAAGGAGCTTAGTTCAGTTATTTCTGTCCCCCTCTTCATAATATTTAGAGATTCTCTAGTGACTGGTATAGTGCCAAGGGACTGGCGCAGGGCAAATATGGTGCCTATTTTCAAAAAGGGCTCTAGGTCTTCCCCGGGTAATTATAGACCAGTAAGTTTAACATCCATTGTGGGGAAAATGTTTGAGGGGCTATTGAGGGACTATATACAGGATTATGTGACAATAAATAGTGTTATAAGTGATAGCCAGCATGGTTTTACTAAGGACAGAAGCTGTCAAACTAACCTGATATTTTTTTTATGAAGAGGTGAGCAGAAGCCTAGACAGAGGGGCCGCTGTGGATATAGTGTTTTTGGACTTTGCAAAGGCATTTGACACTGTCCTTCATAGACGTCTAATGGGTAAATTAAGGACTATAGGTTTAGAAAGTATATGTAATTGGATTGAGAATCGGCTCAAGGACCGTATCCAGAGAGTTGTGGTAAATGATTCATACTCTGAATGGTCCCCGGTTATAAGTGGTGTACCCCAGGGTTCAGTTCTGGGACCACTATTATTCAACTTATTTATTAATGATATAGAGGATGGGATTAATAGCACTATTTCTATTTTTGCAGATGACACCAAGCTATGTAATATAGTTCAGACTATGGAAGATGTTCGTGAATTGCAAGCTGATTTGAACACACTAGGTGTTTGGGCGTCCACTTGGCAAAGAAGTTTAATGTAGATTAATGTAAAGTTATGAACCTTGGTACGAACAACCTGCATGCATCATATGTCCTAGGGGGAGCTACACTGGGGGAGTCACTTGTTGAAAAGGATCTGGGTGTACTTGTAAATCATAAACTAAATAATAGCATGCAATGTCAAGCAGCTGCTTCAAGAGCCAGCAAGATATTGTCGTGTATTAAAAGAGGCATGGACTCGCGGGACAGGGATGTAATATTACCACTTTACAAAGCATTAGTGAGGCCTCATCTTGAATATGCATTTCAGTTCTGGGCTCCAGGTCATAGAAAGGATGCCCTGCAGTTGGGAAAAAAGACAAAGAACAGCAACGAAGCTAATAAGGGGCATGGAGAATCTAAGTTATGAGGAAAGATTAAAAGAACTAAACCTATTTAGCCTTAAAAAAATATGACTAAGGGGGGACATGATTAACTTATATAAATATATTAATGGCACATACAAAAAATATGGTGAAATCCTGTTCCATGTAAAACCCACTCAAAAAACAAGGGGGCACTCCCACCGTCTGGAGAAAAAAAGGTTCAACCTGCAGAGGCGACAAGCCTTCTTTACTGTGAGAACTGTGAATCTGTGGAATAGTCTACCGCAGGAGCTGGTCACAGCAGGGACAGTAGATGGCTTTAAAAAAGGCTTAGATAATTTCCTAGAACAAAAAAATATTAGCTCCTATGTGTAGAATTTTTTTTACTTCCCCTTTCCCATCCCTTGTTTGAACTTGATGGACATGTGTCTTTTTTCAACCGTACAAACTATGTAACTAATATGTAACTATGTAACTTCATGCTTCCCTCTGACCAGCTTTATGGAGATGCTGATTTCATTTTCCAGCAGGACTTGGCACCTGCCCACAATGCCAAAAGTAGCAATACCTGGTTTAATAACCACAGTATCACTGTGCCTCATTGGCCTGCAAACTCGCCTGACCTAAACCCCATAGAGAATCTATGGGGTATTGTCAAGAGGAAGATGAGAGACACCAGACCCAACAATGCAGACGAGCTGAAGCCCGCTATCAAAGCAACCTGGGCTTCCATAACACCTCAGCAGTGCCACAGGCTGATCGCCACCATGCCACGCCGCATTGCTGCAGTAATTCATGCAAAAGGAGCCCCGACCAAGTATTGAGTGCATATACTGTACATACTTTCAGTAGGCCAACATTTCGGTATTAAAAATCATTTTTGAAATTGGGCTTATTTAATATTTAATTTTCTGAGACACTAAATTCTGGGTTTTCATTAAATGTTAGCCATACTCATCAACATTAAAAGAAAGAAATGCTGGAAATAGAAGACTATGTGTAACGAATCTATGTAATATGAGTTTCACTTTTTGAATTGAATTACTGAAATAAATTAAATTTTTAATGATATTCTAATTCATTGAGAAGAACTAGTATACATATATATATATAATATTTCTTATTCTGGTTTCAAAACTACTATAAAGTGTATCAGGAGTCCTTAATACAACTTTCATTGAATGCCACAAATCTCAGGAGCAGGGATGTATGAGTAAACAATGTTCTGTTGTGTCAAAAACATTGACATATGATATATGAAACAATTGTTATTTCCTGTGATGCATCCAAGCCTCATCTCTTTGCAAGTATAGTGGGAAAAAAAATCGAAATGGACTTATTTAATGGTGCTATTTAATAAGCATCTGTGCTTTAAAACTTGAGTATTATATCACCAGTGTGTCAGGAAAGTCCTTTTGTAATCTCCATTCTTCAATGCAAAAAAAGTTTTGGCCAAAGACCATGATTCTGTAAAAATATATCAGGTCTATGCCATCTGCATTTAACAGTTGATTAGAGACTTTCTTTTTTCATAAAACGACATTGTTTTTTTTTAGCTGTACGATTATAAACCTACATTGTTTGTGCCTCCCTGGAAACCTCACTATTTTTCTTTTTATATGTACTTTTTATGCATCTATGTATGTATCTTTGTAATATAATTTAGTAGTCTTTTCTGTCCCTTTCATGAGATATAGCATTTATATAAAACCAATAGGAGGTGCAAAGCAAACTGTCTACATGAGCCTCGAAGACAGAGCCCACAGTCCATGTTCTATTATCTTATAAAGGGACATAATGGACTTCTGAAAGATATTGGCATCTATTAGGGGGGAGTTCACACAGAGTTTCTTGACAAGTTTTTGGACGCGGAAACCGCGTCGGAAAACGCGCCAAAAAAACGTCCGAAAATGCCTTCCATTGATTTCAATGGGAGGCGGAGGCGTTTTTTTTCCCGCAAGTGGAGAAACCGGCTCGCGGGAAAAAGAAGGGACATGCCCTATCTTCGGGTGTTTACACCTCTGACCTCCCATTGACATCAATGGGAGGCAGAGAAAGCGTATTTCGCTGCGTTTTTTGCCCACGGCGCTCAATGGCCGCGGGTGAAAAACGCTGTGAATATCGGCATGCAGGCAGAGCAAAATCTGCCTCAAAATTTCAAACGGAATTTTGAGGCAGATTTTCCTCCTGCAAAAAACTCAGTGTGAACCCAGCCTTAAAGGGGGTTTTCAGGAATTTAAAAAATAAGACAGAGTTTTTATTTGTTTTTAATTAACCCCTTAATGACCCGCCTATTTTAGACATTAATGACCAAGCCATTTTTTCAGTTTTTTCCGTCGTCTCATTCAAAGAGCTATAACTTTTTTATTTTTGAGTCAACATAGCTGTATAAGGTCTTGTTTTTTACGGGACAAGTAGTAATTTTTAATAGCACCATTTTGGGGTACATAGAATTTATTGATTAACTTTTATTAACTTTTTTGGGGGGAATAGAAATAAAAACTGCAATTTCGCCACACTTTTTTGTGTACTAAATTTACGCCATTTACCGTGTGGTATAAATAACACAATAACTTTATTCAGCAGTTTGTTGCGTTTGCAACAATACCAAATTTATATAGATTTTGTATGGGCATGGCCCCACGTGGCGGATTTCCTCCGCAGCTGTCCGCATCAATGCCGCACAGAATCTGCGTTGCAGATTCTGCGGCGGATCTGCCCAAAATGTGCAGTAAATTGATGCGGACTAGCTGCTGCGGACTGCGGTAAAAGTGCTTCCCTTCTCTCTATCAGTGCAGGATAGAGAGAAGGGACAGCACTTTCCCTAGTGAAAGTAAACGAATTTCATACTTACCGGCCGTTGTCTTGGTGACGCGTCCCTCTTTCGGCATCCAGCCCGACCTCCCTGGATGACGCGTCAGTCCATGTGACCGCTGCAGCCTGTGATTGGCTGCAGCCGTCACTTAGACTGAAACGTCATCCTGGGAAGCCGGACTGGAGACAGAAGCAGGGAGTTCTCGGTAAGTATGAACTTCTATTTTTTTACAGGTTGCTGTATATTGGGATCGGTAGTCACTGTCCAGGGTGCAGAAACAGTTACTGCCGATCGCTTAACTCTTTCAGCACCCTGGACAGTGACTATTTACTGACGTCTCCTAGCAACGCTCCCGTAATTCCGGGAGCCCCATTGACTTCCTCAGTCTGGCTGTAGACCTAGAAATACATAGGTCCAGCCAGAATGAAGAAATGTCATGTCCAAAAAGCAAGACGCCTCCGCAGCACACATAATATGTGCATGACAGCTGCGGACTTCATTGCGGAATTCAGAATCTCCATTGAAGTCAATGGAGAAATTCCGCCATGAGTCCGCAACCAGTCCGCCACTGGTCCGCAACAGACAGAGCATGCTGCGGACACCAAATTCCGCTCCGCAGCCTATGCTCCGCAGCGGAATTTTACGCATCGTCTAAACGAACACTTCTAAATAGAAGTGGAAGTCAATGGAGAAACGGCTCCGCTTCGGATTAACGCTGCGGAGTGTCCGCAGCGGAATTCAAGTGAAATTCCGCCACGTGTGAACCCAGCCTATGTTTTACTACTTTTACACAGTGAAAACACTTTTTTTTTTCAAAATTATTTGTTTTTGTGTCTCCATATTTGAAGAGCCATAGCTTTTTTAATTTTTCACCGATGCAGTTGTATGAGGTTTTTTTTTTTTGCGGGACGACTTGTAGTTTTTTCGGTACCATTTTGGAGTAAATGTGACTTTTTTATCACTTTTTATCAAATTTTTTTTAAGACAGGATTCAAAGAAAACAGCAATTTTTTTTTTTTTTTTTTTTACAATGTTCACTGTGCTGGTTAAATTATGTAATAACTTTATAGTTGGGGTCGTTACGGACTCGGCGATACCAAATATGTCTAATTTTTTCACTTTATTTTGTTTTTTAATAATAAAGCAGTTTGTAAGGGGAAAAAGTTGGTTTTTCATTTTTTTTATTTTTACTTTTTATTTTCACTTTATATTAAGCTTTTTTTTTTTACTTTTTTGCTAGTCCCACTAGGGGACTTCTCTATGCGATTATCCAATCACATTTATAATACACTGCAATATACTTCTTTATTGTAAAACGGACAGGCGTCTGGCATGACCAAGCAGGCATACACTACAGGCAGACCTGGGGGCCTTTATTGCCATCGGTGACACAGGCACTCGGCGATCCTATCGCCGGGTGTCAGTGGGATGAGAGGGAGCTCCCTCCCTCTCTCCAAAACCACTCAGATGCTGTGCTCGCTATTGAGTGCCGCATCTGAGGGGTTAAACGGCTTAGATCGATACTGATATCGATCTCACCCGTTTGAGCAGGGTTGCCCCAAGCCCTCAGCTACCTCTGGCAGCTGAGAGCAGGGAGATTTAACCCCTTCCCGCACCTTGACGTAACTGCACGTCAATGTGTGCAGTAAGTTCGAGCACCTTGACGTGCAGTTACGTCTGTGCTTTAACAGTTAACCGCCGCGCGGCGCTACACCGCAGCGGCGGTTAACTGTGCAGGGTGTCTGCCCTGCATTCCCCGTTGCCGATCAGTGGCCTATCGCCGCTGATTTCGGCAGTTAACCCCTTAATTGCGGCGTTCGATTTGAACGCCACAATTAAGGTGTTTAGCGCCGATCGGCATCCCCCATGTGAAATCACGGGGGCTGGCGATCGTACCCATGGCAACCGGACGCCAGACAATGGCTTCCGGGTTGCCATGTACAGAAGCCTATGAGGACCACCCCGAGGGTGGTCGTCGTAGGCTTCATGTCAGTGTTACTGTCACGTCACAATGACAGTTGGAATGCATTACACTACGTGTGTAGTGTAATGTATTCCAGCAGCGATCAGAGCTGCAAGTCTGAGTGTCCCCTAGTGGGACAAGTAAAAAAAAGAATAAAAATGTTTTAAAAAAAAGTGTAAAAATAAAAGTTATAAGTGATATAAACATGAACTGCTTTTTTTCCTATAATAAGTCTTTTATTATAGGAAAAAAAATGAACACGTAAAAAAAAGTACACATATTTGGTATCACCGCGTTCGTAACAACCCCAACTATAAAACTATAATATTATTTTTCCCGCACGGTGAACACCGCAAAAAAAATAAATGAAAAACAAAGCGAGAATCACTATTTTTTGGTCACCACCCCTCCCAAAATATACAATAAAAAGTGATCAAAAAGTCGCATGTACGCCAAAAAACAAGCCCTTACACAGCTTTTTTGACTGAAAAATAAAAAACTTATGGCTCTCAGAATATGGTGACACAAAAAACGCTGCAAAACATAAAAAAACCTATATACTTATGGTATCGCCGTAATCGGACCAACCCGCAGAATAAAATATAATGGTCATTTATAGCCCAGGGTAAACGCTGTAAAAAATAAATAAAAATCATTGTCAGAATTGATGGTTTTTGTCACCATGCTTGCCGAAAAATGGAATAAAAAGTGATCAACAAAATCGCATGTACCCCAAAATGGTACCAATGAAAATTACAGATTGTCCCGCAACAAATAAGCCCTCACGCAGCTACGGTGGTGAAAAAATAAAAAAAGTTCCGGCTCCCAGATTATGGCGATGCAAAATGTGCAGAGCGTTCCAAAAGCGGATAAGATTGGGCGCCATTTATAATATAAGTGCAACACTGGCCACATATCTGCGGATTATTATTTATTTACCCCTTTATTATACCCTCTTATTATGCCCCTGATGTACTCTGCCCAGCCTACATATGCCCCCACATTATAAACTGAAATACCAGCAAAATGCCAGAGCTACTACCTAGCAAAATCTGCGCTCCAAAAGCCAAATGCCGCTCCCTCCCTTCTGAGCCCTACAGCGTGCCCAAACAGCCATTTACGTCCACCGATATGGCATCGCCATACCCGGGAGAACCCGGTTAATATTTTATTTGTGGTATTTGTGGCACAAACTGGGCACAACATATAGTGCACTAAAATGGCACATCAGTGGAAAATGGTAATTTTCACTTTCCAGCATCGGCTGCGCATTAAACCCTTTGCGCATCATGACTTAATAACATGTCGTGGTGTAGGGGGTGATATATGGAGCGTCTCACGCGCTGAGCCCGTGCCATATGCTGCGGGTGTCAGCTGTTTATTACAGCTGACACCCGGGACTAACGGACAGAAACAGCGATCGCGCTGTTACAGGATCATGTAAAAATGACAATATACTGCAATACATTAGTATTGCAGTGTATTCTACCAGTGATCTAACGATTGCTGGTTCAAGTCTCCTATGGGGACTAATAAAATATGTAAAAACAAAAGTAAATAGTTATTATTAGTGGAAAAAATTAAATAAATATTTAAAGTCCAAAAATAAACCCTTTTCATATTTTTTCTCTAAAGTAATGTAAATATACAAAATTGGTATCGCTGCATCCGTAAAAGTCCAAGCTATTACAATATGCCATTATTGAACTCGCACGGTGAACGCCGTGAAAAATAAAGAATTTTAAATGGCAAAATCCCTGTTTTTTGGTCACCTTCACTCTACCAAAAAATGTAATAAAAAGTGCTCAAAAAGTCTTATGTACCAAAAAATGGTACCAATAAAAACTACAGCTCGTCCCGCAAAAAAATAAGCCCCCACACCACTCTATTGACGGCAAAATAAAGAAGTTGTGGCTCTCGGAAAGCGGGGAGGAAAAACTAAAAAGAAAAAGCAAAACATGGATCAGTCCGGAAAGGGTTAATTATTTTCCAATGAAAAAACATTTATGACCACATGTGGGGTATTTCCGTACTCGGGAGAAATTGCTTCACAAATGTTGGAGTGCATTTTCTCCTTTATCCTTTGTCAAATTGAAAAAATGCAACATTTTAGTGGAAATAATGTGGATATTAATTTTCACGGTCTAATTCTAATAATTTCTGCAAAAGACGTGTGGGGCCTAAATGCTCACTATACCCCTAGATAGATTCCTTAAGTGGTATAGTTTCCCAAATGGGGTTACTTTTGGGGGGCTTCCACTGTTTCGGTCTCTCAGGGGCTTTGAAAATTCGACATGACACCCAAAAACTATTCCAGCTAAATTTGAGCTCCAAAAGCCAAATGGTGCCCCTTCCCTTCTAAGCCCCGGTGTGGGTCCAAACAGCAGTTTATTACCACATATGGGGTATTTACGTAATCAGGAGAAATAGTTTTACAAATGTTGGGGTGCTTTTTCTCATTTATTCCTTGTAAATATTAAACATTTCTGAGTTCTTAGGGCATGACCACACGTGGCGGATTTCCTCCGCAACTGTCCGCATCAATGCCGCACAGAATCTGCGTTGCAGATTCTGCTGCGGATCTGCACAAAATGTGCAGTACATTGATGCGGACTAGCTGCTGCGGACTGCGGGAAAAGTGCTTCCCTTCTCCCTATCAGTGCAGGATAGAGAGAAGGGACAGCACTTTCCCTAGTGAAAGTAAACGATTTTCATACTTACCGGCCGTTGTCTTGGTGACGCGTCCCTCTTTCGGCATCCAGCCCGACCTCCCTGGATGACGCGCCAGTCCATGTGACCGCTGCAGCCTGTGCTTGGCCTGTGATTGGCTGCAGCCGTCACTTACACTGAAACGTCATCCTGGGAGGCCGGACTGGAGACAGACGCAGGGAGTTCTCGGTAAGTATGAACTTATATGTTTTTTTACAGATACATGTATATTGAGATCGGTAGTCACTGTCCCGGGTGCAGAAACAGTTACTGCCGATCGCTTAACTCTTTCAGCACCCTGGACAGTGACTATTTACAGACGTCTCCTAGCAACGCTCCCGTCATTACGGGAGCCCCATTGACTTCCTCAGTCTGGCTGTAGACCTAGAAATACATAGGTCCAGCCAGAATGAAGAAATGTCATGGTAGTAAAACCAATACGCTCCGCAGCACACATAAGATCTGCAGACTTCATTGCGGAATTTTGACTCTCCATTGAAGTCAATGGAGAAATTCCGCCATGAGTCCGCCACTGCTCCGCAACAGACAGAGCATGCTGCGGACACCAAATTCCGCTCCGCAGCCTATGCTCCGCAGCGGAATTTTACGCCTCGTCTAAACGAACACTGCTAAATTAAAGTGTAAGTCAATGGACAAACGGCACCGCTGCGGATTAACGCTGCGGAGTGTCCGCAGCGGAATTTAAGTGAAATTCCGCCACGTGTGAACCCAGCCTTACAGAAAAAAAGTTGATTTTTACCTTTACAGACTAATTCCAATGACTTCAGCAAAACAACTGTGGGGTCAAAATGCTAACTTTACCCCTAGAAAAATTCCTTGAGGGGTGTAGTTTCCAAAATGGGGTCACTATTAGGGGGTTTCCACGGTTTTCATCCCTCCAGTGCATTGCAAACGTGACGTGGCACTGAAAACTATTCCAGCAAAATCAGAAATCCAAAATCCAAATGGTGCTCCTTCTCTTCTGAGCCTTGCTGTGGGTCCAAACAGCAGTTTATTACCACATATGGGGTATTGCTATAATCGTAAGAAATTGCTTTACATATGTTGGGGTGTTTTTTCTACTTTATTCCTTGTAAAAATTTTACATTTTTACGTTTTTTCACAAAAAAAGTAGATTTTCATCTTCACATACTAATTCAAATAAATTTAGCAAAAAAACTGTGTGTTCAAAATGCTATCTATACCCATAGATAAATTCCTTGAGGGGTATAGTTTCCAAAATGGGGTCACTTTTGGGGGGTCTTTACTGTTTTGGTACCACAAGACCTATTCAAACCTGACATGGTGCCTAAAATATATTCTAAAAAAAGGAGGCACCAAAATCCACTAGGTGCTCCTTTGCTTCTGAGGCCTGTGTTTCAGTCCATTACCGCACTAGGACCACATGTGGGATAGTTCTAAAAACTGCAGAATCTGGGCAATAAATATTGAGTTGAATTTCTTGGGTAAAACCTTCTGTGGTACAGAAAAAATGTATTACAAATTAATTTTCGGAAAAAAAAACATGAAATTTGTAAATTTCACCTCTACTTTGCTTTCATTCCTGTGAAACGCCTAAAGGGTTAAAACACTTTCTGAATGCTGTTTTGAATACTTTGAGGGGTGCAGTTTTCAAAATGCGGTGATTAATGGGGACTTTCTAATATATAAGGCCCTCAAAGCCACTTCAGTACTGAACTGTTCCCTGAAAAAATAGGCTTTTGAAATTTTCTTGAAAATATGAGAAATTGCTGCTAAAGTACTAAGCCTTGTAACGTCCTAGAAAAATAAAAGAATGTTCAAAAAACGATGCAAATATAAAGTAGACATATGGGAAATATAAACTAGTAACTATTTTGTGTGGTATTACTATCTGTTTTACAAGTAGATGCATTTAAATTTAGAAAAATGCAAATTTTTGCTAATTTTCTCTAAATCCTGGTGTTTTTTTACAAATAAATATTGAATTTATCGACCAAATTTTTTCACTAACATAAAGTACAATATGTCACGAGAAAACAATCTCAGAATCACTTGGATAGGCAAAAGCATTCCGGAGTTATTACCACATAAAGTGACACATGTCCGATTTGAAAAATCGGCTTTGTCCTGAAGGCCAAAACAGGCTCAGTCCTGAAGGGGTTAACGGCTGCCTGCTCTGTTTATTTATTCCGATGCAGCGCCGTAAAAAGGCTATTGCATCGGAATAAAGCCCGTTAGTGGCCGCCGTCAAAACACTATGGGCGGTCACTAACAGGTTAAAGTGATTTCTCATGAATATACAGAAGAGGCTCTGCCCCATCCAACCCGCTTAGAATATTTAGTTAAAGCGGTTGGCCAGGAAAATTTTTTTTTCTCAAAAATGTGTCCCCGAGCCTTAGTTTGCCTTCCCTAAAAACCCCAACTAACCTTCTAATCAATTTCTTTTTGATCTCCATCATCACTGCTCCTCTTTCTGTTTGTTTACATCCCTTGCTTCTCGTCCTGGCTGTTTCCCTGTCTTGTAACCCACCATACCCATGATCCCTTGCTGCATCTGAGGAGACATCCCCCTCCTCCCTCCACAGCATGTCAGCTATTTGCATACTGCCACGCCCCTTTATGTTCACAGGGTCATTCCCTGCTCTAATTACAGTCACCCAGCTCCCAGCACTGTCACACACACACAAATAATTACACAGGGATGATGTATTCAACCCCTTTAAGCATCTGGCATGCTGACACATGCCTGGCTTATACCTCACATTTACTTCTGTGCATTATTGAACATGATTGGTCAAAGCTCTAGCCCGTTTATAGATAGACAAATCAATGTGCGGCAATTTAAAAAAAATAAACAATACTTACCTGTCTAATACTTTGCCGCTCCAGCGTTGCCGCTTCGGTGGTCTTTCTTTACTTGTTCTGCAGTGATGACATCACCTATATCCACGTGACCGCTGCAGCCAATCACTGTCCTCAGTGGTACATGCAAGCATCACGTACGGCACGTCATCGCCGCAGCAAAGTAAATAAAGACTGAAGGTGACCCCTGGAGCTATGGCACTGGAGTTGCCGGGGGTTTGACAGATTCGTATTGGTTATTTTTTTATTTTATCACATTTTCTACTGTCAGGCTAATTTTTCAACTCGTGGAAAACCCCTATAAGTGCTGCACAATATTATTTAATATTATTATTAATAAGAATATATTGTAATATATTATAAGATGGTTTGTGCGTGACTATATTAATTTACACATTTGAATTGACACTTTGACCCCTTAATGACCGCCGATTAGCCTTTTTTCACGGCGGTCATTAGTGGGCTTTATTCTGATGCAGTAGCCATTTCACGGAGCTGCATCAGGATAAATAAACAGATCAGGGAGCCGTTAAATCTCCCTGCTCTCAGCTGCCAGAGGTAGCTGAGGGCTGGGGACATCCCTACTCAAATGTGTGAGATTGATATTAGTATCGATCTCACCCGTTTAACCCCTCAGATAAGATCGCCGAGTGTCTGTGTATCCGATGGCAGCCGTGGGGCCTAATAAAGGCCCCCAGGTCTGCCTGTAGTGAATGCCTGCTAGGTCAGGCCAGAGGCATGTCCTAGCAGATGCCTGTCCGTTTTAAACGGATAGGCAGTAATACACTGCAATGCAAATTAAAGTCCCCTAGTAGGACAAGTAAAAAAAAAAGTTGAATTAGTTACATAGTTAGTTAGTACGGCTGAAAAAAGACACATGTCCATCAAGTTCAACCAAGGGAAGGGAAAAGGGAAGGAAAAATTTCTACACATAGGAGCTAATATTTTTTTGTTCTAGGAAATTATCTAACCCTTTTTTAAAGCCATCTACTGTCCCTGCTGTGACCAGCTCCTGCGGTAGGCTATTCCATAAATTCACAGTTCTCACTGTAAAGAAGCCTTGTCGCCTCTGCAGCTTGAACCTTTTTTTCTCCAGACGGAGGGAGTGCCCCCTTGTTTTTTGAGGGGGTTTTACAAGGAACAGGATTTCACCATATTTTTTGTATGTGCCATTAATATATTTATATAAGTTAATCATGTCCCCCCTTAGTCGTCTTTTTTCAAGGCTAAATAGGTTTAATTCTTTCAATCTTTCCTCATAACTTAAATTCTCCATGCCCCTTATTAGCTTCGTTGCTCTTCTTTGTATTTTTTCCAACTCCAGGGCATCCTTTCTATGAACTGGAGCCCAGAACTGAACTGCATATTCTAGATGAGGCCTCACTAATGCTTTGTAAAGTGGCATTATTACATCCCTGTCCCGCGAGTCCATGCCTCTTTTAATACACGACAATATCCTGCTGGCCTTTGAAGCAGCTGATTGACACTGCATGCTGTTATTGAGTTTATGATTTACAAGTACACCCAGATCCTTCTCAACAAGTGAATCCGCCAGTGTAGCGCCCCCTAGGACATATGATGCATGCAGGTTGTTGGTACCAAGATGCATAACTTTACATTTATCTACATTAAACTTCATTTGCCAAGTGGACGCCCAAACACTTAGTTTGTTTAAATCTGCCTGTAATTCATGAACATCTTCCATAGTCTGAACTTTATTACATAGCTTGGTGTCATCTGCAAAAATAGAAATAGTGCTATTAATCCCTTCCTCTATATCATTAATAAATAAGTTGAATAATAGTGGTCCCAGCACTGAACCCTGGGGTACACCACTTATAACCGGGGACCATTCAGAGAAGGAATCATTGACCACAACCCTCTGGATACGGTCCTTGAGCCAATTCTCAATCCAATTACAAACTATATTTTCTAAACCTATAGTCCTTAATTTACCCATTAGGCGTCTATGGGGGACAGTGTCAAATGCCTTTGCAAAGTCCAAAAACACTAAATCCACAGCGGCCCCTCTGTCTAGACTTCTGCTCACCTCTTCATAAAAACAGATTAGGTTAGTTTGACAACTTCTGTCCTTAGTAAAACCGTGCTGGCTGTCACTTATAATGCTATTTATTGTCACATAATCCTGTATATAGTCCCTCAATAGCCCCTCAAACATTTTCCCCACGATGGATGTTAAGCTTACTGGTCTATAATTACCCGGGGAAGACCTAGAGCCCTTTTTGAAAATAGGCACCACATTTGCCCTGCGCCAGTCCCTTGGCACTATACCTGTCACTAGAGATTCTCTGAATATTATGAAAAGGGGGACAGAAATAACTGAACTAAGCTCTTTAAGAATTCTAGGGTGTAACCCATCTGGTCCCGGAGCCTTGTGCACATTTATTTTATTTAATTTAGCTTGGACCATCTCTACATTCATCCAATTCAGTATATCAACTGATATATTAACAGCACTGGCACCGGCTACATCAGCTGCTCTTTCTTCTGTTGTATATACAGAGCTAAAGAACCCATTTAGTAACTCTGCCTTCTCTTGATCCCCTGTGATCAACTCCCCATTACCATTATCTAGGGGTCCTACATGTTCAGACCTTGGCTTTTTTGCATTTATATGCTTGAAGAATTTTTTAGGATTTGTTTTACTATCCTTGGCCACCTGCCTTTCATTTTGTATTTTTGCTAATTTTATTACATTTTTACAGATTTTATTAAGCTCTTTATATTTTACAAAGGCTACAGCTGTACCCTCAGATTTGTATTTTTTAAATGCCCTTTTTTTGTCATGTATTGCCCCTTTCACAGAAGGTGTAAGCCATGTGGGGTTTAATTTGAGTCGTTTATACTTATTACCTGTAGGAATAAATTTTGCACTATAATAACTCAAAGTAGATTTGAAAATCTCCCATTTATCATTTGTTCCATTATTTGACATTAGTTCTTCCCAGTCTATATCCTGAATTGCAGCCCTCATCCTGGGGAAATTGGCTTTCTTAAAATTAAATGTTTTTGCCCTCCCAGCCTGCGTTTGTTTTTTACAGTATAGGTAAAATATAACTATATTATGATCACTGTTACCGAGGTTTTCACGAACATTGACATTCCCAACAAGATCTGCATTATTAGAAATGACCAGATCCAACAGAGCTTCACCTCTAGTCGGGTCTTCCACAAACTGGCCCATAAAATTTTCCTGCAACAGGTTGAGGAAATGTCTCCCCTTTGCAGTTGAAGCCGAACCATGACACCAATTAATATCCCGGAAATTAAAATCTCCCATTATCACTACAGTACCCGCCTGTGCAGCCCGCTCCATCTGTTTATATATCTGACCTTCCATCTCCTCAGTTATATTGGGGGGTCTATAGATTACACCAAAAGTAATTTTTTCAGTGTTTACCTCCCTTTCTAGTTCCACCCACAAGGTTTCAACCTCCTCACAGTCTTCACCCACTATTGTCTCTTTCACACTCGCCTTCATATCACTTCTCACATACAGACATACACCACCACCTTTCCTATTTGTCCTGTCTTTACGAAAAAGTGTAAAACCCTGTAGATTTACAGCCCAGTCATGTGAAGAGTCCAGCCATGTTTCAGCAACACCAACTATATCTATATTTTCTTCCAGTATCAAGGCCTCCAGCTCCCCCATTTTGCTTGCTAGACTTCTGGCATTTGTGAACATACACTTTAACTTGCCTGTCAGTTTTTCACTTTTATTATCAGAAATGTGATTTGACATTAAAGTTAATAAAAAAAATGTGAAAAAAAAATATTAAAAACCACTTTTTCCCCTTACAAAATGGTTTACTATTATAAAAAACAAAATAAAGGAAAAAAGTCACACATATTTAGCATCGCTGCGTCCGTAACGACCCCGACTATAAAGCTTTTACATTATTTAACCCGTACGGTGAACGCCGTAAAAAACAAACAAAAAACAATGGAACAATTGCTGTTTTCTGTGAATCCTGACTTAAAAAAAAGTGATCAAAAAGTCGCATCTACTCCAAAAATGGTACCAATAAAAACTACAAGTCGTCCCACAAAAAAACGAGCCCTTATACAGCTATGTAGACGCAAAAATAAAAAAGTTATAGCTCTTTGAATGTGACGATGGAAAACGTAAAAAATGGCTTGGTCATTAGGGCCCAGAATGCAAGCAGGCGGAAGGGGTTAAGTTTTATTTTGTTTTTCTAATTTGTTAATTTTGTTTGTTCTTTCTTAAAAACATCCACATCTGTTACAAGGGCAAATCTCAACCAATAGGTGTTCAGTTACAGACAGATTCAGTGCTTTAGTAGATCCAGGAAATACTGAACATGTCACTGGTATTTTTTGCAATCACAGGGTCACCATGACATAAATGGTGATTTGAATTCACATTAAATTATGTCAATACTTACAGTATATCCTACATCGCTTGAATAGAGGAAGTCCTGTATGCACAAGTAAGCTTAAATGAATCCATACAAGTACTCGATGACATCATCTTGCTCCTGACACAAATTACAATCTCTCAGTGGTGCAGCCTCAGACTTTTGCTATTGCCACCTTCTATCAGCCATTACTTTTTATTTTCATTTTGTATAGATG
Source organism: Rhinoderma darwinii (assembly GCF_050947455.1). Taxonomy (NCBI): domain Eukaryota; kingdom Metazoa; phylum Chordata; class Amphibia; order Anura; family Rhinodermatidae; genus Rhinoderma; species Rhinoderma darwinii. The sequence goes on from NC_134687.1 coordinate 498,309,220, forward strand.
TAGCTAAATGAGACCTTGTCTTTTTCAAGTTGTATTTTTTGGCACAATTTTGGTACATACTGTATAAGTAAGTGTTTAATATACATTAAGGTTTATTAATGCATAAAATAAGCTATTCAGTTTTTAATAACTGAAAACTTTATTTACATTTTTTTCACATTATTTTCTTGTTCCATTACGGGACTTGAATATAATGCATTCACATATATCTATATATCAGGGGTCTCAAACTCGGCCGGGTAAGTGGGCCACATATAGGAAAAATGTGACGTTGACGGGCCGCATTAGTTTCAAATTTGATACATTACAAAATTATTGTTAATTAATTAGTTATTTGAATTACTATAACACTACATTACTATAATAATAATAATATTAATAATACTACATTACTATAGTAATATCGCTAGGTTTAAACTTACCGGAAATTTGCGAGAGTTCTGTACGTGCTTATTTCAACAATCCAGTTTTACAGTTTAAGTGTCGCTAAATGCAGTCCGGCAGCTCAGTTGGCAGCGTTTGGCAGACACACAAATGTCAAAATTAGGCAACCCCTTTTTAGATCGTGCCACAGAGCCCTCTATAGATACTGCCACAGTGCCCTCTGTAGATACTGCCACAGTGCCCTCTGTATACTGCCACAGTGCCCTCTGTAGATAATGCCACAGTGCCCTCAGTAGATATTGCCACAGTGCCCTCTGTAGATACTGCCACAGTGCCCTCTGTAGATACTGCCACAGAGCCCTCTGTAGATAATGCCACAGTGCCCTCTGTAGATAATGCCACAGTGCCCTCTATAGATACGGCCACAGTGCCCTCTGTAGATAATGCCACAGTGCCCTCTGTAGATAATGCCACAGTGCCCTCTGTAGATACTGCCACAGTGCCCTCTGTAGATAATGCCACAGTGCCCTCTGTAGATAATGCCACAGTGCCCTCTGTAGGTAATGCTACAGTGCTCTCTATAGATAATGCAACAGTACCCCCCCCTTTTACGAGGGGCCACTGGACCCCCCATCCCCGAACCAGGTTTTTTCGGAAATTTTTTCAGAAAGTTTTTTATAAGGGTCTGAGCGTGGATATCTCGGACTGGGACCCAAGTCCTCTCCTCAGGACCATATCATTTCCAATGGACTAGGTACTGGATAGACCCATGAACCTTTCTACTGTCCAGCAACCTGGTCACCTCAAACTCCTGTCCCTCGGGTGTCAATACTGGGACGGGAGGTTTCCCTATGGGAAGGATGGGGGGAACAAATCTCTTCAGAAGGGAGGAATGAAACACATCATGGGTGCAGAAGGAGGGGGGCAATTTTAAGCGGAAGGAGACCGGGTTGATCCTGTCCTTGACCTCATATGGACTGATGTACCTGGGGTGAACTTTCTGGAGGGTACCCTCAGGCGGAGGGTCTTGGAAGATTACCAAACCCGATCTCCCACCATGAAATCAGGATTGGCCGAACGCCTTTTATTGGCTTGAAGCCGCTGATGGTCCTGGGCTGCCCTGAGATTACTCTGGACTTGGTCCCAGATGACCCTCAAGTTCCCAGTGAGAAGCTCCACTTCAGGGTTATCTGATACACATAGGGAAAATGAAGAAAACCTGGGATTAAAACCATAATTAGCAAAGACTCCTGACGATGTGCTGATGTTACTATTGAGGGCAAATTCCGCAAGCGCCAAAAACCTAAAGCATTTATCCTGAGCGTTGGGCCATGAAGCATCTGAGATAATGTTCCAGAGCCTGATTGGTTCTCTCAGTCTGGCCATTAGTTTCTGGATGGAAGGCCGATGAAAAGGACAAGTCTAGTCCTAACTGCTTGCAGAACACCCTCCAAAACAATGATACAAATTGGACCCCCCTGTCAGAGACGATGTCAACAGGTACCCTGTGCAAACGTAAAATATGTTTAATAAAGAGGTTAACTAGCTCTTTAGCATTGGACAATTTCTTCAGGGGAATGAAGTGGGCCATTTTACTAAACCGGTCTACCACTACCCAGATCACCGACCTGCCCTGGGACGAAGGGAGATCGGTGATAAAATCCATAACTAGATGGGTTCAGGGTCCTTGGGGCACCGGCAAAGGACACAGCAAGCCTGCAGGTCGGGATCTGGGAGTTTTAGACCCGGCGCAGGTCTCACATGAGACCACGTAAGCTCGGACATCCCGTAGCAGCCCTGGCCACCAGAAACCATGGGTGACAAGGTCCCTGGTACCAGAGATGCCTGGGTGACCTGACAGGACTGAGTCATGACACTTCTGGAGGAGCCTCAGCCGGAGGTGTAAGGGTACAAACAGTTTTCTCTCAGAAAGGGCTTCGGTCCTGGCTGGCCGAGACCTCTGTGGTCAGGTCAGAGTCTACCATTGCCACTACTGCACCAGGAAGCAATACTCCTTCGGGTTTGGTCTCAGGAGGAGGGGTGGCCAGAAAACTATGGGACAGAGCATCTGCTTTAATATTCTTTGAAACAGGCCTGTAGGTAACAACAAAATTGAACCTGGTAAAAAAAATAGAGTCCATCCAGCCTGTGTAGGGTTGAGTCTCCTGGCTGATTCTAAAAAGACCAAACTTTTATGGTCAGTGAGGACCGTGACCCAATGTCTTGCCCCTTCGAGAAAATGGTGCCATTCCTCCAAAGCCCATTTGATGGCCAGCAGTTCCCGATTACCCACATCGGAATTTTGCTAAGTGGGAGAGAACTTACGGGAAAAGAAGGCACAGGGTCGGAGGTGAGTGTGAGAAGTGGGACCCTGAGACAATACTGCTCCCACACCCATCTCAGAAGCATCCACCTCCACAATAAAGGGTTGAGTTTGATCTGTTTGGATTAGTATTGGGGCGGAGGAAAAGCACCCCTTAAGGAGCTCGAAGGCTCGGACCGCCTCCAGAGACTATTGGAGGAGATCCGCACCTTTGCGGGTGAGGTCGGTAAGGGGTTTGGCAATTACTGAATTTTTTGGGGATAAAACGTCTGTAGTAATTTGTGAACCCTAAAAATCTTTGGAGGGCTTTCAGGGAAGCAGGCCGGACCCATTCAGATACAGCCTGCACTATGGCAGGATCCCTGCGGAAATCCTCAGGGGTAAGGATGTGTCCCAAGAAAGGCATCTCTTAAGTACCAAAAAAAACATTTTCAAATTTAGCGAACAAATTATTTTCCCTGAGAATGTGGAGGACAGTCCTGACGTGTTTGACGTGCAAGTCCCAGTCTTTGGAAAACACCAAAATGTCTTCCAAGTATACCACCAAGAAGAGCCCCAGATAGTCTCTAAAAATATCATTTACGAAAGTCTGGAACACAGCTAGTGCATTACATAGACCGAAGGGCATCACCAGGTACTCAAAGTGCCCTTCGGGGGTGTTAAAGTCAGTCTTCCACTCATCCCCCTTACGAACTCTAATCAGGTTATAGGCCCCCGCAGGTCAAACTTAGAGAATCATTGGGGCCAACAGAACCTGATTAAAGAGATCGGAGATGAGTGGAAGTGGGTGTTGGTTCTTTATGGTAATATTGTTAAGCTGACGGTAGTCGATACAGGGTCAGAGCCCCCCGTCTTTCTTCCCCACAAAGAAGAAACCAGCACCTACAGGTGATGAGGAGGGGCGGATGTACCCCTTGGCCAGGCTCTCGTGGATATACTCCCTCATAGCTTCATGCTCAGGGCAAGATAGATTAAAGATTCTACCTTTGGGGAGCTTGGCTCCAGGTACCAGGTCGATTGCGCAATCGTGTACTCGATGAGGTTTTTTAGAAAAGACATCACTGAAGTCTTGAATAAATTCAGGAAGAGTGTTCCCCTCCTCAACGAGACTGACCCTTAAGGTGGACATACAAGATGACAAACACTTCTTACCCCAAGTAACAAGTTCCCCCGTCACCCAATCAAAGATGGGGTTATGCTTGAGCAACCAGGGAACACCTAATAAAATCTCGGTGGGTAGCCCATTAAGGACAAACATAGTACATTCCTCAAAGTGAATTGAACCAATCTTCAAACAAAACACAGGGGTAGACTGGAAAACGTGCCCGCAAGCTAATGGGGAGGAGTCTACCCCTACCAGGGGAATAGGAACAGACAAAACAATAGAGGGTAAACCAATCGACAAAGCATATCTGTGGGAAAAAAATTGGCAACGGACCCTGAGTCCACAAACACAGAACCTATCCCAGTCTTGCCCAAAAATAACACCTGGGCTGGCAACAAGACCTTATTAAAACAAACGGGAAATACCTGTGCGCCTAAGTGACCTCCCCGATGACCACTTAGGCGCGGAAGTTTTCCGGAGTCTTCTTTTTAAATTTGGGACAGGCGCTGAGTAGATGGTCCGCATCTCCACAGTAGAAGCATAAAGCATTTTTGCGGCGGAAATTACTGCGAACTTTCGGATCTCCTGTGATCCCTATCTCCATCTGTTCCTCCTGGCAGTCAGCTGAAGAAGATGGCACTGGGACAGCTCGAGATCTATGAGGAGCGACTGGAGTAGGAGGAGTGGACCATTCCGGTTGACGCTCCCGGATGCGTCGGTCGAGACAGGCAGCGAGATTCATGAGCTGATCTATGGGTCGGGGGGGGGGGGTAACCTACTAGCAGGTCTTTCAGGGCGTCAGTCAGTCCTAACCTGAAGTGGTACTTCAGGGCTGAGTCACCCCAGGTAGATTCCACTGACCACTTCCTAAACTCAGAGCAGTACTCCTCTACCGGCCTCTTACCCTGACAAAGTCCCCCTAACTGAGTTTCAGCATACGCTGTCCTGTCGGGTTCATCATAGAGATGTCCCAGGGCGGAAAATAAAGCATTGACACAGGAGCGTTGGGGACAAGTGGGAGATAAGGAAAATGCCCAATCCTGGGGGTCCCCCAGCAGACGGGATATGATGATCCCCACATGTTGAGACTCAGAGCCAGAAGAATGGGGCCGTAACTGAAAATAAAGCATGCAGCTCTCACAAAAAGATGCAAAAAAAAATTTGGATCGCCAGAAAAACGATTGGGTAACTGGATTTGGGGTTCCAGCACAGGTGCGGGAGGGTAGGCTGCCACGGGTAACACAGGGGCGGCCACCTGCGGGGCATGTTCCTGCTGGTAGACTCTCTGGGCCAGATCCTGCACCAATTGGGTGAGACCCTGCATTTGCTCTGTTAACACTACCAAGGGGTCCATGGCAAACAAAGCCAGACAACAGGGAAGAGCAGGTAAAGGGCCTGTAATTCTGTCACAAACAAATACACGGTAAACAGTGAGGTCCCTGTTCTTCCCAAACCTCTGACCCTACCTATGAGGGTCAATGCACATGATTCGTATTACGTGCGGTTTTGCAGCGCGGATTTGCGTGCAGCAAATCCGCAGCTTAATCCCTTCCCGCTCCTTGACGTACTATTACGTCATGGCAGCTGTATCGTTCGCGCTCCATGACGTAATAGTACGTCTCGGGAGTAACGGCCGTTTAGTCCGTCCTCCAGACACATACAGGAGCTGTGACGCTGCTGTCTTGTTCAGCAGCTGTCACAGCTCTTACAGCGGGGACCGATCGCTGTGTCACCGCTGATTAACCCCTTAAAAGCCGCGTTGTATAGAGATCGCGGCTTTTTAGGGGTTAAGCTGCCATCGCCGGCCTGCTACGCGATAGCGGCCGGCGATGGTGACTATGGCAACCGGACACCAAACAATGGCGTCCGGCTATGCCATAGACGGAAGCCTAGTGGGTCCTGACAACGTCAGGACCCACTATGCTTGCTGTCAGTGAGTAGCTGACAGTTCTAATACACTGCACTACGCATGTAGTGCAGTGTATTAGAATAGCGATCAGGGCCTCCTGCCCTCATGTCCCCTAGTGGGACAAAGTAATAAAGTAAAAAAAAAGTTAAAAAAAGATGTGTAAAAATAAGAAAATAAAAGATTTAAAAGTAATAAAAGTAAAAATCCCCCCTTTTCCCTTATCAGTCCTTTATTATTAATAAAAATATATAAACAAACAAATAAACTATACATAATTGGTATCGCCGCGTCCGTAACGGCCTGATCTACAAAATTATTTCATTATTTATCCCGCACGGTGAACGCCGTAAAATAAAATAATAATAAACCGTACCACAATCACAATTCTTTGGTCACTTCACCTCCCAAAAAATGGAATAAAAAGAGATCAAAAAGTCGCATGTACCTAAAAATGGTACTGATCGAAACTACAGTTCGTTACGCAAAAAATAAGTCCTCGCACGGCTTTATTGATTGAAAAATAAAAACGTTATGGCTCTTAGAATAAGGTAACACAAAAAGTAAATGATTGTTTACAAAACGTATTTTATTGTGCAAACGGCATAAGACATAAAAAAAAAATATAAACATCTGGTATCGCCGTAATCGTATCGCCCTGCAGAATAAAGTGAATATGTCATTTATAGCGCACGGTGAACGCTGTAAAAAAAAACGAAAAAAAAAACAATAGTAGTATTGCTGTTTTTTAGTCACCACGCCACCTAAAAATAGAATTAAAATCTAATCAAAAAGCCGCATGCACCCCAAGAAAACTACAATGGATTCCTCAAGGGGTCTAGTTTCCAAATTGGGGTCACTTTTGGGGGGTTCCCAATGTTTTGGCACCACAAGACCTCTTCAAACCGGACATGGTGCCTAATAAAAAAGAGGCCTCAAAATCCACTAGGTGCGCCTTTGCTTCTAAGGCCGGTGTTTCAGTCCATTACCGCACTAGGGCCACATGTGGGATATTTCTAAAAACTGCAGAATCTGGGCAATACGTATTAATTTGCGTTTCACTGATAAATCCTTTTGTGTTATAAAAAAAAATGGTATAAAGAGGATTTTCTGACAAAAAAAAAATATGTAAATTTCACTTCTACTTTGCTCTACTTTTTTGTGAAACACCTAAAGGGTTCATAAACTTTCTAAATGCTGTTGTGAATACTTTGAGGGGTCTAGTTTCTAAAATGGGGTATTTCATAGGGGTTTCTAATATATGGGCCCCTCAAAGCAACTTCAGAACTGAACTGGAACCTAAAAAAATAAATAAATGAGGCAATACTTCGCTTCTTACATTATACTGATAATGAGCCGTGCCCACCCCGAGATGACCCCAGTTTTGACCGTTTGTATAAACGGAGACCCCTATTAGACCGTTCCAGTGCCCGGTTTTCCCAAGCATACACCCCGAGAAGTGTATTTCTATTGATGAGTCCCTGGTACATTTTAAAGGGAGGGTTCAATTCCGCGAGTACCTGCCGAGTAAGAGGGGGCAAGGTATGGCGTGAAGATGTATAAGCTGTGAGAGTGCATCAGGGTATACATACAGGTTTAGGATATATGAAGGAAAGGCCACCCCCAAACCAGACTGCATCCTGGACTACAATAGGTACATGGGAGGGATGGACTTGTAAGATCAAGCCCTGAAGCCCTACAGCGCTATGCGGTGTGGTATAAGAAGCTGGCCGTGCACATCATACAGATGGCTTTGTACAATGCGTACGTGCTACGTCGATGTGCAGGCCAGACGGGAACTTTCCTGGAATTTCAAGAGGTGATTATCAAGAACCTAATCTTTAGGGACCAAGAAGGGGGGGCACCCAGTACTTCTGGAAGCGAGGCCACACGCACCAGGGCAACACTTTCCAGGAGAAGTTCCCCAAACTGGCAAGAAGGGAAAAAGTCAAAAGAGGTGCAAAGTCTGCTATAAGAGGGCGATAATGGATGACACAATATATCAATGTGACACGTGTCCCGAATAACTAGAGCTCTGTATGAAAGAGTGTTTTAAAATTTATCGTACATCCCTTGGTTTATAATTTACCCCAATTTTACTTACCCTGATGCACTCCACACAGCTTATCCCCCCTCGTCTTTCCCCTCTGAGCCCTGCTGTGTGTCCAGGCAGCTGATAACAGCCACATGTAGGGTATTGCCATACCCGGGAGAACCCACATTACAGTTTATGGGGTGTAGGTCTCCGGTCAAAATGCTCACTACACCTCTAGATGAATGCCTTAAGGGTGTAGTTTTTAAAACGGGGTCACTTCCTGCGGGTTTCAACTGTACTGGTACCTCAGGGGCTTCTGCATACATGACTTCGCACTAGAAAATCCACAGTAGGCCAAATGGTGGTCCTTTCCTTCTGAGCCCTCCCATGGGCCCAAACGGCAGTTTATCACAACAAATGGGGTATTGCGGCACTCAGAACAAATTGCGCAACAGAATGGGGTATTTTGTTTCTTGTGAAAATAAGAAATTTTCAGCCAAAACTTTTTTGTTTTCATTCCCAGCCCAATTCAAATAAGTTCTGTGAAAAAACTATGGGGTCAAAATGGTCACAACACCCATAAATGAATTCCTTGAGGTGTGTAGTTTCCAAAATGGGGTCATTTGTGGTTGGTTTCTATTGCTTTGATACCTCTGGGGCTCTGCAAATGCGACATGGCACCCGAAAACCAATCCAGCAAAATCTGGACTCCAAAGAACACACAGCGCTCCTTTCCTTCTGAGCCCTCCCATGGGCCCAAACGGCAGTTTATCACCACAAATGGGGTATTGCCGCACTCAGGACAAATTGGGAAACAAAATGGAGTATTTTATTTCTTGTGAAAATAAGAATTTTTGAGCTAAAATGACATATTATTGGAAAAAAATATATTTTTTTAATTCCCAGCCCAATTCAAATAAGTTCTGTGAAGAAACTATGGAGTCTAAATGGTCACATTACCCATAAATGAATTCCTTGAGGTGTGTAGTTTCCAAAATGGGGTCACTTCTGGTGGGTTTCCATTGCTTTGATACCTCTGGGGCTCTGCAAATGTGACATGGCAGCCGAAAACCAAACCAGCAAAATCTGTACTCCAAAGAACACACAGCGCTCCTTCCCTTCTGAGGCCTCCCATGGGCCCAAACGGCAGTTTATTGCCACAAATGGGGTATTGATGCACTCAGGAGAAATTGGGAAACAAAATTGAGTATTTTGTTCCCTGTGAAAATAAGAAATTTTGGTAAAAAATTACGTCTTATTGGAAAAAATGACATTTTTTTAATGTCACAGCCCAATTGAAATAGGTGCTGTGAAAAAACTGTGTGCTCAAAATGCTAACAACAACCATAAATTAATTCCTTGAGGGGTGTAGTCTCCAAAATGGGGTCACTTTTGGTGCGTTTCCATTCCTTTGATACCTCTGAGGCTCTGCAAATGCGACATGGCACCCGAAAACCAATCCAACAAAATCTGGACTCCAACAAACATATAGCGCTCCTTTCCTTCTGAGCCCTCCCATGGGCCCAAACGGCAGTTTATCACCACAAATGGGGTATTGCCACACTAAGGACAAATTTGGCAACAAAATGGGGTATTTTGTTCCCTGTGAAAATAAGAAATTTTGATCACAAATGACATTTTATTGGAAAAAATTAAATTTTTTTCATTTCACAGCCCAATTCAAATACGTGCTGTGAAAAAACTGTGCGGTCAAAATGGTAACAACAACCCTAAATGAATTCCTTGAGGGGTGTAGTTTCCAAAATGGGGTCACTATTGGGGGATTCCTACTGTTTTGGCACCTCAACACCTCTTCAAACCTGGCATGCTGCCTAAAATATATTCTAATAAAAAAGAGGACTCAAAATGCACTAGGTGCTTCTTTGCTTCTAGGGCTTGTGTTTTAGTTTACGAGCGCAGTAGGGCCACATGTGGGACATTTCTAAAAACGGCAGAATCTGGACAATACGTATTTAGTAGTGTTTGTCTGGTAAAACATTCTGTGTTACAGAAAAAAAAATGAATACAATTGAAATTCTGCAAGAAAAATGAAATTTGCAAATTTCACCTCCACTTTGCTTTAATTCCTGTGAAATGCCTGAAGGGTTAAAAAACTTTCTAAATGCTGTTTTGAATACTTTGAGGGGTCTAGTTTTTAAAATGGGGTGTTTTATCAGGGTTTCTAATACATAGGCCCCACAAAGCCACTTCAGAACTCAAGAGGTACCTTAAAAAAAAGGCTTTTGAAATTTTCTTAAAAATATGAGAAATTGCTGTTTATGTTCTAAGCCTTGTAACGTCCAAGAAAAATAAAAGAATGTTCAAAAAACGATGCCAATCTAAAGTAGACATATGGGAAATGTGAACTAGTAACTATTTTGGGTGGTATAACCGTCTGTTTTACAAGCAGATGCATTTAAATTCTGAAAAATGCAATTTTTTCAAAATTTTCTCTAAATTTTGAAATTTTTCACCAATAAACACTGAATATATCGACCAAATTTTAACACGAACATGAAGCCCAATGTGTCACGAGAAAACAATCTCAGAATCGCTTGGGTAGGTTTAAGCATTCCGACATTATTACCACATAAAGTGAAATATGTCAGATTTGAAAAATGGGCTCTGAGCCTTAAAGAGGCTCTGTCACCAGATTTTGCAACCCCTATCTGCTATTGCAGCAGATAGGCGCTGCAATGTAGATTACAGTAAAGTTTTTATTTTTAAAAAACGAGAATTTTTGGCCCAGTTATGACTATTTTTGTAGTTATGCAAATGAGGCTTGCAAAAGTCCAAGTGGGTGTGTTTAAAAGTAAAAGTCCAAGTGGGCGTGTATTATGTGCGTACATCGGGGCGTTTTTAATACTTTTACTAGCTGGGCGTTCTGATGAGAAGTATCATCCACTTCTCTTCAGAACGCCCAGCTTCTGCCAGATCACGCTGTGACGTCACTCACAGGTCCTGCATCGTGTCAGACGAGTGAGGACACATCGGCACCAGAGGCTACAGTTGATTCTGCAGCTGCATCAGCGTTTGCAGGTAAGTAGCTACATCGACTTACCTGCAAAAGCCGATGCTGCTGCAGAATCAACTGTAGCCTCAGGTGCCGATGTGTCCTCGCTCGTCTGACACGATGCAGGACCTGTAAGTGACGTCAAAGATCTGCACTGCCAGAAGCTGGGCGTTGTGAAGAGAAGTGGATGATACTTCTCGTCATGTAATTTTCAGGACTAAAATTGACCTGTGGTGCGTTTTTTAGAATCCATAGCATGTCAATTTATCTTGCGTTTCTGCTTGCGAATTTTATCTGCCTAAAGCAGAGGAAAATTTCACCAAAATCCGCAGCATGAAAACATGCAGAAAAACGAGTCAAAACTTATTTTCTGCAGCGTGTGTATGTAGCCTGGAGTGAATAGCGAGGCAGCTCCGTTCAAGCATTATCAACAAATAATTTAGATGGGACTCTTAGGGTACAGTTCAGAACTGCATCACAGTTGCCCAAAAAAATGGCTGCAAATATGCGTTTTACATGTAATTTTGCTACAGTTATGAAGGTTTATTTATTATTATGGAAATGTCCAAATTTTCATAGAAAAATACATATTCATTTACACATATAAAAATCTTAAGTTATTTTCTCTTTGAAAATCAACAGGGAAACTGTTTTCCTCCGTACCATGCCTGTATGAGGGAGATACAGTGTATGAGGGAGTGTCATATGAGGGAAATATTTTCCCTTATAAGCAATCCTGCTATTAGAGAATAGCTTCATAATACAGCATAGATGGAACATGCCACGTTTTTTTTTTACAGTCGTGTGCATGAGGCCTAAGGCTGGGTTCACACAACCTATTTTCAGGCTTAAACGAGGCGTATTATGCCTCGATTTACGCCTGAAAATACGGCTCCAATACGTCGGCAAACATCTGCCCATTCATTTGGATGGGTTTGCCGATGTACTGTGCCGACGACCTGTCATTTTACTCATCGCTGTCAAAAGACGATGCGTAAAATGACTGCCTCGTCAAAGAAGTGCATGACACTTCTTTGGACGTAATTTGAGCCGTTTTTCATTGAATCCAATGAAGAACAGCTCCAAATTACGGCCGTTAAAGACGCCTCGCATAATGCGAGTACGAGCAATTACGTCTGAAATTACGGAGTTGTTTTCTCCTGAAAACAGCTCCGTAATTTCAGCCGTAATGGTCGTTATCGTGTGCACATACCTTAATAGTTACAGCAGAGTTATTAGGAATAGTTATTCATCACAGTTAATATGGTAGCACCTACCTAGATAACTGTGTGCTGGAGTTTCCTCTACCACTTTTATTCTTCTTGCTCCTGCTGGTATCACCAGTGCCTCCACATAACCTGCACGTTACAGGAGAATGATGAGATTTAGAGATATTATAATCTTTATGCATCTTTCCTTTATGCCAAATATACAGTACTGTGAAAAAGTTTTTTGCAGTTGTGCAAAAATGCTGCAAAGTAAGAATGATTTCAAAAATACAAGTAATAGTTTTTTTTTATCAATTAACAAAATACAAAGTGAATGAACAGAAGAGAAATCTAAATCAAATCAATATTTGGTGTTACCACCCTTTGCCTTCAAAACAGATTCAATTCTTCGAGGTACACTTGCAGAAAGTCATGGATTTTGTAGGATTATAGTCAGGTGTATGATTAACCAATTATTCCAAACAGGTGATAATAATCATCATTTTCATTTGTAAGTTGAAACACAGTCATTAACTGTAACAGAAACAGCTGTGTAGAAGGCTTAAAACTTAGTAAGGAACAGTCAAACTCTGCTACAAAGGTGAGATTGTGGAAGACAGTTTCAAGTCACAGGTCTACCATGGCTAGACTGTGCACAGCAACAAGACACAAGTTAGAAGAAATTTTGGGAGGAATCCTCCAGCTCACCATTTAGCAGGTTTCAACCACGGGCTGCGCCAGGATCGCCGTGACGGCACACGGTAGTGAAGCAGGAAAGAAAGGAAAATAATGATCCAGAGCGGTGAAGTTAAAATGAAAACTCAGTTTCAATTTTATTCCGAAATCTTTAAAACGGGAAATAGCTTCCAGTTACAAGGATATATACTCTGAATGTTGCCTACGCGTTTCAGACGTGTACCACATCCTTCCTCATGGCTTGTTAATAGAGGAATAATGCTACCTTGAGGCTTATATCCAGTGATCACAGGTGGAATGGATTGCGGTCCAGCGTGTTCGTGCTGGAATGCAAAAATGGATACAATAGGAAACATACAATATCCAGGACTATGAAGATATATACCGCAGATACAAGGTAATTGAATTTAATTGTTGTTGGAACATGATAGCTGTTAAACTGTACTAGCTGCGGTAACTGTGAAACAAATGAAAAAATTTATCATCACTGAATATCAGATACAAGCCTCGTGGTGAATACATACTCATATCTTAATAGTAAAAACATACATGGAGCTGTGCAATGTAATTTTGTGAATTACAGTAAATATAGATTTAAAAACAATTCGATGGCTGGACTTGACAATAGAACGAATAGTCATGTGTATACAATGCCTTAATTAGTACGTCAGAGATAGTGATAGCATGACAAATGTACAGAGTGGATGTGTATTAATGCGCATTTTTATCAGAAATAGTGAGAATGAGGAAATTAGTATTGAAAGGACCCATGGATAATGGTAACCTTTTTCTTTATCATTGCAAACCCAGTCTCCTATACAAAAATTGGTTTTATTTCATGTAATATGTAAGGAGATATAAGATGTTAGGTGTTGGATTTTCGTATAAACAATTTCCAATAGTCTGGATAACATTGATTTAGAGAAATCCTCTAGTGTCCTATGGCTAATAGTGGAACATAAGTTCCTTTCTAAGATTTAGACCCCTAGGAAATCTAGTTTTTAATGTATAAATCCAGTATGCTTCTCTTGCTAGGATGTTATGTTTGATGTCACCTCCTCGGATAGGAGTGGTTACTCCCTCTATTGCATAGCATTTAAATGTGGAGACTGATCTGTTGTGTTGTATTATAAAGTATTTGGCAGCATTAGAGATGTTTGTGAGATTTTGATTTCTGATATAACCTAGGTCTTCCAAAATTCTGGTTTTACATTTTCTGCTGCTGCATCCCACATATAGTAGATTGCACATAGTGCATTCGATGATATAAACCACTGCCATACTATTACAATTGTAGTCTCCACATTTAAATGTGCTGCATCAGCAAGATCTCTCCCAGGCGAAGATTTTAAAGCAGAATGGGGTTTCAATAAATGGTGTTCAAGCTCTTTTGAAGAACTACAAAGAAGCACAAAGAAACGTGAACGTTGAGGACCGTAGAAACCGTGGTCGGCCAAGGAAACTCAATACAGCAGATCAAAGACACATCATGCTTACTTCCCTTCGAAATCAGAAGATATCCAGTAGTGCCATCAGCTCAGAACTGGCAAAAACCAGTGGGACCCAAGTACACCCATCTACTGCTCGGAGAAGTCTGGCCAGAAGTGGTCTTCATGGAAGAATTGCGGCCAAAAAGCCATACCTTCAACGTGGAAACAAGGCCAAGCGACGCAATTAATGCACGAAAACATAGGAACTTTGGTGCAGAAAAATGTCAGCAGGTGCTCTGGACTGATGAGTCAAAATATGATATATTTGGCTGTAACAGAAGGCAGTTTGTTCGCCGAAGGCTGGAGAGTGGTACAATAATGAGTGTCTGCAGGAAACAGTGAAGCATGAAGGAGGTTCCTTACAAGTTTGGGGCTGCATTTCAGCAAATGGTGTTTGGGATTTGGTCAGGATTAATGATGTCCTCAAAGCTTAGAAATGCAGGCAGATACTTATCCATCATGCAATACCATTGATTGGCTCCAAATTTATTCCTCAGCAGGACAATGACCTCAAACATACAGTCATGTCATTAAGAACTATCTTCAGCATAAAGAAGAACAAGGAGCCCTGGATGTGATGACGTTGCCCCCACAGAGCCCTGATCTCAACATCATCGAGTCTGTCTAGGATTACATGAAGAGACAGAAGAATTTGAGGAAGCATGCATTCACAGAAGGTCTGTGGTTAGATCTCCAAGATGCTTGGAACAACCTGCCTGCCGAGTTCCTTCAAAAACTGGGTGCAAGTGTACCTAGAAAAATGTATGTTTTGAAGGCAAAAGGTGGTCATACCAAATATTGATTTGATTTACATTTCTCCTATGTTCATTCACTTTGTATTTTGTTAATTGATGAAAAAAACAAACTATTAACACTTATATTTTTGAAAGCATTCCTACTTTGCAGCATTTTTCCACAACTGCCTAATACTTTTGCACAGTACTATGTATATATATATATATATATATATATATATATATATATATATATATATATATATACCAATCATGAATATATATATATATATATATATATATATATATATATATATACATATATATATATATATATATATATATATATATGCTCATACTGTATATATCTATATATGTATGTATATATGTATATATATATATATATATATTGTATATATACATATATATATGTAGATACATACAGTATGAGTATATATATATATATATATGTAAATATATTTTTATATATATATATATATATATATATATATATATATATTCATGATTAGTTTATTCATGATTAGTGATATTTTACAACTGAATATGTCAACATTATGTGCTAGGACACTTGGCACTTACAGGGTAAAACGTCAATTGATCAAGTTTCACATTACTGTAGAAATCTTGGAGAGACTGTTACATAATGGAAAGATTTAGATAGACTAAATTACATAAAAGAAAAAAAAGAATGTTTCAATCTCAGTGTATAAAAATAGCTAAGTAAAATAAACCTTAAAACAAGGGATACAATTTTTTAGTACTTTACAGAACAAGCCTCAGAACAAGATCGGACATGTTGTTGAAAAAATATAAACAATATACCCACCCTATAAGGCAGAAAAGTATTTGATGTATAACATATTTCATCATTGCTTCAATGCAGTGTCCAGGCTTATTTAGGATGTAATGTAAAACACTTGTGTTGCAATAGGTACTAAGTAGACACATTTCTATCAGGGTGTATTTGCACATGTAGGTTTTGTAGCTTTTTTGCTACAATTATTGCAAAATTGTGGGAAACATACACTACAAAACCTGCAGGTATAAATACACCCCCAAAAAATAGAAGGATAGGAAATAGACTTATTAGGGTTATTCCCACCATATAAAGTGATGGCACATCGCTAGGATATGCCATCACTTTGTGATCGGTGGTGGGGCAACTGTCGGGACCCCCCACCGATCCAGAGAATAAAGGTGCTGAGGTTCTGGTTTAGCGGCTCTCGCTGTGATGGGCCTAGGCTGTTCATGTATTACACGGACACCCATTCATTTGATGGCTAATGTATAATATTACATTTCCCTGAGGATTTCCCCTGGTGGTAACACCTGATTACTGGGTAGGTTTTAATATTAAAATTGGTTGTTATAATTGCTTTGATAATTTCTAAAGCTCTGGATTACATAAGAATATTCTTTTATAAATTGTTCAGTCTATAATGTGTTCTTCTACCCCTAATTTTCTTAAGTGGATTGTGAAATATCTGTTTTGAAACATTTATATAAAAAGATGTATAAAGCTCTGGTCACACTGTTGTCATGGCTTAATTTTATGAGGTTTCCTTAGCTTCTAATAGGCAGGATAGACTAGTCTGCTCTAGGGTTGTCACGATACCAGAATTTGGACTTCAATACCGATACTTTGTGTGGTATTGTGATCCTCGATACCAAAACGATACGTTGCCAACAATAATAAAAAATGTTCTTCTATTTCTGATGTGAGGCGCGTGGTGTGATGAATTTTGAACCTCCATGTGCCTCACATTAATAGTAAGTAACCCCATCATGTTCCTCATAATGGACAACATTGGGTTAATGTGTGAGGTACATGATGGGGCTAATTACTATTAATGTGAGGCACATAGAGGTTCAAAATTCATAATACCTCGTGCCTCACATTAATAAGTGAAAAGCAGTTTTTATTTTATTTTAAAACAGCGTAAACATCATAAATGACACTATAAGTTTGTTATTACGGTTATTATGGTCGCTACAATACCGAATATGTATATCTTATGTATTAAGACTTATTTTAATGTTTATTGTAAAAATGTGTGTGTATGTTTTTATTTATTTAACATTTTAACTGTACTGGCATATATCTATATACTGGTACATTAGCCTGTGTACTGATAGTACACAGGCAGATGTTAGGACATACCTAAGTATGTATGCCCTAACAACATTAAATATGGTCAGACAGCTCTGGGGTGCTTCAATGGACCCTGGGCTTTCTGCCCATATATGGTACGTCCCTCGATTGCTTCATAGGGATTCCCTGTGACAAAGGGTATGCCCCTCTTATCATTTTCCCCTTGAATGCTGTGGTCAGCTTTGATCGAAGCATTCAGATGAATAGCCGCGGAGATGAGAGGTTTCTCTTATCTCCGCCGTTGGAGCTGGGCTGCGGCTGTGTAATACAGCCATTGCCCCGCTCCTGAAAATAAGTGCGCGCGTGCGGTCAGCGTGAGGTGATGTGGCCGGCACTGCACTTATGAGCGGCGGTGCAGGCACTGAAGACAGCGCACTTATCAGGACTCAGGAGCGGGGCAATGGATGTATTACACAGCCACAGGCCTGATCTAACAACATTCATGTGTTACAATACTGAGCTATGCGGCCGCACAGCTTAGTATCGAAATACATGGATTAACAGTATTGAACCGTTTGGGGTGCACGGTATAGAAACAGTATCGAAATTTCATTGCATCGTGCAACTCTAGTCTGCTCCACTATTCTGTCCAGTAAACAGGCTTTATGACATCACCAAGACTGTATAAAGTAGGAATTTCTCAGGAATACAAGCATCAAAATAATGAAGGACACTTCTGGTTTTCTACATCAAGCTGGTTTTAGCTGTATTAGGCTTCGTTCACATCTGCGTTGGGACTGAAACAAATCGTAGGTTTCCGTTTGCATCACCATTGATTTCAATGGTGACATATCTGGTACAAATGCTTTCCATTTGTCCCCATTGTGCAGGGTTCCATCGTTTTGACGGAATCAATAGCGTAGTCGACTTGCACAATGGGGATAAATGGAAAGCATTTGCACTGGATCCGTCACCATGGAGATCAATGGTGATGCAAACGGAAACCTATGGTTTCCATTTGTTTCAGTCAGGGTTCCGTTCATAGGTTCCCCTGATGGAATGCTCAGACGGAACCCCTGAACAGAGCCCCGACGCAGATGTCAACAAAGCCTTATGAGGTTATTATTAGCATATTGCTACAATAGTAACAATAAATCAATCCTTACCTGCTCCTCTTGTATGATTGAAGTCCCCTTTAATAACTCTACATGATTTTCCATTTCCATTGCAAACACCACAGTGATCTTCCCTAGACAAGGAACCCAACACTCCATCACAGCCAACTTTCTTTAAGAAGAACACAAAATGTTATTAAATCTTCACATTATATGATACATACAATTCATATACTGATTCAATGATCGACTCATAAATGAGTCATGTAGGAGGGTGGAGCTTCCAGTAGGTCAGAGGAGTAGCTGAGAGGGGCTATCGGGGCCCAGGTACTGGATTCCAGGGGGGATGCCGACAAGTCCCTTTGCCTTGGCCACAATATTTAGATACAGTGATGGAAGCAGTGAACTGAATCTTTGCCCCGGGTGAAGGAAAGCCCAGCTATGGGTCTGCAGTAGGGGTTCTGTGGCTCAGGCAATGTGCCATGGTCTTTCAATGTCTGTAAGATACATTGGTATGTATGGCGAGCGTAAAATATCCATAACATATTCAGCACATCTATCTCTGCTGCCGTTAGTGCATAAAGTGTGCTTGAAAATGTATCAACCTAAGATGTACCACCTGAGATGATCGTCTGCCTACATTTGATCTGCAGATGTAGCGATCTTTAACTTGACTTTTAATGCATTAAATACACAGTGAAAATAAACTTTAACTTTTTCAATGGTTTTCAATGGCTTAAGCGAGAAGTTATTACACTGCAGCAAGTTATCAGAGTCAAGATAAGGATTGCTACATCTGTACTAAGAATCTTTGATTTGGTCTTTGGGAATACTGTTCCCAGTGCTTATAGGAACGGCATAATTTATTTTAAATTTATTCCTTAATGCTTACATACTGTAGCTCTAACATATGCTGCAGCCCTGTACGCTGATTGTAAATAATGGTGATACAATGGGGCTCACAATCTAATTTATATATCTTAGACACACATACATGAACATTAAGGCCAATTACTGGTTGACATTTCTGCACATGCTCTGTTATTTAGTATTTTTCCCCAATTTTGAGCGCTACATTTCATTTTAACATTAAAGGGGTATTCCGGTTTCAGCAAATAAAGCTTAGTCATTGTATAATGTATGGTAAAACAATTTTTTCCAATATACTTTAAGTATCAATCCCTTACATTATTTAAGCTCTCTGCCTGCAGTAATTAAGTAAGAACCTTCATTGTTTACTTCTGCCCCGGACATGTGATGGACACACAGGTGCATGGCTCGTTACAATACACAATCTGTTAACTGTACTGTATATATCAGGGGCGTAGCTAAATGCTCACGGGCCCGGGTGCAAGAATTCAGCTTGGGCCCCCCTAACACTCCCCAACACCACCATCATCATCATCAGACCCCTGCGCGCGCCTATGCCCAGACGCCTTGCCCAACAGCCCCCATAGTATAATGCCCCCACACAGTATAATACTCCCATAGCTGCCCCCACACAGTATAATGCCACATAACGTATAATGCCCCCACATAACAGCCCCATACCGTATAATGCTCCCCATATCAGCCCCCCATACAGTATAATTCCCCCATATCAGCCCCCATGCAGTATAATGCCCCCCCACAATATCAGCCCCCATACAGTATAATGCCCCCATATGTGCATAATAGAAAAATAGCATAATTACTTACCTATACCCGTTCCCACGTCGGGTGGAGGATCCTTCGTCTCCTCCAGTGTGTGCTATGAGTGACTCAGCGCAGGCAGGCGCGATGAAATCGCTACATCCCGCCTGCCTGCGTCGAGCCGCTCAGGGCACAGTGAATGCTGGATCAAGGAGATGTCAGCTCCTTGCTCCAGGATTGAATGGAACCGGGACCTCGGTGAGTGACTCGCGACCCCCCGGAGGTCTTCACACGAACCCCCATGGGGACGCGACCCACAGTGTACTACGATACCGATACTTCGTTTACTTTGCCAACAGTAATAAAAATAAAAAAAGTTCTTCAGTTTTCTGATGTGAGGCGCGAGGTGTGATTATGAATTTTGAATGTGCCTCACATTAATAGTAATTAACCCCATCATGTTTCTCAGTCATTATGGGTTAATGTGTGAGGTACATGATGGGGTTAATTACTATTAATGTGAGGCACATGGAGGTTAAATTCATCATCGCACCTCGTGCCTCACAATAAGTGATAGAAAGCAGTTTTTATTTTATTTTTTACAGCGTACACATCATAAATGATGCTAAAAAATTGTTGTGCAGGTTATTACGGCCGCGCCAATACCGATTATGTGTATATTTTATGTATTGAGACTTATTTTAATGTTTATTATAAAAAAGGTGTGTATGTATTTTTTTAATTTAACATTACTTTGTTTTTACTTTATTTTTAAACTTTAATGTACTGGCATATATCTATATTACAGTACATTAGCCTGTGTACTGATAGTACACAGGCAGTTGTTTGGACATGCCTAAGTATGCCCTAACAACAGGAAATATGGTAGGACAGCCCGGGGGTCCTTCAATGGACCCTGGACTGTCTGCCCATATATGGTATGTCCCTCAATCGCGTCACAGGAATTTCTTGAAACGCGATCCAAGGGGCATCCCCCCTTCTCATTTTCCGCTGAATGCTGCAGTCCGCTGTGATCGCAGCATTCACGGGAATAGCGGCGGAGATGAGGTTTCTCTGATCTCTGCCGTTATAGAGCGGGCTGCGGCTGTGTAATACAGCCATTGCCCCGCTCCTGACATAAGTGCGCGCGCGGTCAGCATGAGGTGATGCGGCCGGCGCTGAACTAATGAGCGGCGACGCAGGCACTGAAGACAGAACATGGGGGTGTTTTGTAGTGCACCCACCATGTTCTGTCTTCAGTGCCGCAGATCATTAGTGCAGCGCCGGCCACATCGCATCATCCTGACGGCGCGGACATGTCAGGACTCAGGAGCGGGGCAGTGACTGTATTACACAGCCGCAGCCCCGCTCTCATAGTCATGTGTTAGTATACTGTATTGTGTTGTATTGTGCAGTTTGCGGTGGAGAAAGGAGGGGGGGCTGTGATTTAACGCCCCCCCCCTCTCCACCGCAAACAGCACTATACAACACAATACATTACAAGGCATGACAATACATTATAATACATTACATTACAACACAACACAATACATTACATTACAGACTGCAGCTTACCTGGAGTCCTCCGCAGCGACTCTTCCACTGCTCTGTCTAGAAGACGTGTCACGTGACAACACGGTCACATGGTACACTAAGTGTACCATGTGACCGTAACCAGGAAGTGCCGGCTTCCCGTCACAGAAGATTTATTTAGGAAGCATGCTGTATGGCAACGGGGGCCCGTGGGCCCCCCAGGCTTAGGGGCCCGGTCGCAACTGCGACCGCTGCGACCCCTATAGCTACGCCACTGGTATGTGTAACATGCTGTGCACCTATGGGTCCATAACATGACTGGGACCGTTTTTTCTTTTGAACTGGGAGTAAATAATGAACCATGGACTTCTAGCAGAGGTTACAAAAATATGAAAAACTAGAGGTACCCAGACACAGTTACTAGTTGACATTTGGTTTTGAGAAGTTGAGCACTTTGAACTCACATTCCTTTACACTCTCTGGCATGTGCTAAGCCATAAAAAGAAACTGTTAAAAACACATTTGTTTTATAATCAAGAACCGTAAATGCTCTATCTAACATCTTTGACATCTATCACATTGGGATGAGGCATTGTAGAAAATATTTACTGCTTATAAGTCAAATTTTACAAAAGGGCAAAAAGCTCAGAAATGATAAGTTCAAGATTCTTGGACTTTATGGGAAGAAAAAACAAAGCAAACTTTGCACATCTATTTTACAGGATATATCTTTATCTTTGCGTTACACCTGCGAAAACTTTGCAAATTCTAAAATTTTTTGGACAAAAATTGCTTTGACATAATGTAAATGCCCCTTTAACCCATTAACCAGCAATTTGATGCCTTAAAATTAATCTCCGCCTTTATTCATCATGTTGCTTTAGGTACAAAATTCTGTGCTGATAAATTTCTTAATATATCTTTATAGCGGTCAGAGCATTGTATTTCTGTCACAGAGCTCCTAATCCTCTGCACTGACAGAGATTTAAAAGACAATGGCTGCCTGCCAAAACCATTAGAGGGAGCATGGGATCTAAGCTCCCTCTAGTGGTGGCTGAAGGCAGCTAGCATGTTTTGTTTTAAATCTATGTCAATGCAGAGGATTTGGAGCTCTGTGCCAGAAAAACAATGCCCAGACTGCTATAGAGATCTATTAAGAAATGAATCAGCACAAAATCTGACACCTATTTAGATTTAAACATTTTTTATTTAAGGGTGGACATTCAATTTCAAGAAACTTATTTTTTTATTAATTTTTGCCTCCCTGCCATAACTTCAAATATACACTCCTCGACATTGAAATTGCAACACCAAGAACGCAAAGTTTTGGAATTGTGGAAATTCCTGGATCAATAGACATGTTAATGATATGCAAATAATAAAAAAATGGAAACAAAATATTCCAAACATCTTGATTTATTCAGTATTGAGCAAAAGCGCCATGCACAGAAATACACACACGCCTTGGCATGCTATCAATAAGGTTATTAATGGCTGTCTGAGGAATATTATGCCACACTGAAAGCACTTGGGCATGCAAATCATCAAGATTGGCTGCTGCCAGCTCCCTTTGCAATTGCCGACCAATGACGTCCCAGATGTGCTTGATGGGAGACAAGTCTGGGGACGCTGCAGGCCATGGTAGCAGGTTTAGGCCACACAGGCTGATCACAGTAGAATGAGCAACATGCGGCCTGGTGTTGTACTGTTGAAAACGGCTTCTGGGACACTTTTGGAGAAATGGATGTACCACTGGTTCCACGATCAAATCAATGTAACACCTAGCTGTTACTGTACCTGAAATAAAGACTGGAGGGGTCCAGCTACCGTACGTTATGCCACCTTGCACGATAATCCCGGGAGAATGACCTGTGTGACGTTCCCTTGTGAAGGCCTCTTCATGGCGTTGCCCACGTTGTCACCAGACCAATCTCCGGCTATCATTGCGTCCGAGACAAAATCGGGATTTAAAGCTGAGGAGGATAGATTCCTCCAGCCTCCATTGCAGTCTTGCTGACAACCCTGAAAGCCTTTGAGAGCGGTGCCATGTGATGGAACCCCTGTAGCTGGACGTCTGGCCCGTAGCCCAATGTCATGCAAACGCCTTCTGATAGTTTGTGTCGACACTGGTTGCTGCCCTAGGCTTGGGATGTGACGACCAATTTCACTTGCAGTACAGAATGGATCACTACGCGCCATTCTTCCAATCAGACGATTCGTCCGTGCAGAATTTTGCCTCCTTGCACCTCTTGCTATTATTCCCGTTTGTCGTTGTTCTCCTAACCTCCGGGACACGCAGCATTGAACAGTGCTGACATCTCGTCCTAGGCGCGTAGCGATCTGACGCAGTGATAAACCAAGGTCTCTCAGTTCAAGGATTCTGTCCCTCTCAGTTTGTGACAAGTGGTGATAACTGGAACGTGGACGAACATCGCACAATCATCCCACACCACTTGATCTGTTTTTTTTAGGTTTCATGTGGCTAAAAAACTTTGCTTTCAACCTGGCTTTTTTGCCCATCCCACATGCCACAGATTGGAAGTAGATGCTTGAAAATTTGATCATCTGCAGATCTTAGCGACACCCGCTACTTCATGGATTTACATAACCTTACAGCTTGTCCTACTTGGTGTTGCAATTTCAATGTTGAGGTGTGTATATATATATATATATATATATATATATAGATATATATAGATATATATAGATAGATATATAATATTATAATTTTTATTTTTTTTAAACAAGAACTTAATAATCACATACATTTCCATTTCACTCCCACCTATATATCCTCCCGTCTTCCAGAACCTGCCACAGCAATATGTTTTAATGTGCCCTTCAATGGACTCCAAAAGGCTAAAAAATTTGTCAAATAACATGTATTATAAACTTCTTTAATCTTCCAAGTAATGCAAGATCAGTAAAGTCTTAATCTTGGGCAGTTCCAAAGGGAATGAATCATTGTTCCTGTGTAGGTTTGACATTTAAAGGGATTATCAGGGATTTCAAAATTGATGGCCTATCTTTAGGATGTTAGATTAGTATGGGTCGGTATGTTAGATCGGTATGCGTCCAACTCTCGACATCTCCATCAATCAGTTGTTTGAAGGGGACGTGGTGCTCAAGTAAGCACTGCAGCCTCTACATTGTTTACTCCAGGTTGCAGGCTGTTCGTACTTGCACACGCTGTTACTTTCATAGCGGCTGTGCAAGGTATTGCAGCGCTGTCTCATTTACTTGAATCGGGGAGTCGGACCCCAACCGATCTAGTATTGATGGCCTATCCTAAGGATAGGCCATACATTTTGAAATCCTGGATAACCCCTTTAAGACACAGAGACGAAACTCTAGGTCCAAATTTAGCCAGTAATGTTGAAGAAAGTATAGCTCGATATGGCAGAACTATGTAGATTTGAGAATCTATAAGAAGACTGGATATTTGACCTTAGTACAGTATAAACCCCTCAAATAATTCCATTGAGTAACGCTAAAATAATTTCTGGGGATTGGAACTCCAAAGCCGCCCTTACTTTTTCCCTGTGTAGATTTTTTATATTATTTCTAGATTTATCATTTCTCCTTATGATATAACAAAAATATTTTTTTTAACTATTATGGACACTCTGATTATTTAGAATTTGAGAATTACCATACATATACAATATTTGTTGTACTACCACACCTAAATTTAGCCTGCCCAGAGCATTTGAGTTTTCACGTCAACATTTTTACAATGGATTTATATTCAAGTTAAAAAACAAGCAGACACAGTTGACATATCTTGATACATAGATTCTCAAATATTGAAACTATTTTGAGAAGTATTGAATGGAAAATTAACTGGAGGAGAAGGGACCAAAAGTAATAAACAAGAATTCTCATAGTTCACTTGAATTCCTGAAAAGGAGCTGTAACGGGTTGGTGCTTCAATATTACTTGTTAACGAGTTATTCGCATTTCTAAGAAAAATTAGATCATCATACGCATATAGGATTATTTTCTCAGTCATAGCCTCATAGAGGAAGCTGTAGATATTATATTTTTAGTAGCTGTATAATGTATTGTTTTTTATAGGAAGAGTTAAATTTTTTAGCACATTTTTTGTAGTATTCATAAATTGGGTTTAATTTATTTTACAATTTTTTGGGGGAATGCAAAAAAACTTTATTCTGCCATTGTCTTTTGCTGTTATTATGTTGTTCATCTGGCACTATAAAAGACAAGTTAACTTTACCACATATGCTTATTTTTTGTTTTATGACTTGTTTTTAAATAAAAATGCTTTTTACTTTTACAGCTCTTTGGGGCTTTATTTAACTTAAATTAAGATTTATTTTTAGTCTTACTAGTGACCTGGTAGTAGTTATTATTTTTAAAGTGTATCTTTCATTATGAAAAAACTTCTGCCATAGATTAGGACAATGTCAGAAGTTTTAATTGTTGGAGGTCCGTTTCGTGAGAAGTGGTGATTGAATGGGCAGTTGCTCTCGGCTGAGAGTTGTGTCCTATTGGCTGTGACTTGTTAGCTGTGCACAGAATATATAGTTTCTATAGCAAGCATATGGCTCTACGAGGAACACTGTAAAAGTAGATAAGAACCAATACGGCACGGTGCTCAGCCTGTTACAGATTGGCACCTTAGGCTCTGTCCATCAAGTAGACTGCATGTAATGCTGTAATATGTTTGTCTTTTCACAATATCTAGCACCATTTGCAACCTACTCTTTGTCACTCTAAATGGAACCCTTCCCCCGGGCGACCTATAAGCACAGGCCTACTGTGCCTATAGGTAAATCTGACCGTGATTATGCCAGTGCATAACAAAATGCATAGGCATCTGATAGAGCAAACCTAAGATATGCCTATGCCTAACAGGCATGCTCCCAGGACAGCCCTGAGGGCCTTACTTAAGCCCCAAAGTTTCAGTACTAAAACTTTATCCATAGCAATTACAGTGCCCGGCTGACAGGGTTGAAATTGCTAAGATGATGTGATCAGCATTAAAACGTGTTAATATACTTTGCTCGAAATTTGTATTTTTTTAAGGCAAATTGTAAAGGACCTGCCAGACACAGCTTCTGTGTCGACGCCCGTGGTTAATCAGTCTGCATCTGCTCCTAGTTCTGTTAGAGTGACTCAATCTGCTACCATTTAGGCTGGTAGGCTGAGGAGTGGGAGAACCTATCACAGCCTAGCCAGACGGTTCTAGCTCCCGCCCTCGGTCTATGTATACCTTCATTTGCTTCTTGTATTTGCCTGTGATTCTCTCTTGTTTCCTGGCTCTGCTGTTCTAGCTATTACTATTGACCTCAGCTTCATTTTGGCCCTGGCTTTACTGACTACTCTCCTGCTCTGCGTTTGGTACCTCGTACACTCCTGGTTTGACTCGGCTCGTTCACTACTTTTGTTGCTCACGGTGTTACCGTGGGCAACTGCCCCATTTCCCTTAGCTTCTGTGTACCCTTGTCTTTTTGTCTCTCGTGCAGGTATTGAGCGCAGGGACCGTCGCCCAGTTGTACGCCGTCGCCTAGGATGGGTCGTGCAAGTAGGCAGGGACTGAGTGGCGGGTAGATTAGGGCTCACCTGTCTGTCTCCTTATCCCGTCACTACATAATCACAGGCCCATATACCTTTTCTACCCTGGTTCCTACTACAACCCCCTTGAGAACCTGGCTCAGCAAATGCAGGGTCTCTCCCTACAGGTCCAAGCCCTGGCTCAGAGGTGCGACCAGCGTGGTGCTAACCAGCTAGTGCCCTCCACCTCACCTCTTGAACCCCATCTCAAGTTGCCTGACCGGTTCTCAGTGGACCGGAAGACTTTTTTCTCCTTTCGGGAGAGTTGTAGAATCTATTTCCGTCTAAGGCCCCACTCCTCAGCTTCTGAGAGCCAGCGAGTGGGTATAATTGTCTCCCGGCTCCAGGACGGCCCCCAAGAATGGGCCTTCTCCTTGGCTCCTGACGCCCCTGAACTTTCCTCTGTTGACCTTTTTTTTTCCGCTCTCGGGCTCATCTATGACGAGACTGACAGGACTGCCTTTGCCGAGAGTCAGCTGGTGACCTTACGTCAGGGTAAGAGTCCCATTGAAGAGTACTGTTCGGACTTTAGGAAGTGGTGTGTAGCTTCTCGCTGGAATGACCCTGCCTTGAGGTGCCAGTTTAGATTGGGTCTATCGAACGCCCTGAAAGACCTGTTAGTTAGCTATCCCTCTTCTGACTCTCTAAATCAGGTTATGTCTCAGGGAACGACGACTTGAACATTTTTGTGCCTTCTCCTCTGGCTCCCCCATGATGGCTCCCGAGGTTCCGTTGCTTCGTTCTTCCACGGAAAACTCGAATGAACCAATGCAACTCGGGGCCTCCGTGTTTCCCCAACAACGTAGAGAGCTCCGCAGGAAAAATGGTCTCTGCTTCTACTGTGGGGATGACAAGCATCAAGTGAACAACTGTCCTAGGCGTAAGACTACGCAGCCGGAAAACTTCCGTGCCTAAGTGACCATCGGGGATGTCGCTTGGGCGCACAGGTATTTCCCGTAAATATGAAACCTAGTAAGATATTGCTTCCCTTTCAGGTCTCTTTTGAGGGTAGGTCTGCCACCAGCAGTGCCTTCGTGGATTCAGTGTCTTCTGCTAATATTATGTCTGTGGAATTTACTATGTCTCTAGCTATGCCATTGATTGATTTGCCTAAACCTGTCCCGGTAGTGGGTATCGACTCCACTCCACTTGCTAATGGTTATTTTACGCAGCATACCAGTGTTTTTGAACTCATTTTTGGCTCCATTCATTTGGAGCAGTGTTCTGTACTGGTGATGCAGGGATTATCGTCCGATTTGGTTTTAGGCCTTCCCTGTTTGCAGATGCATAATCCCGCGTTTAACTGGAGTACTGGGGATCTTACTAAATGGGGTAATGAATGCATGACGTCCTGTTCTGTTAATTGTATTCTACCTGAGTTTATTCAGGACTTCGCTGATGTTTTTTCTAAAAAGGCCTCCGAAGTGTTACCTCCTCATAGAGAATACGATAGCGCTATCGACTTGGTACCAGGAGCTAAGCTCCCTAAGGCTACGATATTTAATCTCTCTTGTCCCGAATGTGAGGCCATGAGAGAATATATCCAGGAAAGCCTGGCCAAGGGTTACATTCGCCCCTCTACTTCTCCGGTAGGTGCTGGCTTCTTCTTCGTAGGGAAGAAGGATGGTGGTCTTAGGCCGTGCATCGATTACCGAAACTTGAATAAGGTCACTGTAAGGAACCAGTATCCCCTTCCTTTGATTCCTGATCTCTTCAATCAGGTTCAGGGGGCCCAATGGTTCTCTAAGTTTGATATTTGGGGGGCTTATAACCTTATACGAGCCAGAGAAGGGGATGAGTGGAAGACTGCGTTTAACATGCCCGAAGGTCATTTCTAATACCTTGTCATGCCCTTTGGGCTGTGTAATGCTCCCGCGGTCTTCCAGAATTTCATAAATGAGATTTTAAGAGACTATCTGGGGGCATTTCTTGTAGTGTACCTTGATGACATACTTGTGTTTTCCAAGGACTGGTCCTCCCACATTGAGCATGTCAGGAAGGTGCTCCAGGCCCTTCGGGAAAACAAACTCTTTGCTAAATCTGAAAAATGTGTTTTTGGGGTGCAGGAGATACCATTTTTGGGTCAAATCCTCACTCCTAATGAATACCGCATGGACCCAGCCAAGATTCAGGCTGTGGCTGAATGGGTCCAACCTGCCTTCCTGAAGGCGTTACAGTGCTTCCTGGGGTTTGCTAATTATTACAGGAGATTCATTTCTAACTTCTCGGTCATCACTAAGCCTCGTACGGATCTTACTCACAAAGGTGCTGATCTCCACCACTGGCCTCCGGAGGCGGTCCAGGCTTTTGAGGTCCTTAAGAAGTGCTTTATCTCTGCCCCAGTGCTGATTCAGCCTAACCAAATGGAGCCATTCATCGTGGAGGTTGACGCCTCCGAGGTGGGAGTGGGTGCTGTCTTGTCCCAGGGTACCAGGTCCCTCACCCATCTCCGTCCCTGTGCCTACTTCTCCAGTTCTCGCCCACTGAGAGTAACTATGACGTGGGCAACCGCAAACTCTTAGCCATTAAATGGGCATTTGAAGAGTGGTGCCACTTCTTGGAGGGGGCTAGGCACCAGGTAACGGTCCTTACCGACCTCAAGAATCTGGTCTTCCTAGAATCTGCCCGGAGGCTAAACCCGAGACAAGCTCGATGGGCGTTGTTTTTTTACTAGATTCCACTTTGTGGTCACCTATAGGGCTGGGTATAAAAATATTAAAGCTGATGCACGGTCGCGTAGCTCCATGGCCAGCCCTCCTTCGGAGGAAGATCCTGCTTGTGTTTTGCCCCCAGGTATAATAATATCCTCTGTTGATTCTGACTTAGACTCCGAAAATTCGGCTGATCAAGGTTCAGCTCCCGGGAACCTTCCTGAGAACAAGCTGTTTGTTCCCCTGCAATTCCGGCTAAGGGTACTCAGGGAAAATCATGACTCTGCACTATCTGGCCATTCTGGCATCCTGGGTACCAAGCACCTCATTGCTAGAAACTATTGGTGGCCTGGGTTGCCTAAAGACGTTAAGGCCTACGTCGCCGCTTGTGAAATTTCTGCTAGGTCCAAGACTCCCAGGTCCGGACCAGCGGGCTTACTATGTTCTTTGCCCATTCCCCAGAGACCTTGGACCCATATCTCCATGGATTTTATCACCGATCTGCCTCCATCTCAAGGCAAGTCGGTGGTGTGGGTTGTAGTAGATCGCATTAGTAAGATGTGCCACTTTGTGCCCCTCACGAAACTACCCAATGCCAAGACGTTAGCTACCTTGTTTGTCAAACACATCCTGCGTCTCCATGGGGTTCTTGACAATATTGTTTCTGACAGAGGGGTACAATTTGTTTCATTGTTTTGGAGAGCTTTCTGTAAAAAGTTGGAGATTGATCTGTGCTTCTCCTCGGCCTTCCATCCTGAAACTAATGGCCAAACTGAGAGGACTAATCAGTCTCTAGAACAATATTTTAGGTGTTTTATCTCTGACTATCAATATGATTGGGTCTCCTTCATTCCCCTCGCCGAATTTTCCCTTAATAACCGGGTCAGTAACTCGTCAGGGGTCTCCCCCTTTTTCTGTAATTTTGGGTTTAATCCACGGTTCTCCTCCATTTCACCTGGTGGTTCCAACAATCCCGAGGTAGATGTCATTCATCGGGAACTGTGCACAGTCTGGGCAAAGGTTCCGAAGAACCTAGAGGTGTTCCAGAGCATACAAAAGACTCAGGCAGATAGAAGACGTTCTGCTAACCCCTTGTTTGTGGTCGGGGATCTGGTGTGGCTGTCTTCTAAAAACTGGCGCCTTAAGGTTCCGTCCAAAAAATTTGCTCCCCGGTTTATAGGGCCGTACAAGGTCATTGAGGTCCTTAACCCTGTCTCCTTCTGGCTGGAGTTACACCCGTCTTTTCAAATACACGACGTGTTTCATGCCTCCCTCCTGAAACGCTGCTCCCCGTCCTTGGTTACCTCGAGAAAAACTCCTGTCCCTGTTCTCACCCCTGAAGGGGTAGAATTTGAGGTGGCCAAGTTTGTGGACAGCAGAATGGTCCAAGGTTTCCTCCAGTACCTGATCCATTGGAGAGGATACGGGCCTGAGGAGAGGACTTGGGTACCTGCCCAGGATGTTCACGCTGGGGTATTGCTCAGGAGGTTCCATCTTCGGTTCCCCAATAAGCCAAGTCCACCTCATAAAAGGGGTATTACTGTAAAGGACCTGCCAGACACAGCTTCTGTGTCGATGCCCGTGGTTAATCAGTCTGCATCTGCTCCTAGGTCTGTTAGAGTGACTCGATCTGCTACCACTCAGGCTGGTAGGCTGAGGAGTGGGAGAACCTATCACAGCCTGGCCAGACAGTTCTAGCTCCCGCCCTCGGTCTATGTATACCTTCATTTGCTTCTTGTCTTTGCCTGTGATTCTCTCTTGTTTCCTGGGTCTGCTGTTCCAGCTATTACTATTGACCTCAGCTTCATTTTGACCCTGGCTTTACTGACTACTCTCCTGCTCTGCATTTGGTACCTCGTACACTCCTGGTTTGACTCGGCTCGTTCACTACTCTTGTTGCTCACGGTGTTGCCGTGGGCAACTGCCCCATTTCTCTTAGCTTCTGTGTACCCTTGTCTGTTTGTCTCTCGTACACGTATTGAGCGCAGAGACTGTCGCCCAGTTGTACGCCGTCGCCTAGGACGGGTCGTGCAAGTAGGCAGGGACTGAGTGGTGGGTAGATTAGGGCTCACCTGTCTGTCTCCTTACCCCATCATTACACAAAGTATGCAAAGTACTAAATGAACACATGTAATAAGAATAATAGATATATCAACAGCAGTTTGTAACTAGATCACAATTAGCATCAGAACAGTATAGAGTAAAAGTGAACTTAAAATAAGTGAACAGCAGAAAGATGTAAGGAAGATAAGGAAGATATATTATGAAGTTGTTCTAGTTTATATTTGCTAGCTCTAAAGCTAAAGTTAATAAAAACTACAGCTTCACTTTAAAGTGTACTTGAAAAGGAAATCCATTTGCTATACAATAAATTTTCACTTTGGCCAACAATAGCGCATTCGACTGCGCTATTGGTTCCGTCAAGAACAACGGAACCCTGTCACAACGGTTAGAGACGGAAACTATTAGCTAGGTTTCCGTCACCATTGATATCAATGGTGAGGGAAACAGAAGCTTAGGTTTCCGTTTGCCTTTCCGTTGAGGGGTTAACCTGACGGAAACCTCAGATGGAACCCCTCAATGGATGGGCAATGGTGATGTCAACAGGCCCTAAGATATTTGTTTGCTGTCAGTGACTCAGAAAACTCTTGCTTACTTTCAAAGGCGTAAACCCATACATAACTAGTCCTGCTGTCAGCTGAGAAGTGGATACATATGTATCCAGTATAGGCAATGCACTGTGAGCTAAATACATAAGCAAGAGGTGCCCAAATTTAGATTGCGTACCAAAATGTAAATAAGAGTGTTCTCATCAGGAAACTCATATCTTGAAACTGGTGAGAAATTAAAACACAAATTATATTGTAGTTGTATAACTTTTAATTTATACAGAAATTAGCTTTATTTACATAAAACCGGAAAACCTTTTTTAAGCATTTTTTTAGTTCAAGTTTTATGGATTTTGAGTCCAAATTGTCCCTAAGATAAAATACAAATTTAGGTATAACTGTAATGTATAAAAAATTCAAAACTGTAGCACACTGTTCTTATACTCTACCTGGCATCTTCCATTTGAGCACATGTCCAGGCCATCAGGTCCACACGGTGTACCATCTAGGGTTTTTTCTGTAACCAGAACAGGTTGGTCTTTTCCAAGAGCAGAACAAAAAAGTGCACAAGGTTTCTCTAAAATAAATACAGAGATTGATGGTTGATTTAAACATGATGCTTAATAATAAAAAAAAATCTACGAGTCAGATAAACTACATAATCTAAAGCTATTTTTTACTGATATTGTACTTTCAGTACCATTTTGGCTTGAAAATATAAAAATATCTCACATCTTGTTGCTTCCCACCTCGAAGCTGGAATGAGCTCCTAACTTACCATACATAGTTACATAGTTACATAGTTACATAGTTAGTACGGCTGAAAAAAGACACATGTCCATCAAGTTCAACCAAGGGACGGGAAAAGGGAAGAAAACATTTCTACACATAGGAGCTAATATTTTTTTGTTCTAGGAAATTATCTAACCCTTTTTTAAAGCCATCTACTGTCCCTGCTGTGACCAGCGCCTGCGGTAGGCTATTCCATAGATTCACAGTTCTCACGGTAAAGAAGCCTTGTCGCCTCTGCAGCTTGAACCTTTTTTTCTCCAGACGGAGGGAGTGCCCCCTTGTTTTTTGATCGGGTTTTACAAGGAACAGGATTTCACCATATTTTTTGTATGTGCCATTAATATATTTATATAAGTTAATCATGTCCCCCCTTAGTCGTCTTTTTTCAAGGCTAAATAGGTTTAATTCTTTCAATCTTTCCTCATAACTTAAATTCTCCATGCCCCTAATTAGCTTCGTTGCCCTTCTTTGTATTTTTTCCAACTCCAGGGCATCCTTTTTATGAACTGGAGCCCAGAACTGAACTGCATATTCTAGATGAGGCCTCACTAATGCTTTGTAAAGTGGCAATATTACATCCCTGTCCCGTGAGTCCATGCCTCTTTTAATACACGACAATATCCTGCTGGCCTTTGAAGCAGCTGATTGACACTGCATGCTGTTATTGAGTTTATGATTTACAAGAACACCTAGATCCTTCTCAACAAGTGAATCCGCCAGTGTAGCTCCCCCTAGGACATATGATGCATGCAGGTTGTTGGTACCCAGATGCATAACTTTACATTTATGTACATTAAACTTCATCTGCCAAGTGGACGCCCAAACACTTAGTTTGTTTAAATCTGCCTGCAATTCATGAACATCTTCCATAGACTGAACTATATTACATAGCTTGGTGTCATCTGCAAAAATAGAAATAGTGCTATTAATCCCATCTTCTATATCATTAATAAATAAGTTGAATAATAGTGGTCCCAGCACTGAACCCTGGGGTACACCACTTATTAGCGGGGACCATTCAGAGTAGGAATCATTGACCACAACTCTCTGGATACGGTCCTTGAGCCAATTCTCAATCCAATTACAAACTATATTTTCTAAACCTATAGTCCTTAATTTACCCATTAGGCGTCTATGGGGGACAGTGTCAAATGCCTTTGCAAAGTCCAAAAACACTAAATCCACAGCGGCCCCTCTGTCTAGACTTCTGCTCACCTCTTCATAAAAACAGATTAGGTTAGTTTGACAACTTCTGTCCTTAGTAAAACCGTGCTGGCTGTCACTTATAATGCTATTTATTGTCACATAATTCTGTAGATAGTCCCTCAATAGCCCCTCAAACATTTTCCCCACGATGGATGTTAAGCTTACTGGTCTATAATTACCCGGGGAAGACCTAGAGCCCTTTTTGAAAATAGGCACCACATTTGCGCTGCGCCAGTCCCTTGGCACTATACCAGTCACTAGAGATTCTCTGAATATTATGAAAACGGGGACAGAAATAACTGAACTAAGCTCTTTAAGAATTCTAGGGTGTAACCCATCTGGTCCCGGGGCCTTGTGCACATTTATTTTATTTTATTTAGCTTGGACCATATCTACATTCATCCAATTCAGTATATCAACTGATATATTAACAGCACTGGCACCGGCTACATCAGCTGCTCTTTCTTCTGTTGTATATACAGAGCTAAAGAACCCATTTAGTAACTCTGCCTTCTCTTGATCCCCTGTGACCAACTCCCCATTACCATTATCTAGGGGTCCTACATGTTCAGACCTTGGCTTTTTAGCATTTATATACTTGAAGAATTTTTTGGGATTTGTTTTACTATCCTTGGCCACCTGCCTTTCATTTGGTATTTTTGCTAATTTTATTACATTTTTACAGATTTTATTAAGGTCTTTATATTTTAAAAAGGCTACAGCTGTACCCTCAGATTTGTATTTTTTAAATGCCCTTTTTTTGTCGTGTATTGCCCCTTTCACAGAAGGTGTAAGCCATGTGGGGTTTAATTTTAGTCGTTTATACTTGTTACCTATAGGAATAAATTTTGCACTAAAATGTCCTAAATTTAAGGGTATGACCAGACGTGGCGTATTTCTTCCGCCACTGTCCGCATCAATGCCGCACATAATCTGCATTGCAGATTCTGTTGCGGCTCTGCCTAAAATGGGCATTAAATTGATGCGGACTAGCCGTTGCGTATTCAGGTGAAGAGTGCTTCCCTTCTCTCTATGAGTGCAGGATAGAGAGAAGGGATAGCCCTTTCCGTAGTAAAAGTAAAAGAAATTCATACTTACCCGGCCGTTGTCCTGGTGACGCGTCCGTCTTTCAACATCCAGGCCAACCTCCCTGGATGACGCGGCAGTCCATGTGACCGCTGCAGCCCAAATTTGGCCTGTGTTTGGCTGCAGCCGTCATCCCGGGAGGCCGGACTGGAGGAAGAAGCAGGGAGTTCTCGGTAAGTATGAACTTCTATTTTTTTAACACATTGATCTATATTGTGATCGGAAGTCACTGTCCAGGGTGCTGAAACATTTACTGCCGATCGCTTAACTCTTTCAGCATCCTGGACAGTGACTATCTCCTGACGTCGCCTAGCAACGCTCCCGTAATTACGGGTGCACACACGTAGTCACCCGTAATTACGGGAGCCCCATTGATTTCTATGGGCCTGCCCGTGCCGTAGTAACGGCTCGTGATTACGGGCGTTTTTACGTTAGTGTGCATGGGGCCTCAGTCTGGCTGTAGACCTAGAAATACATAGGTCCAGCCAGAATGAAGAAATATCATGTTCGTAAAACAAATACACTACGCAACACACATAACATCTGCGTACTTCATTGCGGAATTTTGACTCTCCATTGAAGTCAATGGAGAAATTCCGCTACACGTCCGCAACATCCAATGTATGCTGCGGACACCAAATTCCGTACCGCAGCCTATGGTCCACAGCTGAGTTTTCCGCAACATGTAAACAAACCTAACTAAAATGCTGTGGTGGAAAGCAATGGAGAAACGTGTATTCTGCGGATTTCCGCAGCGGACTGTCCGCAGCGGAATTCCAGAGCAATTCCGCCACGTCTGGCCATGCCCTAAGGCTATGTTCACACGGAGTATTTTGGGGGAGGAATATCTGCCTCAAAATTCCGTTTGGAACTTTGAGGCAGATATTCCTCTCCCTGCACGCTGATATTCGCGGCAATTATCGCGCCGTTTTTCACCCGCGGCCATTGAGCGCCGCGGGCATAAAACAGCGAGAAATACGCTTTCTCCTGCCTCCCATTGAAGTCAATGGGAGGTCAGAGGCGGAAGCGCCCGAAGATAGGGCATGTCGCTTCTTTTTCCCGCGAGGCAGTTTTACTGCTCGCGGGAAAAAGACGCCGACGCCTCCCATTGAAATCAATGGGAGGCGTTCTCGGGCCGTTTCTGCCGAGTTTTGCGACGCGGTTTCCGCGTCAAAAAACTCGGCAAAATACCCCGTGTGAACATAGCCTAAGAGTTCTATCCAATCTATAGAACACTACCGTATTACATAATGCACCCACAGTTCCCAAGGAAAGCTGACTACTGAATAAAACAAACTTAGGACATTACAGGTGTATTGGTCATTTATAAAGAATACCGATTGCTAAACTCGTTCTCATAAATCAGATGTACGTGCAAATATATAAAACTTCTTAAAATATCCTATCAGGAGAAACTGCCATTTTCCCCACCTTCCAGCAGCCTATAGTTTTACTTTCCCTGTTTACAGCCTCTCTGTTCAGATACCTCCTCAGTCTAAAAAAAAATATTAAAAAAATAAAATGTCTAGATTTAAAAAAAAAATAATAAATAAAAAAAATAAAAAAATACTAGACATGGGGAGTGGGAGGGGGGAGAGAGAATACATCTGTAAGTGTGTCTCCCTTAGTGTGTGTGGGACTGTATGCTGTGAGAGGGGAGGAGGAACTGCAAAGGGAGAATTTGATTGGCACACAGCACAACTCTCTTACTCCACACCAAGAAGAGCCAGAGTCGCTGTTTATTTATCACCTCATCTACAACAAAAAATTTAATAAATTAAAAAAATTTAATAAAACGTGATCAAAAACTTGCATGTACCCCAAAATGATACCATTAAAAACTGCAACTCGTCCTGCAAAATATAAGACCTCATAACACTCAATCGATGGTAAAATAGAAAAGTTATGGCTAAGACTTTGGTGACACAAAATACATTTTATTTTTTACAATTCGTTTTTTCTTTGTAAGAGTAGTATAAAAAAAATATAAAAAAAACGATATCAATTTTGTATCGCCGTAATTGTATTAACCGGAGGAATAAAGTTGACATGTAATTTTAATTGCACGGTGAATGATGTAGAAACAAAGCACAAAAAACAATGGATTAATCGTGGTTTTTTTTACATTTTCCACCCACAAAGAATTTTTTGCACATTTCCTGTACATTATATGGTACAATAAATGATGCCATGAAAGTCTACAACTCGTCCCACAAAAATCAAGCCCTCATAGGGCTATATCGACGGAAAAATAAAAAAGTTATGGCTTTTGGAATGTGGGGAGGAAAAAATTCTAATGAAAATCCGAAAAATGGCTGCGGCAGAAAGGGGTTAATGTAAATCACATGTTGTTCAGCACATTTCTATAACCTGCAGGTTTAGATTGTGTTCCTTATTATAACAATATCATATTTTTAAATATTTTCTACTTTGTTTTTCATTTGTTTTATGAAATAATCTAAAACAGTCGTTGAAGTCTGTTCAGCATACCTTTATGGGATCAGACAATACTTTAAAAGCTTTGCAGAAGAAAATAAAGCAGTACAGCATAGTACACTATAGCAAGAAAATGTATTTCCATAAAACATGCAGGAAAATTTCACAGATCATCTAAGAAAGTTTAAACACACAAAGTATAAATAATATAGATTTTTGTAAAAACAAATAATATAAAAATAAATAACTACCTCTTTTAGGCTTCGTTCACATCTGCGTCAGGGTCGCGTTCTGAAGTTCTGTCGGAGCTTCCCGTCAGAACGGGACCCTGACTGAACCAAATGGAAACCATAGGTTTCCATTTACATCACGATTGATTTCAATGGTGACGGATCCGGTGCAAATAGCTTCCATTTGTCTCCCTTGTGTAAGAATTCCATCACTTTGACGGAATCAATACTGTAGTCGACTACGGTATTGATTCCGTCAAAACGACGGAACCATTGGACGGAACTGACACAAATAGAAACCATTGGCACCGGATCCGTCACCATTTAAATCAATGATAATGCAAATGGAAACCTACGGTTTCCGTTTGTTTCAGTCAGGATCCCGTTCTGACGGGAAGCTCCGAAGGAACGTCAGAACGGGACCTTGACGCAGATGTGAACGAAGCCTAATAGTCTTTCCTAGCATGGCGGTCTCAAAACTTTAGAGGCCAAAGCTCTTAGCTCAAGCACAACTTTGAATTTGAAAAACGATATCCATCTAATGAAAATAATGGAAACCCATTTAATTCAATTGACGTATGTAATACTGTTCTCACACCAGTACAACTGATTCTGGTGGTTTCTAACAGAGAGACCCCAAAAAATCAGCTTGACTCTAGTGGTCTAGCGGACAATAATAGACAAGGTTTTCAAGTTCGGACAGATTGTTTATACAGTATATTGCATCTTATTATTCTGTATGCGTGTAACCAACTTTTAGAATGCTAATTTAAAAGGAGTCTGACATCAGTTTTGCCTTTTACAAAGAAAACACTATTGGTTAAAAAAAAAAATTTGTTCCGTTTCACCACATTCTGAGAGCCATAACTTATATTTTTCCATCGTTTGAGCGGTGTGAGGCTTATTTTTTGCGGGACGAGCTGTAATTTTTTTATTAGCACCATTTTTTTGGTACATACCATTTTTTTTATCACTTTTTATTTCATTCTTTTTAGCGCTATGGTGACCAAAAGACAACGATTCAGGGGTTTCAATTTTATTTTTTTTACGCCATTCAGTGTGACTCAGATAATGCTATATTGTAATCGTTTCAGACTTTTATGGATGCAGCGATACCAATTTTTTATGATTATTTTATTTTTACGTTGTGCTTGGGGAAAAATGGGAAAAGGTTTTTTCTAACGTTTAAAAAATTTTTACACTCCTGAAAATGTATCAAACTTTTTTTTTTACACATTTTATTAGTTCCCCTAGGGGTCTTGAACCAGCTATCATTAGATCACTGGAACAATACACTGCAATACATGGATGAGTTACAGAAACAGCGTAACTCGCTGAGCTACGCTGTTTCCGTAACTCCCATAGTAGTGAATGGCAGTTACAGAAGCAGCGTAGCATGCTACGCTGTTTCCGTAACTACTACTCAGTTGTATGGGAGTTACGGAAACTGCGTAGCTCAGCGAGTTACGCTGCTTCCGTAACTCGACCATGTAACCAGGAAGTGAAGTGGCCGGAAGACAGCGGAGCCAGGTAAGGTAGAACCGGGTTTAGGGGGCCCCGTTC
Source organism: Rhinoderma darwinii (assembly GCF_050947455.1). Taxonomy (NCBI): domain Eukaryota; kingdom Metazoa; phylum Chordata; class Amphibia; order Anura; family Rhinodermatidae; genus Rhinoderma; species Rhinoderma darwinii. Next base: position 498,348,657 of record NC_134687.1, read on the forward strand.
TAGAGATAGATGCGGTGGGACCCGCATCTATCTGACTTTTATGAAATATCCTGTTGATAAGATGTCCTTTATGGGAAAACCACTATAAATGCTGCGGTCGCTATTGACTGTAGCATTTAACTAGTTAAACGACCAGGAATAGTGCGATCGCATAAAGATGTTTTGTACAGATCTGTATATACAGTTCCAAATGTATTGGTCTTCTTTGACTTATACAGTATTCGATAGAGTATGCTGCAATTTTTTTACCTGGACTGTGTTCAGAAAGCTGCCATATAAATACAGTATACAGAAGTGTATGAGAGCAAAGACTAAAATGAGCTGCACATTCTGTACTTCTTTGATATAGTACGTATATAGATTCTGAATAAGGTTGTGTGTATGAGCATTAGTGGCTTATGTACATGACTATATTACAGATCTGTGTGGTAAGAATCCTCATATGGTACTCATAGAACTTAGTTCTATGAGCTCATAGTATACCTCCGTATCATTGTATGCTCCATCACATGCCTATTATGGAGAGTATTCTCCCGATAGAGGGCACATACGGCACCAGACGGAGTTCTTACAGGTCTGTAATACGGCATCCATAATAAGGACCTTTAGGGACTATGTATGTTGCTTATTTAAGCAGGGGCGCACATGCCATATGTGCAGCCTGTGCAGTTGCACAGGGGCCAAGTATATAAGGGGGCCCACTATCACCTTAAAAAAGCAACTTCCTACATCCTATTAGATTGTGTGTAAGGGACTGAGCAGTTAAATTTTATGATTTACAATCACCGAGGGAATTGTTAAAGTGACCGAGCTCTACACTGAGCTTTTCGAGAGCAAGGGCCCATATACTGTTCTTGCCCTGGTGGCCTCTGTTGTCTGTGTCCGCCCCTGTATTTAGGGTGGGTGCACAGAGCATTGTCATGTGCATGGGTTCTAACTATGTACTCCAAGCCTTATTGCTGATTACTTTTCCTTATTTTATTTTTTATTACAAAATTGTGTCCTATATTTTACTTTTATTAAGCACAATCTCAATTTTGTTACAGTTTCCATTTAAAAAGACACTTGGAATTTGTAGTAACTTTAATAATACTTATTTTCGGAGTTAGGATAACTGCATAGAAGATTAGCAGACCTTTGTTTAGTACTGTAAGTAAATGCTACTAAAAATACTTGAGACTATTGTCTTTACAATGGTAAATGGTGATAGTGCACATGGATGGAATATCAACTTGTGCTGCACATTTTCCAGATCATTTTTTTCCATTAAACAGTTAAGTCTGTGTAAATACAACATGTATTATTCATTGCACAGAAATAGTCTGCGGAGCTGAAAATCTCCGCTTTGTTCCATTACTTGGTTTATTACCGTTCAGTAAATCACCTAGGTCTGCTTAATATCATATAAAGGGAATATCACTAGGTTTATGTAAATGTTTTAATAGATGTACACTCAAGAACCAGGCTGAGGTAGTAAACACTTACAAGCATCTTAGTGGGTCTGCGGAAGGGATCAACAGTATAACTATTCATTTTATGAAGGTGATTTTTTATTCCATATGTTTAGTGTATATATGTTCCAATTCTGTTTAATATTTTCATATGGAAAAAGGAACATTTGGAAATATGAAGGTTTTATAGCAAGCAGGACTGTAACTTTTAATGTTGGCGTTTAATGGGACATGTAAAATCTGAAAAGCGAAATCTGGTATAGGAGGTTTTCTTTCATTATTCCTAAAAGGTGACCACAACACATACAGACTTCTTATTATAAATCCTCAAAGTAGTAGCTGTGAATTGTTCTTACAAGTATATGGTTCTAATACAGAAAAGTCTGTGTTGGTGGCCATTTGACCTCTAGACCAGCCTTCAGCACTTTCCCGTAGTAGTAGTTGTTATCTTGACTCAAAAAATGTTTTTACAAATTTGAATTGCCAAAATTTTTGTAATTTTTTTTTTGCTAAAACAATTAATTATATAAAGAAAATAAAGTGAAGAGAATGAATGAATACATGAATCCATGATAATAGTTTATTCACTGTATCCATGCAGTGAAAAAATAAATTTAATCTAACAGTATTGGCCTATTATGTGAACCTCCACTTTGGGCCACTTTTGCCTTATTTGTTGTGGATTAACCCGTTAGTTATAGTTATTTATTATATTGCACTTTGCCGCTTTTTGTATTTGTTGGGCCACTCAAATATTTTTTGGTTCATATTATTTATGACATATAGTAAAGGGCTGTTTTTCATTCCATATTTAGGGAAATATTCTTTTTCCATTGAAGTAAACTGCAAAAACTTAAAAAAAATTTTTTTTTTTCACAAGATAACATTAAAATAAAATATGACAATAGGACACCCATTTTATGTCAGTTGTTTTGATATACAGTACTTTTCTGCTTGTGGGGCAATACATTTCCGGTGGTCGGGAAGGCTATGAGCATGGTTTGGGTTGGTGGTGTATTTCTTTTCTTTTCACTTTATTTGTGTTTAATGAACACATATTTGTATATTTATTTATAGAATATGTCCCCAAATTTAGACTTCATATCAAAAAATTTTAATATGTAGTTTTCCACTATAACTGGGCCATCCACATGAGCAGGGGAAACCAACCCTCTACTGTAACATTTTTTAGGCATTGCTGATATGGATCAGAGGGCACTCAGCGATCACGTGATCGGACACAGGATTGCTGGGTCTAATAGGCACCACAGCCTCTTTTTCCTAGGGGGCTCATCTTACAGACCTTTCCTGATAACATATTCTTACATCTTATAATAGTATTATAAATAATATCATAATTCATTCAAGATTTTAGAAAGTGTTGTGCACGGCCGTGATTTTCGGGTCGGCCGGCTGCGGACTGTCAGCCGAAAGCCGCCCGCAAATCGCGGTACACGCACATTATTTTCAATGAGCCCGGACATCAGAAGACGGACGTAATAAGACAGGTCCGTTCTTTCTGCGGTGCGGGCTCCCGGGCCATGCACGGACCGTAAAAACTACGTTCGTGTGCATGGCCCCATAGAAATGAATGTGGCCGCAATTCTCCCGTGGATTTTCGGGGGAATTGCGGCCGCAAAAGCACGTTCGTGTGCATGGGGCCTTAACCGACGTAAAAAAAATACATATAAAAAAAGACGATATCAAATTAATAGTCTGGTACTGTAAAATAATCTGGAATTTCACCAGACCAGCAGCCGAAAACTGGGTGAAGCTAACCAACCATGGATTCTTTCAGATTGCAAAAACAACGTGATTCAGATTGCAAAAACAACGTGATGACATATTTTATGTTAGCATTGCTTGCCTCTATTTTTTAAATGGAAATATCATTATGTACAGTATCTATCATTGTCTGACATCTATAAAGTCCCTAATTCAAGAATTGTTACTAGATGTAAAATGTACTAAGGAAGTATCTTAGATAAACGTGCTCTACAAATACCTTCATTGATGATAGCATGCCATCGGTGCTTTTGCTTATGGTAGGTAGAGCGGAAGCTAAAGGTCTGACATTGCCAGTCTCTGAAATCAGGCACACCAGGAGGACATCTTGGATTCTCACATATTTTGTATTGTATTTTGGGATCATTGCATTGTCGTCCTTCAGTGCTTTGACTGCAAGAGAGAAGTAATATTAGATTTATGTATAAAAGACACCAGAATCCAGTGACTATTACATATTTTACACAGTAACAAATAAAGAGAAGTACAATAAATATACATTCATATTACCTAAGGCATTTACGTTGTCTACTACGAACTCCAGCTCCACATGTTCTGCTGCAGGAACTCCAGGAACTCCATTCCCCGGACATGTGTTCAGAAGATGACGTCATACTGGTACATTCTCCAACTCTACACCACTGTGGATAAATGTGTGCACCATTAAAAAGACTGAAATAAGCACCAAGAACAAACATAATTTATTTATTTTTACAAAAATAACACATTATTGTACATATAATCAGTACATGCAGTGTATTGACACATTTCATTAATCCTTATGGGTTTCAAGTAGATGCTTATTTTGAACTCCATTGAGACAGAATCTATTTTTTTTCAAATCTCTATTTATTACATTTTTAAATCAAAATGGCATTTAACAGGTGCAATGGCATTAATGCACAACAGTATAACAGACTCGCAGGTCCAAGTACTATTGCATAGCATACAAGCCCAGGGAACATAGATGAGCTTAAAATAAAACATAAGAAAAGGAAAATAAAAGTATAAAAAAAATAAAAAAAAATCTTTATAACGATTACACTAGACTAGCATTTAGACCATAGTTACATGTAACAGAAAGTGGGACATAAATCTGCAAGAAACATGTTAAGTACATGGGTTTAAGGCAAATAGGGGGGCCCTAATTATCTAGGCAACCCACACCTATATACGTCAATCATCTACTTGAGGTGGCCAGATACCGAGAGTGGGAGTCCTTATCCTGGGCTAAGAGTTCCTCAAATCTACGGATTTGTTACGTTTTCTCTATCCATTCACAGATCAAGGGGGGGGGGGGGGTCTACAGAGAACCTGTGCAGCCGGATCACCAATTATATTGCTGTAAGCAACCAAGTCGCAATATCATGTTTGGAGGGCCTAAAATGGTCAGTAGGTTACTAGATGATGATTCAGTTAAGTAATTTCAACAGCTACAGGATGAGTTGCATGTCCCTAGACAAAGTTTTTATAGGTATTTGCAATTGCGACATGCTTCTGAGGCTCAGATCAAAAGGAAGCCTTTGATAATACAAAAGGATGCTATGTTACAATATATTGCTCCAATGGGATATATGACGGGTTTCATTTCAGGTCTTTACAGAATAATATTAGATAAATACTTGGAAACATTCCCTTTAGTTAGTTTGTACAAGTGGGATGGGGATATCGCAGGTATCACAGCGGATCAATGGAATGATATTCTAGAGTCCGTCCCTGATACTTCTTTGGGGGAGGGTGCAAGGCTGTCACAGCTATACATACTGCATAGAGTGTATAAGACACCACAGTTGCTATATCGTGTTGGTGTACGGGCGGAAGCGAGGTGTCCAAGGTGCGGACAGGAAACCGCTGATGTGATGCATATGCTATGGAGTGCGTGCAGTAACATGCATACTCATCAGATGTTCTGGGAATCATAGCTAAAGTGTACTCCATAACTGTACCTAGTGACCCTAAGACTTTTATTTTAGGTTATGTTGAAGAACTTTCATTGGACACACTAGGTAAAACGGCGGTGGGACGTCTCCTTTATGTAGTGAGGAAATTGACAACGTTCCATTGGATACAACCTGTATCGCCTTCTAAAGCTGAGTTTATTGGTAAAGTAAATGTTATGTTAATGTATGAAAGGGCTGTATTTTGTAAACGCAATGTACCTCACAAGTTTGAAGGGCTGTGGCAGCCGTGGCTAGATACACCTGGGTTAGCGAATACCTCTCTGTTGAAGGAGAGGATACGCAATTTACCTGTATTGTTGAGCCCCCCAAACTCGGGTATTAGATAAGGAAATGTTGATATTTGATAGGAATGGAGTCATAGCCGGCCAAATAATGTTAAAATCCATATATGTCATTGATATGTATTGATCAGTAACTCTGTTTTCACAACTTTCAGTTGCCTACCCTGCGAGGTAGCCACATTTAACACCTTATAATTGCTATATGTGAACTGTACTAATATGTCTGGAACAAGGAAGGGAGGTGGGGTGGGGTTAAGGGGTTTGAATGTACTTTATATATGGTATGTTTGGTTTTTGAAAATGTCAATAAAAATTATCTAGTTAAAAAAATAAAATGGGGCAGTAGTAACAGTTCTGAAGATAAAGGGATGTCCACAGAGCAGACTGTCTTAATTGTTTTCCTCACTTGGCGCCAAAAGTTTTCCAAACCTAGGCAGGTATACCATAGAGATTTTACAGCACTAGAATGCTGACTAATGATTGTATAATGTTTGTTTGTTTGTTTAATGTTCATATATGTATGTATTGTTGTGTCAACTACACAGATAAGGCATCTGACTGGTTATAGAAATGGCAGTGCATTATTTTTTTCCTTAATTCCATTAATAACGCCCCTTTTATCAGTTGTGCTCAAGAAATCTGCCTACTCTACCTACCCCTTGTCCTGACACTAGGTCTTAGAATTCTAGAAAACCAGCACACTGACTATTGAGCTTCTAGAATACTAGCAAACTGACTATTGAGCTTCTAGAACACTAGCACACTGTCTATTGAGCTTCTAGAACACTCGCACACGGTCTATTGAAATTCTAGAACATTAGTACACTGATTATTGAATTTCTAGAACACTGGTACACTGACCATTGAATTTCTAGAACACTAGTACACTGACCATTGAATTTCTAGAACACTAGTACACTGACCATTGAATTTCTAGAACACTAGCACACTGAGCATTGAATTTCTAGAATACTAGCACACTGACCATTGAGCTTCTACAACACTAGCACACTGACCATTGAATTTCTAGAACACGAGTACACTGACCATTGAATTTCAAGTGACCATTGAATTTCTACTTTAAGTAAGATTTTAATGCATTAGGAAATACCCAAAAAACAAACAAATATGATTTATATATTGGTGCAAATAACAAATTATATTACTGTCTGATATTACTAGCACACTGACCATTGAATTTCTAGAACACTAGCACACTGACCACTGAATTTCTAGAACACCAGTACACTGACCATTGAATTTCTAGAACACTAGCACACTGACCACTGAATTTCTAGAACACCGGTACACTGACCATTGAATTTCTAGAACACTAGCACACTGACCACTGAATTTCTAGAACACCAGTACACTGACCATTGAATTTCTAGAACACTAACACACTGACCACTGAATTTGTATAGAACACTAGTACTATGACCGTTGAATTTGTAGAACAATAGCACACTGACCAGTCAGCTACTATAACACTATTACACTGACCATTCAGCTACTAGAAAAATAGGACTCTGAGGGTATGTTCACACAGCATATTTTCAGCCGTTTTTTGGTGTGCAAAACGCATGTATTACACCACAAAATCCACTTGAATTTCGCTTCCCAAGGCTGAAGTAAAAAATGTTTCATAAAAAGAAGCTTCAAAAAAAGAAGTGACATTTTAGCAATATGCTAGTAAATGACCGGATTCCTCATATTTTTCAGCCTGTAAAAAATGCTGTGTGAATTTACCCTGACCCTTGAGCTCCCACAGCACTAGAAAAAGGACCTTAGAATTTCTATGTTATAGCACAATGGGGCAGATTTACTATTGAAAATGCAGCAGAGTTCTGGCTCAAGTGGAGCCAGAATCCTGGTATTCATGCTGTGCGCCACATTTATTGACTGTTTCAGACATTTTTTGTGCCAGGTTCAACATGAGGGTGTGGCTCAGCAGGAAAGGGGCATGGTTTAAAATGTTGATGAAATGTACTAAAATTTTATTCCAAAATACTAGCTTAAATTAAACCAACCGAGGGGTGGTATAAGGAACAGAAAAATGTCTAACATGTTTAGCAAGATGCACCAAATTTATCAATTAGCATGTACCACTTTGATAAATTCGGCCTATCTTCTGTCTTTCTTCTCTAACTGACTAAAACGTAGACAGTATTAGTAAATCTGCCCCACTGATTCTTGCCTTTCTAGAATGTTAGTACACTGAGCATTACATTTCCAGAATTTTGGACATTTTAGTTGCCACTGAGAAAATGTTGGACAGTGCTACAAGGGAAAAAAATCGAATATTGAGGAATTTTCACCAAATAACAACTGCCAATCCAGAGTGCGGAGATATTTAGTCAAGGACTTATGATCCCCTACAATATTAGAAAACGGTGGCTTAACGTGAAACATTTCTGCTTCAGTAAATTGACATTTCTAAACTTTTATTTTTGAGCAAACAACCTTTCATAAAGATTATGTGTCATAGTGTGTGTTTATGTTGGAAACACTGAAAATTGCATGGCAGGCTCAGCATGCATTTGGCATTCTGCTTTAAGAGAAATAGAGAATTACACATAGGATAAAATACATTTGCTATCAACATCTTACTACAAAGTGTTCTGTTTTAATTTTCTATTTCATGTGAGAAAAATGCCCAGGAGGTATTAGTGGAAAATTTGAACTCAATTAATTCTGATAGCAGAGAATAACAGAGACTGGAAGCTGTTGACTGATATTAAACAGAATCCCCATTATGAATGAATGTATTCCCCTTATGTTATAAGTAATTGCTGCAATAAATACTTTAAGTAAGATTTTAATGCATTAGGAAATACCCAAAAATAATTTCTATATTGGTGCAAATAGCACATGATATTACTGTCTGATATTATTTTACATTTAGTTAAATATACATATTTTCAATAATGCTTCTCAAATGACAAAAATAATAAGTTACACAAAGTGCAAAGAGAGGGAGAGCTCTGGGCCAAGTAGAGTAGCTGATGACTTCATATATTTTATTGTATATTCTGCCACTGAAAAGGTTAATCATGAAGTCACTTAACTTATTCTCATGGGAATTAAAGCTCGGAAACAATGCATTGAAAGCTATTAGTCTTAAGTCATTAAGTGCATCTACTGTATAACTCCAGGTTTATATCAAATAAAAAATATGTTCACTAGAGTTATATGTTTGTATTCTAGTGTTAGATGCCTCCAAGACTTATATCGTTTTCAATAGGGAGGTGGTCTTCAGCACGAGGACCAGTTCTTTTTGGACATTGATGAGGTTCTCAGCTCGTAGGCCTCACTCATGTGATTATTCTGACTGTATTTTATCAGCATAATTGGTAACATATGGGGCAGACTGAATAATACTGTCTTAAATTTAGACCTAGATTTAGAACTAGACTAGATGCGCCAATTTTATCACAGTTGTTCATGCTGTATGATAAAATTAGGCAGAATTGTCTAACTTTATGCCACTTCGTTAACACACTTTAGACCAACTTTTTTATGCCAAAATGGCACATTTGAATCCACGCCAATTTCCAAGTGCCTAAAACAGTTAAGAAATGTGGCGCACGGCATGTGCACCAGAATTCAAGATTAATTTGAGCCAGAATTCAGGCACATTTTAAATAGTAAATCTGTCCCATAGGGTATTGATTTTTTTTATGCAAATATTTCCCATGTGGCACATTAACCACACCAACCTTACCACCTATGACATCCTCACCTTGAATCAGATACATTGTTATAGGCAAGGTAGAACTAACTGAAATTAAAGGTGAATACGAAAAAAAATAGAAAGAGTTTTTGAAAGAAAATCCTCAGCACATCCAGATTTCGAAAAATATAAAAAGAGCTTTATTTTGGCATAGAATAAAAGTCCATCGGACACAGGTGGAACGTGTTACTGCTAAAAAAAATAGTTTCCTAAATTAGGGCTGATCTCATTTACCCCAAATTATTGCTTACCTGGGGTACCAAGGGGCAAAGATCTATATAAGTAATATAATAATCAAACATATGCAGTATATTCCAAGTGTTAAAGGGAATGTGTCGCAAATTAAACCTTTTTTTTTAAGTGTCGTTACTTATTTCTATTATATTTTTTAAGTTTTTTGCTGTATTTTTTTTTTTTTCCGTATGGTGGAAAGTATTAAAAATTAAATAATAATTTGACATGTTTTCCAATGTTGGCCACCAGGGGGAGCACTTCCCAGAATTACAGCAAGGTGAATAAGGCAAAGCAACCTGACTCACAGCTGCTGTAAATGTGGGAGGGAACCTCACCCCCCCTCTCACAAGCCAGGTAAAGGTGTCTTCAAATTGCTAAGCAGTGTCCGGCAGCCACATTGGGTGTGATTCTGCAGCTGGAAGAAGTTATAGGACACACCAAAAGGCTAAACAAAGGGAAAACCGATCCTGATTTTCAGCCATTTTTTAATCAAACTCGCGTTTTTTAACGGCCGTTTTTGGAGCTGTTTTTCTATAAAGTCAATGAAAAACGGCTCCAAAAACGTCCCAACAAGTGATGTGCACTTCATTTTGGTCGGGCGTCTTTTTACGTGCCGTTTTTGGAAAACTACCACGTAAAAAACGCCCTGTCGGAACAGAACGCCTTATTTCCCATTGAAACCAATGGGCAGATGCTTGTAGGCGTTCTGCTTCCGATTTTTCAGCTGAAAACATTGTGTGTGAACATACCCCTAGGGTATGTGCACACACTAACTGCATTTACGTCTGAAATGACGGAGCTGTTTTCAGGAGAAAACAGCTCCGTCATTTCAGACGTAATTGCTCGTACTCGAGTTTTGCGAGGCGTCAATTACGGCCGTAATTTGGAGCTGTTCTTCATTGAATTCAATGAAAAACGGCTCAAATTACGTCCCAAGAAGTGTCCTGCATATAATGTATATAAGTGTCCTGCACTTCTTTGCCGAGGCTGTTATTTTACGTGCCGTCTTTTGACAGCGACGCGTAAAATTACAGGTCGTCGGCACAGTACGTCGGCAAACCCATTCAAATGAATGGGCAGATGTTTGCCGACGTATTGGAGCCGTCTTTTCAGGCGTAAATCGAGGCGTAAAATGCCTCGTTTACACCTGAAAATAGGTCGTGTGAACCCAGCCTTAGAATGATGAAAGTTAAGTGAATGACTTTTCAGTTGACCGGTTCACACGCCGTGTATTTTACATGTTTTTTTTGTTGCACATTTTACGTGCAAAAAAAACACATAAAAAACGCTTGATTATACTTGATTTTGTGTGTTTGGGGGATGTGTGTGTGTTCTCGCCGCTGATTCTTCAAAACAGCTGATAAGCGGCTATGAAGTATCAGCGGCGCCCGTGCACACTCCACTCTGCCACACACACACGGGAAAAGTCTTAAAGGGGTCGTCCAGGAAAACATGGCGCCGCACCTGTCCTCAGGTCGTGTGTGGTATTACAGCTCTGTCCTATTCACTTCAATGGAGGTGAACTGCAATACCAGACACAACCTGGGGACAGGTGCGGCGCTGTGTCTCCAATCCGGACACCCCTTCTGTCCTGAGATGACCCGACGGGGGAGGCGGGTGTCAGAGCCACCCACCGCCATCACCGCAGACAGAACCACACAACTATGGCATGAGGGCAGGGCTTGTCCTGAGTGCACTGTCTCTTGTTATGGACAGAGTTATAGTCACATGAACCCCGTCTGATGAACCGGTAACCTAGGTCCGATCACATGACAGAGGGGGTCACCAAAAACCCTGTGCACCCTCAGCCCGTCCATCCAGCCCTTTCCTGGTTATATCTGCGTCTGGGAAAGCTGGGTGACCACCATTACCCCTCATACTGGAGTGTTTAGGGATGTGACTAATGAACCTCTCACACTCCAGTAGGAGGGGTAATGGTGGTCACCCAGCTTTCCCAGACCCCTGAACGGTAAATTTCTCTAGTTGTCCTGAGACTGTTTGGGGATGTGACTAATGAACCTCTCAGTCTCAGCACAACTAGAGAGATTTATCATTCAGGGGTCTGGGAAAGCTGGGTGACCACCATTACCCCTCCTAGTGGAGTGTGTTTGGGGATGTGACTAATGAATATCACACTCCAGTAGGAGGGGTAATGGTGGTCACCCAGCTTTCCCAGACCCCTGAACGGTAAATCTCTCTAATTGTGCTGAGACTGAGAGGTTCATTAGTCACATCCCCAAACAGTCTCAGCACAACTAGAGAGATTTACCGTTCAGGGCTTTCCCAGTACAGTTTCATCGTGTGTCCTTCACACAAGGGAGGGAGGAAGGGGGGGGCGTTGGGGGGGGCGTTGGGGGGGCCGTTTCGGGGGGGCCGTCGGGGGAGGGGGGCATCGGGTGGGGGGGCCCATCGGGGGTCACGAGAGCGGGGGTCTGTGAGGTAGAGAGTGGGACATGCAGAGACACACATCTTACCTGCAGTGCAGCTGGTCTTCAAGATGGCTCCTGCTCTCTCCCTGCAAACAGCTGCTCTGCTCTGTCTGACTCTGACCTGCGTCTGCGCAGGACAGAGCCATAGTGCAAAGTCAATGGGACGGGTCCCGTTCATTGACTCCTATGGACTGGAGCTGCCGTATTCCATATCTGTATGTGTCGTTAATCGACACATACAGAAATGGAAAAAAAAATGGCAGCCCCCATAGGGAAGAAAAAGTGTAAAAATAAAAAAAAAGTAACACACAAACACACAAATTAATACAAACGTTTTTAATAAAACACTAACATCAAACTGATATTAAAAAAAAAAATTTGGTGACACTGTTCCTTTAAGCTACTAACTTTTTAAAACAGTCTATAACTGTCGTGTCAGAGATGAAGTATATATATATATATATGTTAAAGGGCTGGTCTAATGGTGGGTTTCACCTACTTGTGTCGCCCACTATTACTACCTCCTTTATAAACAGGGTCACTAGTGTTATGCCTAGTTCCCCTACCTTTTCCTTATATTAATGTTGGTCTCCTTGCTTTGCTGCTACTCATGGCAATAAGACTCAGTAAATACAATTGTGTAGTAAATAAAGGGTTATATTTATTACTAACAATAATCACAGTTAGATATAAAATACACCAACACCGAACACAGTAACTGATCACAGTATAGTATCAGTATACTCCAATACATACAGTATAACAAGTTAATACATACTGAGTATACTCACACTATACGTTGTACAATATAGACACGGTATCACAATCCTAATCTATACCGTCACCCACTTACCTAAACATACATAGAATACGGTTATAATGCAATACACGCTCACTATTTCTGTCCCACTCCTTCCTAGCAATAACTATCCCTGTATACTAAGGGTAAAAGGGTTACCAGGGGATATGCAGGTAAACAAGGGTTACTGACGTAGGGCTGCAAGGGTTAACAGGGGTATGGGTATGTGACTCAGGGAACCAGGGGTATGGGAATATGCAGGTAGCTAGGGGTATGGTAATGTGCAGGTAGGGGTTGCAAGTAATGTGGTGGTTGCAGGAAAGGGTTACTGGGGAGGTATTAGCTCATTGTAAAGGGGGAGCAGATACTTAGCGCTCGTTGTCCAGGGGATTGTTGGTGGAGTGGAGGACGTCGGTGGAGCGATGAGTAGGAGTCCACGAGGGAAGAGGAGACCAGGAGGAAAGGGGAGTCCGTTAGTGTAGCCGGGGAGCAGGAAACAAGAGAGCGAACGTACCGGCGCAGGGCTATTTAAACCGGTACGCTCGCGCCTGCGCCAGGCGCAGGCACAATAGTGCCGCTTGCTCCCGGCTCACATGTGTCGGCGCGGTGATGTGACGTCAACGGCCGGCTCATGAGCATGCGGAGGGGGGGGGAGTAAGTCTAATGAGTGGGGGATGTCCCCAATTACTTGTCTGACCCCCCCCCCCCCCCTGAGCGTGGAGACAGAAGATCAAAGGTAATATCTCCTGTCTCACTTCCTGATCATTAAGTCAGGACAGCAGTGGCCAATTGTCACTGTCCTGTTATAAGTATATTCCCACGGTCAGGTCTGTGTTTCTACAGACCTGACTCATGGGACATTAAGACACACACATTATATATACATACATATATATACACACACATACATACACCCCACCTCCATCTCCATTAAAGGGGGGACACACAACTGTTTACAATATATAATATCTATATGGAATCATATACATAGTCAATTCCTGCTTTTTATGTTTTTACAATTAGCAATAGAATGATAAAATAGCCACGTACCTTTTCGGTGCCACATTCTGTGCCATCCATTGGTGGGTCCAGTCTTGTTCTACACTCCTTTTCAACCTCCAGCTTACACCAGAGTCCTGTACAAATAACATGCTAAAAAATATGTTAAAAATGTCAGGTACATATTTAAAGTGATTTTTTCAAAAACAAAGTACAATGAAGGTGCAATCTAATTATAACCTGCAGAGCTACTAGAAAGTAACATAACTGTGTTTGCCAAGCAGGAGCCAGCAATAGAATATAGCCTATCTTTTAAGGTAGTATGTAGAGTCTCAAAGCATTTCAAGCATTATCGAGCATGATATCCAGTAGTAGCTATAATGGTTGCAAAGGTAGACTGGCCTACAGTAGCTGAGTGGGCCCAAAGGCACCTCTGCCACATAACAAGACCAGTATAGTTAATGACACATGGTAGGTGAGGTGCCCTGTTTCAGATTTTGCATTGGGGCCCAGGAGCTTCTGCCATCAGCAGATCACAACAGGCTGTGTCTGAAAGAAATAACGACTAGTGTAACCAGTACGTGTACTTGCCACAAGACAGCTCCTGCGGGGCAAGCACCTGACAATAAAAGTCTCAGCCCTGCAGGTTACTATTGGATAGCTAACGCTATTCCCAAATATAATCTTTAAGGAGAAAGTTCAGTTGAAATAGTTATCTTTTGGGAAAAACGATAATAATATTAAAAATAGTAATAATGATAAAAAAAATTGTGACAATCCTTAAAGGGGTTTTCCCAGTAAGAGAATTTATCACCCATCAACAGGAAAGGGGAAAAGTGTATGTTCGCTGGGGGTTCCACCACTGGGACCCCCATTGATCACTAGAATGGAGGTCTGATCACAGTGAGGAGGATTTTGAATGGAGCGGCGGTTGCACATGTGTGCTACCACTCAATTTAAGGTTTATGGGGTCAATTAAAATAGATCAGCGCTGTGTACGTCGAGAACAAACAAATTGAATAGAGCGACAGCGCACATAGGTGACCACCGTTCCATTCAAAATACTTCTTACTGTGATTGATTGTGCAGTTGGGAGGAATGGGGTCTGTACCCCTGTTCTAGTGATCATGGGGGACCCAGTGGTGGGGCCCCCAGCGATCATACATATATCACCTATCCTGTGGATAGATAATAAAATGTGCTTAGCAGGAAAACCCCTTTAAACATCATCTGAAAGTCCAGATATTCTGAATAAGTGATACTTGTTTCAGGCACAAAGGTATTAAACAATTAATTATTAAAAAGTAATAATAGTATATTTTATGATTTCTTATTTTATTTTGAACATGAATAGATCAACCAGTGGTCAATGTTTCTTTATTGTACCCATATCCTTTGCAGTAGCAATGTTTTAACCCTTACAATATGTCTTTGTCAGGGATGAAAAGTTGCTACTGGAAATGTGGGCACAATAATGAAATGGTAACCACTTTATGATGTTGTCTGGGGATTTGGTTTGGTTCCTAATATCATATCTTTTTGTCCTGTGCTGTTCACATTTTTATTTTACTTTGAGATTACTGTATATCCTGGAGGCTCTCGGGTGCCTGGTTTTGTATCAATAAAACTAAATGACTGTATAAATGAAAAGTTCTACAACTTTTTTATATATTTTGTTTCCATTCCGCACTGTTTCTAAAATATTAGTTTGCTGACAGTGAATGAAAACATTTGGAGGCTGCAAACTCATCCATACTCAATCCTGCTGTTGGCTGAGAAATATATACAATTATAACCAGTCTAGGCAATGCTCTCAGATCTAAACAGTCTGGACTCCACACTGATGGAGATTGATACTGGTATATAGAACTGGCCCTCGGTGGAGGCCCCCTAGGTCCACAAGATGGTGGAGGCTCTAAGGCACAACACCCTTGTGCGCTCCCTGATTCTAGCAAACTATCAGTGAGGTTAGTGCTGCTGCGGCTGATGATTTTAGCTCACAGATCTTTATATCCACTTCTCAGCTGAGAGCAGGACTAGGTATATATGGGTTTGAAGCCTCCGATTGTAACCAAGACTTTTCATTCACTGACAGCAAATAAATTACCTTGAAAATGGTGAAACATTGAAATACAAAGTACAGTATTTCAAGTTGGAAAAAAACTTGAATACACCTTAAACGGTGTTCACTATCCTTTACAAACTCATAGCTAGATCCACACAAGAAATCTAAACAAATAGGTCATTTATTATAAAAATTGCTGTATGCTATACACAAACTTATAAACTATAGTTATCTGGAGATGGAAAATCTCTTTTATTTGTTTGACATGTGTGCTGGCAATTACATTTTTCTGCAAAACCTACACTCACGTAAGTTTAAATAAGGATATTGGTTTAGATCAAAGCTTTTATTCTATATAAAGTCTAACTTTATCCAAAGCCTAAAATGTCAGGCAAACAGTAGTTGCAAAAAACACAAATATCTTTCTGCTCTATTCTGGTCCAGAAAGCTAAGGTCTATGATGCTGTTTGCCAGCTTCCCACACTGTAGAACTAATTTAAAAGGTTGTCTGCCGCACTGACATGTAGTGATCTACAAGTCACCATTGAAATTATTTCCCTGAGTAATAAAATAGTCACTTTGCAGGGTTAATGGGTCAAAAATACATTTTAATGTTGGAGAGACATAATTGTGCTTTGTCTTTTGACTTGTTCACAACATTCCCTCTATGTCAATATAGCAGGGACAGATCTCTGGTGCAAGCAACCATCATACTGTAGATCTTAGTTTCCCATATTAATAATACGTTTAAAGCATATTTTATTTTTATTCAAAAACGTACAATGACTAAATATTTTATTTTCCATGTCTATCACACATATACAATGGGTGTTATAATTTTAAAGATAATCACCTTTCTCTACTGTGCAGTCCCAGTCACAAATGTCAATGTAAAAAGAGCGATCTATGGTAGTCATTGCAAGGGGGGCACACTGTACATGGCACTGTATGGTGGCATTGTGTAATAGTAATGCAAACTTTACCTGTCATAGACCCCACGCACACGACGGTAGATTTCGTCCGTAATTACCCCGGACACCTTCCCGTATATTTGTGGGAAGGTGTCTGTGCCGTAGAAAGCCTCCGGAAAAGATAGGATATATCCTATCTTTTGCTTTTTATGGACCGTTCTCCCATACTTTATATGGGAGCACGGGCTGGAAATGCGGGTGGCTGTCTGCGGCCAGCCGTGCCCATTGTCGCGGACTGTGATTACAGACACAGCCGTCTGCATGAGGCCTTAATGTGGGAGTGGTTCATGTTATACAGTCAGTGATTGACATGCAGCTTGCACTTTCAGAATTCCTTGGTGACTTCAAATATTCTTATGATTTAAAGTAGTGGGCACATTATCCTATTCATAATAAATACCCAATGCAGAAAATCAGTACTTTGTATCATGAATGAAATAAATCCTATAAAGCATGACTACTATAACTATCCATTAGTGATGCTGATGTCTAAAATCTAATTTTATGCGCAATCTAATTGTATGCACAATCTGAAATCTAATTGTATGCAAAATCTGAAATCTAATTGTATGTACAATCTGAAATCTAATTGTATGTACAATTGCACTGTAGGGGGAATATATACAGTAATTGGAATATTACTATATATCCAAGGTCTTTATATGAATATAATGAGCAGCCTATTACTGTCAATACGCACACACCGTTACTGGTTCTAATCGTTTGTTCAATAATTTTTACTGATATTATTTACTTATAACAATAGTTAATTGAATATCTGCCATTGTCCGACCTCAGCTGAAGTGACACATGAATAACCCTGATTTTTTTCTGTAGTGTATTAAAGAGGTTACAGAACTTAACATTTTCTAACTTTGCTCTGCCAAGACATGTGCAATACTTGCAGCTGGAGTAAGTCAATCATATTTTGCTTGTATAAAATCAATAAACAAGAAAAATTTCATCCAAAAACGAAGCTGCTGTTAGCAGCCAGGACACGTATACAAGCAGATCATCGCATTGGAGTGAGAAAACGATCGTAAAATATATATGAAGTGTGTTCTTACTAATATTTTTATAATGTAAGATTATATATGGGATACTTGTGTATGCATTATTTAAGCAATTTCTCTTATATTTAGACGTATAAGTAGGGCGCTGTTCACACTAGTGTCATGGTTGTTTATAACGTAGCCATGGTCACTGGGACGCATCTATTTCCAGATGGATTTAAATGCACACAGACCAACCCCATTGGCATTATTGAGGTACGTCTGGGTTCTGAATGGGTTTTGCCAGGGTTCCAGTATTTTTGATGACAAGAATATGCCATTTTTGCCATAAAAAATACTAGAAGCCTTGCCGGAACCCTCCAATATTAGTGTGAACAGAGCCTAAGTCTTTACTTTAAATAAAAGATTAAAATTTTTACTGTAATATAATAAAAAATTCCACACCAAAAATTTGGTAAGTCACTAGTGTACTGTTTAACCCCTTCCCGACATTTGACGTACATGTACGTCATGGAAAGTACTGACTTCCCGCATCTTGCCGTACATGTACGTCAAACGTTTGGCACCGGCTCAGAAGCTGAGCCGGTCCCATCATCACCGGATCTCAGCTGTATCTTACAGCTGACATCCGACTGTAACGGCGGGGACCGAAATTAGCTTCGATCCCCGCCATTAACCCCTTAAGTGCAGCGCTCAAACGCGATCGCTGCACTTAAGGTGTTTGCAGCTCATCGGAACCCCAGTAATGAAATTGCCGGGGTTCCGGTGGCTGCAATGGCAACCGGAGGCCTAATACTGGCCTCCCGGTCTGCCTAGCACCGAAGCCGGTCAAGACCCGCCCCGCGGCGGAGCCTGATCGGCTTCCGTAGCTGCCGGCAAGATGGCGCCGGGTCAGGAGCTGATCCGGCGTCATCAGCGGTGGAAGTCAGCTGTACTGTACAGCTGACATCCACCTGTAACGGCAGGAACCGGAGCTAGCTCCGATCCCTGCCATTAACCCCTTCGATGCAGCAATCGAAAGCGATTGCTGCATCGTAGCGGTTACAAGCAGATCGCCAGCCCTGACAGGCAATCGGGACTGGCGACTGCTGTTATGGCAACAGGAGACACAATGGTCTCCTGCTCTGCCATTACGGAAGCCGATTTAGGCCCCGCCGGGAGGCGAAGCCTAAACGGCTTGCTGTCAGTGAATGACTGACAGATCTAATACATTGCACTACATAGGTAGTGCAATGTATTAGAAAAAAAAAAATCTGACCGTTGGACCTTCAAGTCCCCTAGTGGGACTTGAGAAAAAGTGTAAAAAAAGTATAAAAAAGTGTAAAAAAAAGTGCAAAAAATAAAAGTTTGAAAACAATAAAAGTTTCAAGTAATCAAATAACACACAATCCCCCTTTTACTCTTATCAAGTCCTTTATTATTGAAAAATAATAATAAACCATATGTATTTGGTATCGCCACGACCGTAACGACCGGAGGTATCAAAATATTATATTATTTATTGCACGCGGTGAACAGCGTAAAAAAAACCCGTAAAAAACGTTACCAGAGTTTCTGTTTTTTAGTCACTTTGCCCTACAAATATTACAATAAAAAGTGATCAAAAAGTCGCACGTATCCAAAAATGGTACCTATAAAAACTATAGCTCGTCCCGCAAAAAACAAGCCCTCATACACCTCCGTCGACAAAAAAATTAAAACGTTATGGTTCTCACAACTTGGCGACAGAAAAAATACATTCTTTTTACAAAAGTAATTTTATTGTGCAAAAAGTTGTAAAACATAAAAAAGTTCTATAAATGAGGTATCGCCGGAATCGTACTGACCCGCAGAATAAAGGTAACATGTAGTTTATAATGCGTGGTGAACTCTGTATAAAAAAAAACCAAAAAAAGCTGTGCCAGAATTGCGTTTTTTGGTTTACTTGGCATCCCAAAAAATAGGATAAAAGGTGATCAAAAAGTCACATGTACCCCAAAATGGTACCAATAATAACTACAGCTCGTCCCGCAACAAACCAGCCCTCATACCGCTACGTCTATGAAAAATAAAATTAGTTATGGCTCCAATAAGTCAGGAAATAAAAAAATATGCAGTTGTGCCCGAGGAGAACATTTCTTCTGTTTCAAGAGGCGATTTATCAAGGACCTAAAATTAGGGAACCAGGAAGGGAGGGCCCAATCATATCCGATGGAAGCGACGGTGCCCGTATTATACCAGGATAATACTTTCCCAGCAAAATTCCCCAAACTACAAAGGCGCGGAGTGTGGACCAAAAGGGGGATAAGAAATGACACCATTTATCAGTGCGACACCGGCCTGTGCAGAAAGGATTGCTTCACAGCGTAACACACATCTATGGATTATTTTTATTTTTTTATACCACCTGACTATGCCCCTTATATACTCCGCCCCGCTTACATGTACCCCCACATTATAAAACACCAGCAATACTCAAACAAATATAGTACCAAGCAAAATCCGCTCTCCAAAAGCCAAATGGTGCTCCCTCGGCCCTGAACCCTACAGCGTGCCCAAACAGCAGTTTCCTTCAACATATATGGCATCGTCATACCCGGGAGAACCCTTTTAACAATTTTTGGGGTGTGTGTCTCCAGCGTCATGAGCTGGGCATGACATATTTGCCACTGAATGGCATATCTAGGGAAAAATATAAATTTTTAATTTGCACCATCCGCAGCGCATTCATTTATGGAAAAGACCTGTGGGGTGAAAATGCTCACTACACCCCTTAATAAATGCCTTGAGGGGTGCAGTTCCATAATGGGGTCACTTATCAGGGGTTTCTTTTTATTATTTCACATCTGAGCCTCTGCAGTTGTGAACCAATACTTTGTAAATCGCCAAATTAGGCCTCCACTCCGCATGGTACTCTTCACTTCTGAGCCCTGTCATATGTCCAGACAAAAGATTAGGGCCACATGTAGGGTGTTTCTAAAACCGGGAAACACCGCATAATAATTAGAGAGCTGTCTTGTTATGGTGGCACAAGCCGGGCACCACATATTGGCATATCTATGGAAAAAAATCCCATTTTCACTCTGCAACATTGAGCGCACACTAATTTCTACAAAACACCTGCAGGGTTAAAATGCTTACTACACCCCTTGGTAAATGCATTGAGGGGTGTAGTTTACAAAATGGGGTCACTTCTGGGGGGTTTCCACTGTTTTGGGCCCACAGGTGCCCAGAAACCAATCCAGCAACATCTGCACTCCAAATGGCGGTCCTTCCCTTCTGAGCCCTGCCGTTTGCCCAAACAGCAGTTTATGACCACATATGGGGTATTGCCGTACTCGGGAGAAATAGCTTTACAAATGTTGGGTTCTTTTTTTCCTTTATTTGTTGAGAAAATGAAAAAATTTGCGCTAAAGCTACGTCTTATTGAAGAAAAAGGACTGTTTTTATTTTCACTGCCTAATTCTAATAAATTCTATGAAACATCTGTGGGGTCAAAATGCTCACTACACCCCTAGATGCATTCTTCAAGAGGTGTAGTTTCCTAAATGGAGTCCCTTTTTGGGCGTTTTCATTGTTTTGTCCCCTCAGGGGCTTTGCAAATGTGACCTGGCCTCCGCAAATCATTCCTGCTAAATGTGATCTCAAAAAGTCAAATAGTGCTCTTTCCCTTCTAAGCCCTGCCGTGTGTCCAAACAGCCGTTTATTACCACATGTGGGGTATTGTTTTACTCGGGAGAAATTGCTTTACAAATTTTGTGGTGCTTTTTCTCCTTTAGTCCTTCTGGAAATGAGAAAAAATTAGCTAAACCTACATTTTCTTTGAAAAAATGTAGATTATTATTTTCAGGGCATACTTCCAATAATTTCTGCAAAAAAACTGTGGTGTCAAATCGCTCACTATACCCCTAGATAATTTCCTCAATGGGTGTTGTTTCCAAAATGGGGTCACTTGTGGGGGGTTTCCACTGTTTTGTCCCCTCAGGGGCTTTGTAAATGTAACATGGCCTCCGCAAACCATTCCTGCTAAATTTGAGTTCCAAAAGCCAAATGGCGCTCTTTCCCTTCTCAGCCTCGCCGTGTGTCCAAACAGCCGTTTATTACCACATGTGGGGTACTGTTTTACTCGGGAGAAATTGCTTTACAAATTTTATGGTGATTTTTCTCCTTTAGTCCTTGTGGAAATGAAAAAAAATTAGCTAAACCTACATTTTATTTGAAAAAATGTAGATTTTCATTTTCACAGCCTACTTGCAAAAATTTCTGCAAAAAACCTGTGGGGTCAAAATGCTCACTATACCCCTAGATAATTTCCTCAAGGGGTATAGTTTCCAAAATGGGGTCACTTGTTTGGGGTTTTCACTGTTTTGTCCCCTCAGGGGCTTTGTAAATGTGACATGGCCTCCGCAAACCATTCCTGCTAAATGTGAACTCCAAAAGCCAAATGGCGCTCTTTCCCTTCTCAGCCACGCCGTGTCTCCAAACAACCGTTTATTACCACATGTGAGGTATTGTTTTACTCGGGAGAAATTGCTTTACAAATTTTGCGGTGCTTTTTCTCCTTTAGTCCTTGTGGAAATGAGAAAAAAAATCGCTAAACCTACATTTTCTTTGAAGAAATGTTGATTTTAATTTTCACGGCCTACTTCCAATAATTTCTGTAAAAAACCTGTGCGGTGAAAATGCTCACTACACCCCTAGATAATTTCCTTGAGGTGTCTAGTTTCCCAGATGGGGTCACTTTTGGGGGATTTTGACTGTTTTGGCACCGCAAGAGCCCTTCAAACCTGACATGGTGCCTAAAATATATTCTAACAAAAATAAGGCCCCAAAATCCACTAGGTGCTCCTTTGCTTCTGAGGCCGGTGTTTCAGTCCAGTAGCACGCTACGGCCACATGTGGGATATTTCCTAAAACTGCAAAAACTGGGCAACAAATATTGAGTTGCATTTCTCTGGTAAAACCTTCTGTGTTATAAAAAAAATTGTATTAAAAATGTATTTCTGCAGAAAAATATGAAATTTGTAAATTTCACCTCTACTTTGCTTTAATTCCTGTGAAATGTTTAAAGGGTTAAGACATTTTCTAAATGCTGTTTTGAATACTTTGAGGGGTGAAGTTTTTAAAATGGGGTGACTTTTTTGGGGTTTCTAATATATAAGGCCCTCAAAACCACTTCACAACTGAACTGGCCCCTGTAAAAATAGCCTTTTGAAATTTTCTTGAAAATGTGAGAAATTGCTGCTAAAGTTCTAAGCCTTGTGAGGTCATAGAAAAATAAAAGGATGTTCAAAAAACGATGCCAATCTAAAGTAGACATATGGGGGATGTTAATTAGCAACAATTTTGTGTATTATAACTGCCTGTCTTACAAGCAGATACATTTAAATTGAGAAAAATGCTAATTTTTGCAATTTTTCGCTAAATTTTGGTGTTTTTCACAATTAAATACTGAACATATCGAGCAAATTTTGCCAGTAACATAAAGTCCAATGTGTCACGAGAAAACAATCTCAGAATCGCTTGGATAGGTGAAAGCATTCCGGAGTTATTACCACATAAAGTGACACATGTCAGATTTGAAAAATGAGGCTCTGTCAGGAAGGTCAAAAGTGGCTAAAGAGGGAAGGGGTTAATGACGTTGGAGAGGTTGTACCATCATAAACAACCCCTTTCCTATGAGAGTGGCTTTGGCGATTAGGGGAAATGTCATATTACCTGGCAGTCATTCAAATGAATGGCCATCTATGTAGTTCATGGACAGTCTGAATCCTCCACTGCTTGCTATTGGCTCCATGCTCTGAATCGTAAAGGGGGGTTCTGAACGGGGTACTCCTCTCTATAACATCAATATGTCATAATAGGGCATATCCTGATGGGACGACGAATTTAACTACTTTTTAATGCATTAAATAAACCCATTATTATTTTTGTAATATTACTCACAATTTGACAATAAAAGTAGTAAAAAAAAAAAAGGCTCATCTCAGTGACTATCACATGGACAGTTTACTGAAAAATTGAAGTCATAGTCCCTGACAATGTCCGGTTAAGGGCTTATGCAGAAACATTTATTATACAGAACCATAATAAATGCTGTTCGTTCTATTTAGTTTGAGACTCAATACCCTCATTTATTGCATTGTTTACTATCCTTTTATGTTATTCTAGCATTCATTAATTATTATGTGGTGATGTTCACAGAATATATGTATTTAAATCTGAATACTCAATGATCTTGAAATTAACAACTATACTTTTAATAATAAATGCAAGAAAGAACATTAAGCCAGATTCGTAGTGTGCTAATTAAAACTCAAAATAAATAAAAAATAAAAAAATGACATGTCGAAGCCTCCTTCAATTAGATTTTTCAGTTTTGCATTCGTAAAATCATCACATACTAATGTGTTAATACAACTGAGAGGAATGTGATGAAGTAAACCCTACAACTGCATCAAATCATAGCATAACTTTCAGAATGATTTGGGGAGACTCACAATCCAGAAAACATTTAAATCTGGAGTTGGTCCCAGTGCTTGGAATTCACTTTCCCATCACCTTTACTGATCCAGAAAATTATCTATTATCTTAAAATGCCTAAAAATCTAATGAGCTTCTATGCATAAATTACATGAGCTGCCGGAGTGCCTTAGTTAGACATTATTGCTCACAATTTGAAATATGTAATTAGAATGTAATTTAATTATTAAAAAAAAAAAAAAATCTAGAATATCAGCCTAGCTTTGGTCTGCAAATCTACTAATCTGGTATATATTGTACATATACACAAATGAGATTCCTGTAAAGACTTAACAGATTGCATTATTTCAATAGTTTTCCAAGATAGCACTTAGAAAATCATTGCCGTAAGAAATTGCATTATACCAGATGTTACCTTTTCTGCACATCTGTGAAAAGTCTTTGTGTATTGTAGAGTAATCGCAAGTGTTTGGTTATATCAGATAATATGAGGGAAGTTTTCAGGACTTATCTTGCTGGAACCATAAACCTCTTTTAAAGCACACAACTTCAGTCACAAGTGTATTTAAAACATTACACTCATTGCTCACTTACAAGTTTCTTGATATCTGTCTTTTCCTTATTTTATCTATCCCAGCTGTACTCAGCTCATGGAAAGCGTGATAGACCTTTACTCGTCCCTCATTGCTTATAAAAGTTCCATACTGTAAAGTATGCCAGAACACTGTCATTAGCACAGAATTAAGAAAACATTTTGTTTGGGCTTGGTTGTGATTCAAATACAGGGTCAACATGTGTAATATATCTTGAAACCTGTCTCTGTGATACAGCCCATAGGCAGAGACCTGTACCAATTACATGTTACCATAAATGGCAGTCAGTACTCTGTGGAAGGTCTCGCGGCAAATACACAACATGAATCTCACGACTTCCTTACTCTATTATTTGGAATACTTCCATTCTGTACTGTGGCCATAGATATTAGAAGACAGTTGGACATTCTGACCACCAAAAATTATTTTGCCTTCAAAACTCTTTCCATAAACACACATTTGTATTACAGCCAGAATGTGAATGTTTACGTCAATGCAGCTGGGTGGGGGGGGTGGGGGAGGGAGCCAAACAGCTTGCCTGGTGTTGGCTTATCTGGAGCGAAATGATAGCAATTTACCAAAACATTCAACACTACTTCCCCTAAGATCATATGGCTGATTTATTCTATAAGCATTAATTCTGCCATATTAGTAGAATCAACATTAGTAGGTGCATTACTCAGAGATGACATTGGACATTAGTAAATTAACAGTTTCTATATCTAAATAATTAATTTTGTAAATCTTTACCTAACGCTTAAAGGGGTTGTCGAGGAATAAATTGTATTTATATTTTAACTTAATTGGACATATATAAGTAACTTTCTAATATAATGTCTATTTACCTGTGGCTTTACTTGGTTCGGATTTGCGGTCACATGACCGCACCCAGGGTACATTTTTTATTTCCTGTGACGTTCTGTGTCTTTTGCTCAGCCACCATTTCCGGCTGAAGAAAGGCACAGCACGTCATCAACTACATTTATAATCAGTGGGCCGGGCGGATGTTTCATGAGCTCTTCAGAGCTCCGCCTCCTCTGGTCCCGCCGCCATTAAACATAGTTGATTACGCACCGTGCCTCTGCTCAGCCGGAAGTGCAGGCTGAGCAAAGACACGGAACGCCATCAATCCTAGTACACTCCCCCTCCTCCTCCTGTCTCGTCATCCACACCTCCTCCTCATCCTTCACTCTTGGAGCTCCCGCACTGCCTGTAAAGTTAGTTGATGATGCGCCATGCCTCTGTTCAGTCGGAAGTGCTGGCTGATCAAAGACATGGAGTGTTATCTCTCCTAGTACACGCCCCCTGCTCCTTCTACTCTCTGATGTAGAAGGAGGTGGGGGCGGCATTGTTATTCCTCAATCTTCACATACCCTGATGCTTAGATAAAAAAATCCTCAAAATCCCTGTCTATTACTCCCAAGAGCCCTGTCTATTACCCGCAAAAGCCCTGTCTATTACCCCCATAATTCCTGTATATAACTGCAATCATCCCGGTATGGGATGATGCGGGAAATACACAGGAATGATAGGGGTTATACACAGGGAGGTTGTGGTTATATACAGGGATGTGGGGGTTATACACAGGGATGATGGGGGTTATACACAGGGATGATGGTGGTTATACACAGGGATGTTGGGGGTAATTTACAGGGATAATGGCGGTTATATAGAGGCAAGTTGGGGTAAAACATAGGGATGATGGCAGTTATATGCAGGGATTGTGGGGGTTATATACAGGGATGATGGGTTTATATACAGGGATGATGAGGTTATATCATCCCTGTGTATTACCCCATCATCGATTCATATACTCTGTGATCCCTGTGTATTACCCCTAATATCCCTGTGTATTACCCCAACATTCCTGTATATAACCCCCATCCCCCCTGTGGGATAATTACTGGGTGTGTGTGAGGGAGCTGGGTGACTGTAATTAGAGCAGGGAATGACCTGTGAACATAAAGGGGCGTGGCAGTATGCAAATAGCTGAGATGCTGTGGCGGGAGGAGGGGGGATGAAAGCTGTCTCCTCAATGCAGCAAGGGATCATGGGTATGGTGGGTTACAAGACAGGAAACAGCCTGGACCAGAAGCAAGGGATGTAAACAAACAGCAAGAGCAGCAGTGACGATGGAAATCAAACAGAAACTGGTTAGAAATTATATAGGGGGTTTTAGGGAAGGCAAACCAAGACTGGGGGGGACACTTTTTACAAAAAGAAAAAATTCTGCCCAACCCCTTTAAATACAATTTGCATACAAGACAAATCATATATTTTGATATTTTTCCAACATGCCAAAGAGCATGCCAAATTAAGCCCTATAGCAAAATTCACAATTGGTCTGGCACACACCATCACATGCCCCCCCAATGTGGGGTCAAGATTCAATGCTTGTTCATCCACCCAACTGCCTATCGTTTATAAGAGAGAGGGTTAGTGGAAGACTCCTCTGGTCTGGTTTCTTTCTCGCTTGTTTACTTACGCTGTAGAGCCTGTTGTTGAAGAAGGACAGCCCTGTTTGACTTTGTTCCACTCATTAAGGAAAAATTGAGCGGGGTCACCTCCCATCGGGCCCCACATTAGCTGCATGACCTGCCTCTATGCTAAATATGCCATTGATGTAATCACACTATAGTGCTATACCACATGTTTAACAATGTTTATCACAGTGTTTGGGCAAGATAATGGTGTTTATTTAGGAAAATTAAAGTGGGTTTGTATGGGTAAGGGTAGGACAGTGTTAGTAAGGGGGCCTGGAATTTGGTGTTTTAGTTGTGGCATCTATTGGGGACAAGACTAAACTAAAGGGGTAAATGGGGTACTGGGGGGTTAGTGGGGGATTATAAGGGATACATGCATATTAATTTGCTTTGGCATAAGTAAAAGCAGTAAAAATGTGAGTGTCAGCAGTGTCAAATTTTTAATTTAGGCATAGAAATGAATACTTGCATGCATATACTGATCTATGTAAACTTTGAGCATAGACTGAACTATAAATTAAATAAATAAATACAGTACTTTATACACAGTCTAATCCAAATAGCTTAATACTGAATCACAGACTAAGTACAATAAATAAATAGAGAGCATGTGATACAGGGAATCAAATAACAAATAAATAGTGGCTGAAAAGAATTAGATATTGCGTGCAGTGGTGAATGAAATAAATGATTTGTGCATCCACAAACACACTGGCATTCTGTTAGCCAAGTTTTAATTTTCTGTCATTTTACAGTTTTATCTGTGATAAATCTTTTGTAAGGAATTTTATCAGTCAACATCAGATATCCATCCTGCCCAACTCCTCCATATGTCAGTGTAAGTTAACACTCAGAGACAATGGTTTTGAACAAATATAGATCTAATGTGTGATTTTAAACAAAAAAATGTAATTCTTTTTTGGTCCTCTTAGTGACATAAATAAATATGCGCCACCAGTCTTTACAATAGTACTGCAAGTGACATACCTGGAAATCCACAGGAGCTCCCTGTGATATTTGTTTACAACAGGTTATAAATATCTCAATTGTGCTGAAAAAAGAGCCCTAAATCTGAAGGATATGGAAAATGTAAAAAGTAAATAAATAATGAGCGATAGTAGGATAATGTTCATAACTGTTAATGTCTAGTGTGATCATATTACACACTGGGGCCAGATTCACAGAAGGACACTAAACCTATCACTATATTTTTGAAGAAAATGGAGAAACTAATGCAAACTTAGAATCTACCTCCCCTAAGAGATTATATGCACTTTTAAATGGGTTGGCCGCTATCTTATAAATATATTTCATTTTTTATATCTCCTGTTGCTGTACCTTAAATAGGGCTATCCATACTGTATATTGCTTCTTTTCGATGCGACGTCATGCCCTAGGGGGTCACCTGACCCACACGCCCTTGGTTCCATGCACGCTCCTGTCCCTTGGTTTCTCTTGCGATGGCCCTCTTCCCCTGTTCAATGCATGAGCAGTAGATGTGTCTCAGGCCCGCTATCATTTATCTGCTATTGCACATGCAGCCATTTTCCTGCCTGGCACATGCACAGTACAAGTAGGTTGTTTAAAGTAAACTTGCTATGGTAAACTTAGCATTAATGCACTGCATCTACCACGCATGTGAAATCGGTGCATGTTCAAAACAAGCTAAATAACGATGGCTCTGAGACACATCTTCTGTGCATGCACCAAAAAGGGGATTCGGGACATACACAATAGAAGCCAAAGTACAGGAGTGTTTATAGAGGCATGGACATGTGGGTCTTGTGACCCCCCCCCCCCGAGGTATGATGTTTCATGGATGAGCAGTGATGCATGACCAGTAGAAAAATCACTATTTATAGAGGGTACAGCAACAGGAGATGTTGGAAATTTGGAAGAATTAAAAATAGAGGTATATTAGTAATCTTTACAACTTTACATCATATTTTAAATTAAATATGTTTATAGGAAAGTGACCAACCTCATTAATGACAATCTCCTTCCCGAAAAGATTATTGCCTCTAGTCTCAAAAAACGACCACAATTCTTTAAGAGATGGAATGTATGGTCATTAACCATTAACTAAGACGGTCTCGCACCTCGTTCATTAGTCCACATAAAAGTAATAATTACTTATTAGAATTTAGACAACATATGCTGCAACTGAATAATGAAGATATGAATTGTTCCCAATGTTCTTTCTAGCTCTGTTTTTTTTTTATCTCTATATCTATACAAACAGGGGTGGGATCCGGCCGGTTTGCCCCGGTTCTCCTGAACCGGTTGTTAAAAATACAGCCGGTTCACAGAACCGGGGTGAAGCGGGAAACCGGAACAGGTCCCCTGCACTCAATTGTATTTGCGTCCTTAGTTGACTAGTGCTGCCCTGGCGAGGCACATGATGACTCGCCATTCGGCGCTTTAGTGACGATGACGTCATTACGCCAATGCGTCGTTCCGCTGGAGGAGGACTGGCGTCACTGGAGGATGGCGTGGCAACGGAACAGGTAAGCATATGTTTGTTTTTTTCCTTTTACTGTGGGCAGTGTTGGGGGCTTTAACTATAGGGGACAATAACTACAGGAGAGGACTATATAGGGGACAATAACTACAGGGGAGGACTCTATAGGGGACAATAGCTACAGGGGAGGACTATATAGGGGACAATAATTACAGGGGAGGACTATATAGGGGACAATAACTATAGGGGAGGACTATATAGGGGACAATAATTACAGGGGAGGACTATATAGGGAGCACTA
Source organism: Rhinoderma darwinii (assembly GCF_050947455.1). Classification (NCBI taxonomy): domain Eukaryota; kingdom Metazoa; phylum Chordata; class Amphibia; order Anura; family Rhinodermatidae; genus Rhinoderma; species Rhinoderma darwinii. The sequence goes on from NC_134687.1 coordinate 498,378,678, forward strand.
ACTACAGATGAGGACTATATAGGGAGCACTAACGACAGATGAGGACTATATAGGGAGCACTAACTACAGGCGAGGACTATATAGGGAGCACTAACTACAGTCAAGGAATATATAGGGGACACTAACTACAGGGGAGGACTATATAGGGGGTACTAACTACAGGGGAGGACTATATAGGACTATACATCTATAGTGAACTCAGGGGGCACTATCTACAGGGAATACCGTATTATTTAATAAAAGCCTATGCTGAACTATATAAGCCAAACAAATATTTTGCTGGAGTGCTTCTTTATCCTATCCTGTACTGATTTTCGCTTACATGATAGTTTATTTTTAATGATGTCTAAGCTAAATGCAGCTGGTTTCCTGATACCAGAGAGAAATTGTAAAATAATTAGAGATAAATAAACTGTTATATCACATCTCTGACAGTGTATTGGAGATAAATCACTATATATTTCAAAGTGCAAACAGCAGGATTTTGAAAGTAGCTACATTATGTATTTAAATGACGAAAACAACATCCGGAACAGTGAGCACAGTATATGTGAAGTAAATCAGCCTTATGCTTTAAGTTTCCTATTATTCTCTGATTAGAGCAAACTTTAAATCAAGCAGGGAAGCTGACATAAGGGCTAAGTACAATCCCATGGACTGTTCTCAAGGGAAAAAGTGAATGCAGATGAACCAATGTAGCGTTAAGGATGCAATGGGGCTTATACATCAATATTGTCACCCAAAAAATTACCTTGGCAAAGCAAACAATAACTATCTAGTTACATTTTGTTTTTTAGATTGTAAGCTTTTATGTGTATAGACCTCTCTCTTTTTGTGTTCATACACACAACCATATTAGGTGAACCATATGTTCACACGCTTAACAAAAAATGTCTGAAAATACGGAGCTGTTTTCAAGGGAAAACAGCTCCTGATTTTCAGAAGTTTTTTAATTAACTAGCGTTTTTCGCTGCGTTTTTTTAGGGCCATTTTTTTAGCTGTTTTTCTATAGAGTCAATGAAAAACGGCTCAAAAAATGTCTCAAGAAGTGACATGCACTTCTTTTTACGAGACGTCTTTTTACACGCCGTTTTTTCAAAACAGTCTTTTTACGGCCCGAAAAACGGCAGAAAATAAGCCGTTTGAACATACCCTCACGACTCCATTTGTACAGAGCCATATTAATACACAAACTCTCTACTGTATCTCTGTATTTCTCCAATTTCATACAGAGGTATAATTTGTTTTTAATGTGAGATTTTGTACAAATCCCCAAAATTGAGGCATGCTCCATTAGACTATGTATGTATGGAGGCATTCGCCCCTAGAAGGTCACCTTTTCTTGGAGACAGCTTTGATACCTAAGGCTCAGCATGGACATAGCATATTTTGTCCAGGGATAGTTTTATTTAAACTAAACTCAGGTGTGGTCTCCAGTATCACAATGCATCATATTTGATATTGTTTTTAAAGGGGTTATCCCACGAAGGACATTTATCATCTATCCACAGGATATCTGAACACTGGGACCCCTATCGATTACCCCTTTCAACTGCTGTGAGAAAGAGGTTGAATGGAGCAGTGGTCACTCATTCCATTTAACCCCGTTCAGGACCAGTCTAAATCTTTTATTTTTTTGTTGACACAGCCATACGAGGGCTTAATTTTTACGGGACAAGTTGTACTTTCTAATGCTAAAAATTCAGAATGGGCTGAAATTGGAAAAAAACCCAGCATTTCTGCCATTTTATTATGTTATTTTACGGTGTTCAATGTATGGTGAAAATGACACATTATCTTTATTCTGTGGGTCAGTACGATCACAGTGATATCACATATATAGTACCCTTAAAAAAAAAAAAAAGTTTGAAAGAAACAAATTTTTTTTTGCATGGCCATATTGGGACACCCGTATCTTTTTTATATTTCTGTGTACAGAGCTGTGTAAGGCCGGGTTCACACAGAGTTTTTTGCAGGAGGAAAATCTGCCTCAAAATTCCTCTTGAGCGCCGCGGGCATAAAACGCCGCAAAATATGCCTCCTCTGCCTCCCATTGATGTCAGTGGGACGTCAGAGGTGTAAATGCCCGAAGAGAGGGCATGTCCCTTCTTTTTCTCCGCTCACGGGGAAAAAACGCCACCGCCTTTCATTGAAATCAATGAGAGGCATTTTCGGACGTTTTTGGCCGTGTTTTGCGGCACGGTTACCGCATCAAAAAACTCGGCAAAAAACTCAGTGTGAACTGGCCCTAAAGCGTCTTTTTGTACGTGGAATGATGTTGTTTTTATTAAAACCATTTTGGGGAATGTTGGGAATTTCTATCACTTTTTATTCTATTTTTTGGGGGGTTGAAGTGGCAAAAAAACAGCGATTTGGCCATTTTTACCTTTTTCCCCACTACAACATTCACCGTATTGGATAAATATTTAAACATTTTTATAGTTTGGGAATTTTACTTTCTTTAAAAAAAAAATTCAAATTTCAACATCAAAAACGATAAGTTTTGAAAATTGTCGAAATCACAGGATTGATAGACATGTTAATGATATGCAAAAAATAAAAAATGGAAACAAAATATTGTAAAAAAAAACAAACTATTTCAGCATCGAGTATGAGCGCCACGCACAGAAAAACACACACTTACACGGTTTGGCATGCTATCAATGAGGTTATTAATGGCTGTCTGAGGAATTTATTCCACGCTGAATGCACTTGGACGCGCAAATCATCAAGATTGGGTGCTGGCAGTTCCCTTGGCAATTGCCGACCAATGACTTCCCAGATGTGCTCGATGGGAGACAAGTCCGGAGATGCTGCAGGCCATGGTAGCATGTTCAGGCCATGCAGGCTGCTCACAGTAGCACAAGCAACATGCGGCCTGCCATGGCTGTACCACTGGTTCCACGACAAATCAATGTAACGCCGAGCTGTTACCTAAAATGAAGACTAGAAAGGGTCAGGCAATTGTACATTATGCCACCCCACACCATAATAGTAGGACCGGTGTGACGTGCCTTTGTGAAGGCCTCTTCATGGCATTGCCCATGTAGTCTCCAGACCAATCTCTGGCTATTATTGTGTCCGAGCGAAAAGCGTGTCTCATTGGTGAAGAGGATAGATCTCCAGTCCAGCCTCCATTGCTGTCTTGCTGTGCACCATTATAGCCTATGAGAACCGTGGCGTGTGGTCAGTAGATTACCTGTAGCTGGACATCTGGCTCATAGCCTAATGTTGTGCAAACGTCTTCTGATGGTTTGTGCCACCTTAGGTTTGGGATGTGATGCCCAATTTCACTTGCAGTACAGAATGGATCATTACGCGCCATTCTTCCAATCAGGCGATCCGTCCGTGCAGAGGTTTGCCTCCATGCACCTTTTGCTGTCATTCCCATTAGTCGCTGTTCTCCCAACCTCCGGGACATGCATTGTTGAATAGCGCAGACATCTCGAGCTAGGTGCGTAGCGATCTGCCAGAGTGATAAACCAAGGTCTCTCAGTTCAAGGATTCTGTCCCTTTCAGTTTGCGACAAGTGGTGATAACTGGCACGTGGATGAACAGGAGGCATCTCACAATCATCCCACACCACTTGATCTGATTTTGAAGGCTTCATTTGGCTGAAAATCTTTGCTTTCAGTCTGGCTTTTATGCCCTCCTACATGCCACAGATTGGAGCTAGGTTCTTGAAAATGTGACTATTTGTAGATTTTAGCGACACCTGCTATTTCCTCGATTTACATGCTCTTCTTGGTGTTGCAATTTCAATGTTGAGGAGTGTATTTGCCGGCTTGAAATGGTACTGTAATAGTAAAATCTACCAGTACGTAAAGTATAGATCAAAAGAATAAATGTAATGGGTAATCGAGGATAAGCACAGTTTTTACTCATACAGTTTGTTATACAAAAACTGCAAAAACTTCCCAGTCTGGAAGTTTTTGTGCTTAGTACATTTTTAATGCAGCCTGCAATGTAATATAAAAATTGTGTCTCTTCAAATTCGAAGCATTGTTCTCTACTCGCTGTCGATCCTGAGCTATGAATCTGCGCCATCCAAGCAAAAATGATACCCATCTGTGTACAATATTATTCCTGTCATTCAGCATCGACTACTCTAGATATACTCACAGTTTGGCCCTGGTTTCTGGCATAGGATAATCTGAAATTTTATAAGCCTAGAGATGCGAAATGAGTAGCGACAGCTAACGTTAAGCTAATACTTGCATTTCTTGTGGTCAGCTCTCTATATTAGTTTTAGATGTTTTTTTATGCACATCGGATAATCCTAAATATAATTTTTTTTTATATTTTTATTTGATTTCCTGTTGATATTTTGTACCTATATGATTCTGCCCATACTGGATAAGGTGAAGTTTACTGCACTAGGATGCGAAATGGAGGTTCCCCTTTGACCAGATGAGAAAAACCAATTTAAACTATATGATTCTATGTTTATGTTTTCTATAGAACACTCTGCTGGTATTCTTATTTAGAAACAGTATTTTTAATAATCCTCAAATGTTGGTCTGTTTTTGTTTAAAAATATCCCACATGACATCAACACAATAAAAAAAACTAAAGCTAATTTCGGAGGGGTTTTATTATTCCTTGAGTAAATGATTATTGAGCATATGTTTTATAGAACAATCTTTACAGGCATTTTATTATGTACCGTACCTGCATTTCTTGACAAAAGGAAGCTGAAGGTCCAAACAAAATCTGACATTGTTCATCTGCTGTATACGTCATGCCTGGCAGTTTGGAGGGAATAATCACAGAGCTGATGCTTTGGGGATTTGTCTGCAGCAAACAGTTACTGGCTTTTGACCTGGCAACATACGCAGAGTTTTAAAATGTGGAACAAAAAAACAAGTGCTTATGACTAAACTGCTATAAACATGCATTTTACAGTAAAAGAAAAAAAAATATAGAACACAATTACAATTTTATTCAGGCTTTACACTTGAGACCCAGGCACCGTTTACTGTCCACTGTCTAAGTGTATAGGTCCAAACTATTTGAGTAAACTTTCCATCAATGATCGTGACTCTACACAATTCTTAGAAAGATTTATTCGTCTTCAGATATTTGACAACTAGGGTCAGTTTCTATCTATCTATCTATCTATCTATCTATCTATCTATCTATCTATCTATCTATCTATCTATCTATCTATCTATCTATCTATCTATCTATCTATCTATCTATCTATCTATCTATCTATCTATCTATCTATCTATCATCATCTATCTATAATCTATCTATCTACATATTTTCGCCTCCAAATAAAATACATATGATATCAATCATTACACATATAGAGGCTCACCGATATTGATAGAAGAGTTTTCTAAGAACTGACTTGTGAACTAGAAATGAAAATTCCTGGCTGCTGAGTTTAAGTGGCAGGCTGCAATATTTGGACTTTATCCATATTCATGTTCATATCAGAGCTACTAGGACACAAGTTGTCAATAAAACCGATGCCTGGCACATGACGGAATATTGTCAATGAAGGCAATCTACTGCAGATGAGTTTATGTCAAGACTTGTTTTAAAGGGAATGTATCATTTTAGTTTAAACAATGAAATGTAAGGGTCCTTTTACACGTGCAGATAAATTCGTAAAAACGATAGCCAATCGGCGATATAGTGAGTTGTTAACTTTCGAAAGACATGCATTTATATGTAATAATATTCGAATGTATTTTCGGAATTTCGATTGCTTGTAAGATCGCTAGACTTTCCTCCTATGAGTATTCACTTTTCATTTAATTCATTTCCACGCCTTCTATCCCCTCTGCTAATTAGCAGATGCCTGTTTACATGAATTAATATAATACTGAAAAACAATCATTTTGATCATAAAAGATTTTATCAACGACAAACAAACAATTTCTTGCTGATCGTGGAATGTTTACACTGGCCAATGATTATGAATGCTTCATATTATGATTTTTTTTTACTCGATAACCATCCCATGTAAAAGGCCCTTAAATCTCTAGAAGACAAATAATATGTTTATTATTTATTTTTTTTAAATGAATAGCTATGCATTTTTAAAAATGTCCCTTGAAGCAGCCATACTGGAGGCACACTCTTTCTGTACAGTCTGGAAAGTACAGCAGGTTGTGTGCTTTATGGCAGCTGCAATAAATTGGATCGAATGGTCAGACGAGTGTCTGTCGATGAAGAGTAAGAAGCAGATATGTCAGCCTATTGTGTGTTCGCCAGTAGTTAGTGTGAATTATTGTATATTTTAGTCTATTTTTTAAAACAAGAAGAAAAAAAACTTTATAAGATACACTATATGGATAAAAGTCACAGGACACCTACACATTAAACCTACATGAGCTTTTATGACATCTCATTCTAAATAAACAGGCATTAACATGGAGTTCGTCCCTTTGCTGCTAAAACAGCTTCCACTCTTCTGGGAAGGCTTTCTACAAGATTTTGGACTGTGCCTGTGGAAATTTTTGCCCATTCATCCAGAAAAAGCATTTGTGAGGTCAGACACTGATGTTGGACGAGAGGGTCTGGCTCGCAATCTCCATTTTAGTTAATCCGAAAAGTGTTCAATGGGGTTGAGGTCAGGGCTCTGTGCGGGAGAGTCAAGTTTTACCACACCAAACGCACCCAACCATCTCTTTATGGACCTTGCTTTGTATACTAGTCAACTTTGTGGGAACAGAAAAGGGCATTCCCCAAGCTTCCCACAAAGTTGGAAGCATACAATCGTCCTATATGTCTTGCTATGTTGATGTATTAAGATTTCCCTTCACTGGAACTAAGGGTCCTAGACCAACCCCTGAAAAACAACCCCATAGCATTATCCCTCCTCCACCAAACTTTACAGTTGGCACAATGCAGTGAGGCAGGTAACGTTCTCCTGGCACATCAGCATTGTCTTTCTGTTGAGGGGTTCCGTCTGAGCTTTCCGTCGGGATAACCCCTGAACGGAAAGGCAAACCATAGCTTCCGTTTGCATCACCATTGATATTAATGATGACGGATACTTTGATAATGATTACCGTTTGTCTCCGTTGTGAAAGGGTTTTGTTTTTTTGACGGAATTAATAGCACAGTCGACTGCACTATTGATTCCGTAAAAAAAGGAGCCCTTTCATAACGGTGACAAACGGAAACCTTTAACAAAATATTCGTCACCATTGAGATCAATGGTGATGCAAACGGAAGCTATAAGTATAAATGAAAGCTCTGACGGAACCCCTCAACGGAAAGACAACGCTGATGTGAATAGGCCCTAAGGTTGTATTTATTTATTTTAAAGCTAATGCTCTTTAAACTTTATTTGTGATTCAGAACAAAGATACACAAATGTACAGCTGCAGCAGGCACCATTTTGGCAAATGGCAATACAACTGTAAAAAATACCAAGACAGAATGAATTATCAAGATGACAACATTGAATATGTGACAGAGCACATTGTATCAATCTTGAGCCATAATGTACGTGCGAAAGTGCATTCAGCAGTCCACACACTATATTCAAAATAATAATATATAAAAAAATATAGCATCTACAGATTTAGCATGTGCCAGTACTAAATGCTCAATTCTCAAAGTATTAGGATGTGTTCACATCAGCGTTGGGCTTCCGTTCATGGGTTTTGTTCGACCTTTCTATCAGAGGAACCGTTGAACGGAAACTAAACGGAAACCATAGCTTCCGTTTGCATTACCATTGATTTCAGTGGTAATGCTTCTGTTGCAATTGGAGCCCGTTTGTTTACGTTCCATGAGGTTTCCATTTTTTTCACAATAAATAAACTTTGACTATGCTATTGTTTCCACTAACAAAACAGAAACCTTATGAAATACAAACAAATGGAAACCAACTTCAATGGAAGCATAACCATTGAAATCAATGGTAATGCAAACGGAAGCTATGGTTTCCATATGGCTTTCTGTTCATCGGTTCCTCTGAAGGAAAGGTCAAATGGAACCCATGAACGGAACCCGACGCTGATGTGAACAGGCCATTACAACATAATGCAAGTTCAAAACAGTTAGTACATGACTGGAATAAACAGCAAATAGTACATGATAACTTGGAGCATTCTGTACCTGTGTAATTTCTATAGACACAAACATATAGGTATCTATGTTAAATATGTATAGGTGTGTGTCTGCGTGCGTGCGTGCATGCGTGCGTGCGTGCATGCATGCATGCGTGTGTGTGTGTGTGTGTGTGTGTGAGGTTTCCCGAGATTCAAATAATTCTAAGAAAAGTTAGTTCATAATAGTAGTGCCCATACAATATATATATGAATAAAGAAAATCTTGCAGCACTCTAATAAGAAAAATCGTGAAGTTTATTCAGTCCACATCAAGCAAAGGTGCAACGTTTCTGTCCAACAATAGGACCTTTCTCAAGCATGGTGATACAAGTGTACAAGCAAGGGTATAAATAACAAAAGTGCTCTGACATCATCAATCTCATTAGCATTAATTAAAACACTAAACATAGTGCAAAAAACATTCTGTAAATAGGTAAAGGTATCAAAAAAGGGAAACATTTATACAACAGTGCAGAAAAGTCCAAACTCACATCCAGGAGCTTACAGAGGGCTCTCCAGAACTTTGAAGTAAACTGAACCCCCCCGGTCAGACACAATGTGTAGAGGCAAGCCATGCAAAAAAAAGATGTGTAGAATGAAGAGACTCGCCAGTCGAGGAGCAGAAGGTAGGCCGGTCAGCGGGATAAAATGTGCCATCTTAGAGAACCGATCCACCACCACCCAGACAGTGTTGCATCCTGCTGAGGGGGGAAGGTCTGTGACAAATTCCATCGCAATGTGCTGCCAGGGGGCATTGGGTACAGGCAGAGGTTGAAGCAGGCCGGCAGGCTTGGAGTGAGTAACTTTGTTAGAGGAACACACCGTGCAAGAAGAGACAAAGTCCAGAACATCTTTAGGTAGCATGGGCCACCAGAAGTGACGAGCAATCAGGTGTCGGGTTTTACGGACACCAGCGTGCCCAGCCAGTCTAGAACTGTATCCCCAGCGGAGAACTCTTCTCCTGTCTGCCAGCCGAACAAAAGTCCTCCCAGGAGGGATGTCTCTAACCTGTAGAGGATTAGCAGTGACAATGCAGGACGGGTCTATGATAGTCTGAAGGGACTCCACCGTGTCTTCCGTCTCAAGCGATCTGGACAGGGCATTGGCCCTCACATTCTTGTCCGCGGGACGGTAGTGGAGCACAAACTGAAAATGGGTGAAGAACAGCGACCACCTGACTTGACGGGGATTCAGTTGTGCAGACTGAAGGTAGGTAAGGTTTTTATGGTCGGTGAAGATCAGGATGGGATGAGCAGCGCCCTCTAGAAGATGTCTCCACTCCTCCAGAGCCAATTTGATGGCCAGCAGCTCCCGATCTCCAATAGATTAATTGCGCTCAGCAGAAGAAAAAAGTCTTGAGTAGTAGCCAAATACTACTGCCTTTCCTTTGGAGCTACTCTGGAACAGAAGTGCACCTGCACCAACAGAGGAGGCGTCCACCTCCAGTGAGAACTGCCGAGATACATCAGGATGATGGAGGATCGAAGCTGAATTTAAGGCATTCTTGAGGCTAATAAATGCGGACTCTGCGTCTGGAGTCGACACCTTGGCGTTCACACCCTTCTTGGTAAGGGTAGAGATGGGAGCCGTCAGAGAAGAGAAGTTAGGAATAAACTGCCGGTAGAAATTGGCGAATCCCAGGAACCGCTGTATGGCCCTTAAGCCTTGAGGACGTGGCCACTCCAGGACAGCTTTCACTTTCTTAGGATCCATCTTGAGGCCTTCATCCGAGATGATGTAGCCCAGGAAGAGCAGAGAACTCTTCTCAAAGACGCACTTCTCCAGCTTGGCGTATAAATGATTCTCCCTTAATCGTAGTAGAACCTGACGGACATGCCTCCGATGAGTCGTCGGATCTGGGGAGAAAATCAAAATATCATCAAGATAAACAACAACACAGACATAGAGGAGATCTCGGAAGATATCATTAACGAACTCCTGAAACACTGCGGGAGCATTGCACAGTCCGAAGGGCATCACTAGGTATTCGTAGTGCCCGTCCACGGTGTTAAAAGCCGTCTTCCATTCATCACCCTGGCGAATCCGGACTAGATTATAAGCCACCCGCAGGTCTAGCTTAGAAAAATTTTTGGCTCCTCGTATGCGATCAAACAGTTCAGATATAAGTGGCAACGGGCATTTGTTCTTGACCGTGATCTGGTTGAGACCATGGTAGTCAATGCAGGGTCGAAGGGATCCGTCCTTCTTTTTAACGAAGAAGAATCCAGCCCCGGCCGGGGAGGAAGACTTTCGTATAAAACCCATCTCCAGATTCTCCTTGATATAGGCCGACATGGATAGAGACTCAGGCAAGGAGAGAGGATATGCTCGGCCACGGGGAAGAGAGGCATTAGGAACCAGTTCAATGGGGCAGTCATAAGTCTGATGTGGAGGCAGTGTCTCAGCCTCCCTTTTGCTGAAAACATCTGCATACTGAGCAAACGGGGGGGGGGGGCAGTCCCGCCAATGACTGAGGCAGAGGAGGCTTGACAGGATGGATCTGCAACAGACATCGACCCATTGGAGAACCTCTCCAGGATTCCAGTCCAGGACTGGGCATGTAGTCGAAGCCAAGTCAGGCCCAGTAGAACAGGATTGATGGCCTTGGGCAAAACAAGGAAAGAAATTAGTTCAGAATGAAGGACTCCAACCTGGAGCTTCAACGGTTTGGTTTTAGAAACGATGGGATCAGGCAGAGGCAGTCCATTAACTGAGGCAACAGCCAAAGACGTCTCTAGGGGGACAGTGGGCAACTGAAGATGATCCACAAGCTCTTTCTGGATGAAGTTTGCAGCAGAACCAGAGTCAAGGTAGGCAGAAACTTGATGCGTCCTGTCGCCGGATACAAGGGTCACAGGAATAGTCAACTTGGAACAGAAGGCTTTATTAGGTACCGTTCCATCTAGGGTTGTCTCTCCAACCAATCCTAGGCAATGGGGTCTCTCTGGTCTCTGGGGACACAGACGCACAATATGGCCTCTGAGGACGCAATACAGACAAAGTCCAGAAGTGCGTCTGCGTTGTCTCTCCTGGGTAGACAATTTGACAAGGTTACTCTGCATCAGATCCTCTGGTGGGACGACTAAGGAAGATTGCTGGAAAGTAGAATCCAGCTTAGGAAGTTCTCTCTCCCGGATCCTCATGTCAACCCAGGAGGCGAGTAGGATAAGATCGTCTAGGGTAGATGGCAGATCGCGAGCAGCCAGCTCGTCCTTGATCCCTGAAGACAGTCCTTTCCAGAATGTGGCCACCAAAGCCTCGTTGTTCCAGGTCAATTCAGCAGCCAGGATACGGAACTGAATGGCATACTCGCCCATGGAGAGGTCTCCCTGATGCAGGGTCAGCAAGGATGCAGCAGCTGAAGAAACTCTCCCAGGTTCCTCAAAGATTGAGCGGAATGTCTATAAGAAGCACTGCAAGTCCCGGGTCTCTGGTCCATGATGTTCCCACAGACGATTAGCCCATGCCAGGGCTTTGCCAGTAAGGAGAGAGATGATGAAGGCGATCCTGATGTCATCCGAAGAGAAGGACCTGGCATGAAGTCTGAAGTGGATCAGGCACTGATTCAAAAATCTCCTGCAGGACCTCGGATCTCCGTCATAGCGTGGAGGTAGCGGCAAGAGACACAGGAGATTTGTACCGGTACAGACAGGAAGTGTAGCAGGAGGAACCGCAGGATTGGGTGCGGTGACGACTGTGGTTGGAGCAAGCAGCCGATGGGCTATGCCGTTCACCGACAGGAGGAGCTGGTCTTGTCATGACTGGAGATCCTCCATCTCGGCCAGCATGGCTTGTGTCGTCAAAGTCTCAGGTTGACCAGCGGGGTCCATGGCCTGAGCGTACTGTCACGAAGCGGGTTAGTGGACCCACTAGGCTGTACCGCCGTAGCGGGGAGGCAGCTAGCCAAACAACAGGAAACCCCAGAATTACAATGTCCCGCACAAGGTCCAGACGGGGGCCGCAGCTCTGGCACTGATGTAGGTGGTTGCAGCAGATAACGCCAAACGTTGTGGATGACACAGGTGCCGCAGGTTGCGGCAGACGTGGCGGATTCCTCCGGACGTGGCAGATGACACAGGACATGGCGGATTCCTCCGGTCGTGGCAGATAACACAGGACGTGGCGGATTCCTCCGGATGTGGCAGATGACACAGGACGTGGCACGACTTGATACTAAAGGCACAGCACGGGAAACAGGAACAGGGAACAAGGCACGGGTAACAACTGGAACGTTGAAACACTAAGGGACCATTTGCAAGACAGACTGGGAAAACTAACAACGCTCAGGCAAGGATCAGAAGGCCTGGAGCCTTCTTATAGACCAGGAAATCATGGCCGTTGATGATGATGATGACGATTTCCTAAGTGTGCGCCTTCTGTGTTCCTACGGGACACAGCAGAACAGAGCGGAAGTGAGTGCTGGCGTTTCCTAGGGAGGTGAGTAAACCCGACGGCCCGCGGCCATGGACGCTACATATATATATATATATATATATATGAATTCAACCGCTGCCCGGTCACTCTATGCCAAGTCAGGCCTCAACGTGGCACATCACATGACTACATTCTATTTTAGACACAGGACCAGCACAGGAGACTGAGAATTGGAAAGTTTTTTCTTTCTTTTTTGTATATTATTTTAACAAATTTTCATGATCCAAGATCTTTTATATACTGAAGTGCAGTCGTCCTTTCAACAAGTCTATGTTTTTGACAAAGAAATAATTACATTTGTTTTTTATCAGAGTGTCTCTTCAAAATATTTAATTAGCTTTCAGTTAGTCTGACACCTTCCTTTTCTACACATACGGCATATGAAGCATAAAAGAATTACATATATTTTAACAATAAACAGCCAGTTGATTTGCTGGTCATGAAGTAGTTGTTAGTATGGTATGTAACTAACGACTGGAATTAACAAAATGTTTATGGAAGTAATTTGTGTTCTCGTGACTCATTAATTTGTCATCTGCTTTAGATTGTACAGTATAAGACAATATAATAATGCATAAAGGACATATCAGGTGAAAGTCATACAATTTATAATGTTACATTTCATATGCGCTGTGGGCATCACTAAGTTATTAATTTTGTTAAGGATCTGCCAGGCACAGCTTCTGTATCCACGCCCATAGGTAATCAGTCTGCACCTGCTTCTATGTCTGTGAGACTGACTCCATCTTCCACCACTCAGGATGGCAGGCTTAGGAGTGGGAGAGCCTATCACAGCCTGGCCAGACGGAGCTAGCTCCCGCCCTCTGTCTATTTATACCTGCCTTTCCTATTCCTCCTTGCTTGTGATTCTTCTCGTTTTGTTTCCTGGCCCTGCTGCAGCTTCTTGAACCATTTGACCCTGCTTCATATTGACCCTTGCTTACTGACTACTCTCCTGCTCTGCGTTTGGTACCTCGTACACTCCTGGTTTGACTTGGCTTGTTCACTTCTCTCCTGCTCTGCGTTTGGTACCTCGTACACTCCTGGTTTGACTCGGCTCGTTCACCACTCTTGTTGCTCACGGTGTTGCCGTGGGCAACTGCCCCTTTTCCCTTGCTTCTGTGTACCCTTGTCTGTTTGTCTGTCGTGCACTTATTGAGCGTAGGGACCGTCGCCCAGTTGTACCCCGTCGCCTAGGGCGGGTCGTTGCAAGTAGGCAGGGACTGAGTGGCGGGTAGATTAGGGCTCACTTGTCTGTTTCCTTATCCCCATCATTACAAATTTTAAGTATTTTTATGTCACAGTTACATTACTCATTACTCGACCTCTACAATAACATTTCTCAGTGAAAAGACATCCTTTTGACTACAGTATATCACACAATGTTTCATAATAAGTTAATCAGAATAAAAGTAATTACCTGAGGAATTTTTCTAGGTCTTCTCGACTACATCTGGACCATGAGACATCACCCAGATTTTGCCCCTTGATCCATTCTCCTGACATAATATGAAGACCATCTGCACAGGATGGGTGGTCATTGTCATGATTTATACCCATGCTGATTTCATAACATGTAAGAGAAAAGCAAACTCATAAATTAAAAATAAATATTGTAAAACCCAAAAATATTGGAAAACTGTTTTGACATTCTGTAGATTCTTTTATGCAAAACTGATTTGTTACAATGTATCAGTGTGGGTAACATATATCAGGTGAATTTGTGTCTGCCAAGTATTTATATCATATAGGGGGGCACCCGGCGATCGTGTTATTTATCACGTTATTGCTGGGTCCAATAGGCAACGTGTACTGAAATAGAGAAGACAAAAGAATATCTTTATAAAATAAAAAATGAAATGATATGAAATGCGTTAAAACCACTAACAGTTATAATGTAAATTAGTAAATTAAATGACTAAGGGGTGGGGAAGGGATTAACCTAAGCCAACATTTTAAGTTTCAATGTATTCTCAGTTGTATTCATCTGCATGGTGTTACTGTTCTGTGTTCTATTTTATTATATCATGTTCTTCTATCGGGAGATCAAACTGTTTCACAGAAAGCAAGCAAAATGAATATCCTCATTTAGACCAGGAGGATTGACAGCATCAAAGTAAATCTCCACTTTATAACACCATGTAATATTTATGTACAAAATTCTGTGGCAATTAATTTCTTAACCCCTTAAAGTTGTTTTCCAGCCACTAAACATTTATGGTGGACAGACTTTCGGGACACTCATCGATCAGCTGTTTTGAAGGGGCCACAGCGCTCGTATGAGCGCTGCTTCCCCTTCATTTCTTCTTGCTCACTGTGAATCGTCGACAAGCATTTAGCGGCGATTCACATGTATTGCAGCCTTTTCTCCCTTTTTGCAGCCTTTTCTCCTATTCAGTTCAATGGGAGAAAAGGCTGCAATACCTTTGAATCGCCGCTAAATGCATGTTGACGATTCACAGTGAGCAAGAAGAAATGAAGGGGAAGCACCGCTCTTATGAGCGCTTTGGCCCCTTAAAAACAGCTGATCGGCGGGGGTCCCGGGAGTCAGACCCCGACATATCAGCTATTGATGGCCTATCCTGAGGAAAGGCCATCAATTTTTAGTAGCTGGAAAACCCCTTTAACAACGTTTGACGGATATGTCAGTCATGATTAGGTGCTAGTTCCCGCTTTGTGATGGATATATCCGTCACTCTGATCTCATGGGTACTGCTACTGTACCCACGAGATCAGCAGCAGGAGCACGACTGTAAAACACAGCCAGGCTCCT
The DNA here is from genome assembly GCF_050947455.1 of Rhinoderma darwinii. NCBI lineage: Eukaryota > Metazoa > Chordata > Amphibia > Anura > Rhinodermatidae > Rhinoderma > Rhinoderma darwinii. The sequence goes on from NC_134687.1 coordinate 498,393,963, forward strand.
GTCACAACTGCCGGAATCTAAGAGCTCTCCGATTACGGCTATTTAATCCCTTAGATGCCGCTGTCAATAGCGATCCCTGCATTTAAGTTGTTTGACAGAGGGAGGGAACTCCCTCTGTCACCCCATCGGCACACTCGCAATGCGATCGTGGGCGCTGATGGGTTTCCATGGAAGCCAGGAACCTAACAAAGGCCCCCAGTTTTACACTGACAGGCAATAATGCTTTGATACACTAAGTATACCAAAGCATTATATCTGCGATAAAAAAAGTGGTTTTATTTAGTAAGAGTGTAAAAAAAAACATACACATATATAGTATCGCCGCGATCGTAACGACTTGAACAATGAAGTTAGCACCAGGTGAACGGCATCCTAATAAAGCCGCAAAAAACAACGTCAAAAATAAATTTTTTTCCCCATTCCCCCACAAAAAAAAATTAAAAGTTAATCGATAAGTCCCATGTACACCAAAATAGTATCAATGAAAACTACACCTTGTCCTGCAGAAAATAAGCCCACATATAGCTACATAGATGGAAAAATAAAAAAGTTACAGCTCTTGGAATATCGGCGATGCATAAACAAGTATTTTTTTAAAAAAAGGGGTTTTATTGTGCAAACGTAGGAAAACATATAACACCTTTACATATTTGAAATCCCCGTAATAGAGTTAACCCATAAAACATATTATTTATGCCGCATAGTGAATGGCGTAAATTTATAACATGAAAAACAATGCTGGAATAGCTGTTTATTTTCAATTCTCTCCTAAATAAAGCTAATACAAGTTAATCAACATATTATATGCACCCAAAAATGGTGCAAAGTCGTCCGGCAAAAAACAAGCCCTTATACGGCTATGTCGATGGAATAAAAATATAGTTATGATTCTTGGAATGAGTCTTGGTGACAGTGAAAAAACAATCCTAGTCATTAAGGGGTTAATATATCTATATAGCGGTCAGAGTTTTGTGTTTTTGGTAGAGAGCTTTAAATTCCTTACATAGACATAAATTTAAAAGATAAAAAACATACTGGCTGTTTGCAGCTGCCACTAGAGGGAGCTCTGTTATTTTGGAGTTCAATGTATACCAATATGCAGCTCCTAAGCTAGTGGTTGCTGCTGGTAGCCAACATGTTATTTTTTAAATCCATGTCTAAGCATTCTGTACCATAAAAAAAAATATAATAAAATAAAAATAAAAATCATAATGCTGTTGAGGTAGAAAGATCCACATTCTCAGAAACACCACATCTAAGACTGCACCCCGAACACTATGATTGACTTGACATATTGCCTAAACTCACGAAATTTTGTCACTGGAGACTTCAAAACAATAACACAATTTCATTACTCAATTTTTTTTCCTTACGAAGAGCCAGGGGCAAATAAACTCATTGTAGGTTAAGCACATGGTTGTCAAGTCAACAAAAAATATTTTTATCTTATAAAACCTTTGAAAGAAAGTTGCTGCCAGAAAATGTTGTGATCATCCTGCAAAAAAGGTTGGCACCAATTGTAATAGAGTTTTAAAGATGAATTCTCCACGAGGTGTCTAGCAGAACTCTGCCAAAAGGGCTTTCAGCTTTAGATCTCATAATACTAGACACTACATTCAGTTATTTATCACCTCATATCAACTAAATAACTATGAATGAATCAGGTGGAATCAAAACACTTTTTTGGGGCTTTTATAGTAAAAATAAACACTAGTGTAAAGCTTTGCAGACAGGTTTTCAGGACAAAATAACTCTTCTCTAAAATTATGCATATAATAAAAACGGTATGTACAGTATTTTTATTTTGTATGGCAAAACAGTTTTTTTAGGTTCAGCTTTAATGGTTTCTTGCTCTTTAAGTCATGTGGGGAGTACTTAAGTATTAAAAAAAATACCCAAATAACATCTTCATGTAGAGGTTTTTTTTTTTTTTTAGAGATTGTTGTACTTTGACTTCCCATCTGGTACCTTCTAACTACTGTATGTAGGCAACCGTTCTGTTACCAGGTAGCTCTGTGTTACATTAATCGATCGCCACCTGCTGGCTTGATGATAAATAAAACCAATGGCCTACATTTACTAATTCTGTCTAATAGTTAGACAGTAAAAACTTAGACCAGACGGGCACAAAATGTGCCAAATTTATCACAGCGGTGCATGCTGCATTATAATTTTGGTGCATCATGTATGATCTGCTATTCTCTTTCGTATATCACATTTCATTTGGCTTAATTTGACCCAGAATTTTGTGCCAGTTTTTTTTACTATTTTTTTATGCACATTGCACATTTAAGCCACCCGTCTTTCCTACTTAGCGACACCCCTTTTTTTGGAACGCTTCTAAAGAGAACCTTTCACCTTCCTATACATGTGCAGCTGAGTGCACCATGTAATAGGCAGGGCTGCACAAGTCCTGGGGCACTTTAAATGTTAAATTTAGATATCGTTGCCATTATATTTGGCGCCCGATATTTAAATAACTTCCTGAACTGGGAATGTAATTGGCATGGGGGCGTGTTACTAACGCTGTGACACTGTCCAATTAGCTACGGACAGTGTCACAGCAAGAGCTCGAGAGAGGAGAGCGAGAGCGCGCATGCGCAGCTCCGCTGCTACCAATGAACAGAAGAGGAGAAGAAGAATGTGAATTCTTCTTCTTCTGTTCAGTGGCGGCGGGAGTATCATCACCAGCAGCGTCGGAGCTGTGCGCGCATGCGTGCACATGCTCTCACTTCTTAGCTCTCGGCAGACAAGGACGAAAAGTGCAGGCTCTGGCCGGGGATTCCGCTCCTACAGGGAGATACAGTGGCGCTATCTACAGGGGAGGGGATGCCATCTACAGGGGGTTTGCTATCTATAGGGGGGTTGGTGCTATCTGCAGGGTGGGTGTTATCTACATGGGGGTGCTATCTACAGGGGGAACAGAGGGAGCACCTGAAGTTTCTCTCCATGTATGGATAGTGACGTCAAGGGCTTTGACAAGACAGGAGTCCCCAGCCAGAAAGCTTGCGATGCTCTGGACGTGGATTCCATAGTTGAAAGCTCGACATCACTGTAAATACATGGACAGTAAGGTCAAGGGCTTTCCCGGGCTCAGTGCTCAAAGTAAAGCTGTGTCTGGGGAGTCCTCGACCAGGATCAGTTTTTACCAGCCATTAAAAGGATTGATTCGTGAAAAACGACTGATCCACTGAGTTTTATGGGGGCCATCTGGCCATGAAAAAGGCCAAAAATAGGACATGTCCTATTTTTTGACGGCCAGTATTCACTGAAAACGGCCGTGTGCATTAAAAGAAACAGGGTATGTTAACACGGCCTATTTTCTGCCGTTTTTCGGGCCGTAAATGCCCGAAAAATGGCTGAAAAATCGGAAGCAGAACGCCTCCAAACATCTACCTATTGATTTCAATGGGAAAAACGGCGTTCTGTTCCGACGGGCCATATTTTTTAAAAACGTCCGCGTGAAAAAACGGCCGCGAAGAAGAAGTGCAGGTCACTTCTTGGGACGTTTTTGTAGCCGTTTTTCATAAACTCTATTGAAAAAAGCTGCAAAAACAGCCGTAAAAAAACGCTGCGAAAAACGCGAGTGGCTTAAAAAACACTTGAGATGCCGAGAATTACGTAGTCGACACATGGAACACTCTGTTCAGGAATCCTTGGTGTGCTTAGATTGGTGAGTGCCAGCTATTTTCAATTTTAATATTGATTATTGTTAATACCCAATTAATGTATTACACTGTTTTATTTGCACATATTTGATACAACTGGATTTAAAGAGGCTCTGTCACCAGATTTTGCAACCCCTATCTGCTATTGCAGCAGATAGGCGCTGCAATGTAGATTACAGTAACGTTTTTATTTTTAAAAAACGAGCATTTTTGGCCAAGTTATGACCATTTTTGTAGTTATGCAAATGAGGCTTGCAAAAGTCCAAGTGGGTGTGTTTAAAAGTAAAAGTCCAAGTGGGCGTGTATTAGGTGCGTACATCGGGGCGTTTTTAATACTTTTACTAGCTGGGCGCTTTGAAGAGAAGTAACATCCTCTTCTCTTCAGAACGCCCAGCTTCTGACAGTGCAGATCTGTGACGTCACTCACAGGTCCTGCATCGTGACGGCCACATCGGCACCAGAGGCTACAGTTGATTCTGCAGCAGCATCAGCGTTTGCAGGTAAGATCGACTTACCTGCAAACGCTGATGCTGCTGCAGAATCAACTGTAGCCTCTGGTGCCGATGTGGCCGTCACGATGCAGGACCTGTGAGTGACGTCACAGATCTGCACTGTCACAAGCTGGGCGTTCTGAAGAGAAGAGGATGTTACTTCTCATCAGAGCGCCCAGCTAGTAAAAGTATTAAAAACGCCCCGATGTACGCACATAATACACGCCCACTTGGACTTTTACTTTTAAACACACCCACTTGGACTTGTGCAAGCCTCATTTGCATAACTACAAAAATGGTCATAACTTGGCCAAAAATGCTCGTTTTTTAAAAATAAAAATGTTACTGTAATCTACATTGCAGCGCCTATCTGCTGCAATAGCAGATAGGGGTTGCAAAATCTGGTGACAGAGCCTCTTTAATAATCTTTTATACCATATGTCAAGATTTGACTCAAACACATTTGTATTGTATTTTGATACACTGTTACACATCGCGATTTTTTTTGCATGATTTCTATAAATTGTCAATATATATAGCACTTGTTAATTGAGCTATGTTCTCTCTATATATACCTGTGTGTTATTTTCACAAATTGCTTGAGAATGCAATCCATTGAGGAAGTGAAACATTGCATTTGCTGGGTGAATAAACTTCAAATTTTTGTTGCTTTGAGTGCTGCTTCTGTGATCTATTTGTCTATACGTCGTATGGGGAGAGGTCACTCCTCATTATTTGAAGCATATCACCAGCCAGTTTTGGTTTCTTGCCACAGGTGCTGCTCCTACCTTGCTTTGCATTTTTATCTATAGGGGTGTGTGTGGCACTATCTACTGGGAGCAGTGTGTGGCCCTATCTAGAGACATGTGTGTGTGTGGCACTATCTACACGGAGAAGTGTGTGGCACTATCTACAAGATGCAGTATGTGGCACAATCTACAGGCAGCAGTGTGTGGCATTGTCTACAGGGAGAAATGTGTGGCATTATCTACAAGAAGCAGTGTGTGGCATTTTCTACAGGGAGCAGTATGTGGCACGTTGTACATGTAACATTGCAGACGCTCTGGCCGGTGATTCCGCTCATAGAGGGAGCCCCTGACATCAATGTCCATATAAGGACATCTATCTATAGGGGGGTGTGTATGGCACTATCTTCTGGGAGCAGTGTGTGGCACTATCTAGAGACGTGTGTGTGTGGCACTATCTACACGAAGAAGTGTGTGGCACTATCTACAGGAAGAAGTATGTGTCACTATCTGCAGTGTGTGGCATTATCTACAGGGAACATTGTGTGGCACTTTGTACATGTAGCGTTGCAGACGCTCTGGCCAGGGATTCCACTCATAGAGGGATCCCCTGATGATGTCACTAACCATATATGGACAGTGATGTCAGGGGTTTATCCAGGAGAGGAATCCCCGACCAGAGTATAAGCAACTCTCTGGCTGGGCATTCCCCTCTTAGAGTCTGACTCTATCTGCAGGGGGGTGTATGTGGCAATATCTACAGGGGGGAGTGTTTAACATCATCTACACAGGGGAGTGTGTGGCATTATCTACAGGGGGCTGAGTGGCATCATCTACACGAGGCTGTGTGGCATCATCTACAGGGGGCTGTGTGGCATCATCTACTTGGGGGCTGTGTGGCATCATCTACTTGGGGGCTGTGTGGCATCATCTACATGGAGCTGTGTGGCTCTATCTACAGGGGTGTGTGGCACTGTCTATAGAGGGCAATGTGGAACTATCTACAGAGGGCACTGTGGCATTATCTACAGGGGGCCATGTGGCACCATCTAAAAGACGGCACTGTGGCACTATCTACAGGGGGGTCATGTGGCATTATCTACAGAGTGGACATGTAACACTATCTACAATGGACAATATGGCATTATCTACAGGAAACAGTGTGTGGCAATATCTACAGGGAGCAGTGTGTGGTACTATCTATAGGGGTGTGTGTGGCAATATATATAGGGAGCAGCGTGTGGCACTATCTAGAGGGGGTGTGTGGCACTATCTACAGGAAGCAGTGTGTGGCAGTATCTACAGGGAGCAGTGTGTGACAATATATACTGGGGGCAGTGTGGTGCAACATCTACAAGGGGAACTGAGTGTGGCACTATCTATGCTGGTTTTTACGCTGCCAGTAATGGTCATCACATATCGTCTAGTGATATAGTGAGACATCACCTGCCTGTAAACAACCAGATCACCAGAAAGATACTGGCCACCATAGTAGTTGTCAGCCAAACTAGTGCCGAAATTTTTGTTTGTTTATTTGTATGCAGAAATTCTGGAAAGAAAGCCATGCGCTACTAGCTACACCCACCAGATAAGCCATGCCCCATAAGGCACACCCACCAAAGATACCACACCCTGAGTGTCCCTGGAAAAAAATTCAAATGTTGGCAACTATGTAAATATAGATGGGGGCATGTATAGATGCCAATCGGTTGTACCTTTGGTTGATAGCATTATTACAAACATTTACAATCAAGCACAGTGAAAAATTGCCAGATGCAGCAGAGCAAAAAAGGAAAGAAAAACACTCCTCTTATGAGGCCAATTTGGTAATTTGTGGGCCATTTGTACTATAAGCTTCAGGCGATGACGGACTTTCGCCAGAACAAATTGTATTACAAATGTTTTATTCAATATATTAATTAATGTGTGCAAATATATGATGGCTCTAGCAACACCCCTGCTGTTATTTCTTAGAAAGTTTGGTGCGTTAATGCCATTGCAGTTATTTACAACATAGGCCAGATGTGCTATAGTAGTACATGGGATTTTTTTAAATCTTCTTACAATGTGGAAAAAAACTTCAGCCCATATTTATGAAAAGTTGCTTAATTTCAGCCAAAATCTAAGTTTTAACACGGCTAACTTATTGATGTTTTTCATGTATTTTAGACAACTTTATGACTGCATGTTCCCAATTTTCTGAAATCTGTCACAACATACATCACTGCCATTAACTTTCACACTGCCTAAAATGATGGCACTTTTTCTACGCCACGGTTTTCACCTTTTTTTTGGGCAATTTTTTTTCTTTTAAAGTCGTATTTGATAAATGAGTCTGAATCCTGCCCAAGTAGTAAGCAACATCCAGTTTTCAGTGCACTTTTATAAACTGATGTGAATGATGCAAATTTCTCTGAATTGTAGCGCAAATGGTCAATAAATATGTCAATAGGCAGATTTGACACTATTCTGGAGTAGCAAAAAATAAAAAAAGGCTTAAAATCATTGATAAATGTGGACCATAAGGCATGCTTTTTTTTTTTTTAGAATGAAACATGCAAAGTCTGTGGCCGTTTTGTCATGGACTTGCTGCAGTTCTTCCCCATTGACTTCAATAATAAGAAAACATAGGATCTTAACACACCCACGAACTGGGGTTTCACTTTATGCTTAAGATAATAGATAATTATGCGCACGGAAACTTTTTTCTGTACTAATTAAAGTATCCAGGCATATTGACAATACATTTAGTGGACAGATAAAAACATGGATGATATATAATACAAATTTTCATCTGCACATTAAAATCATATCAGATATCAAGTTTTACAATTTGCTGTAGAATAAAGTTGAAAATTACAAGTAACAATCAAAATAGTACCATGTCTGGGCTAAGGAGACTATACAAAGACATATATTTGTATTAAAATGTGTTCTGCTTAGAGATGCCCCCCCCCCCCAAGCAGGGCCACCATCAGGAATTTCTGGGCCCCATACAGCCAAGATGTCTGGCCCCCCCTCCATTACCGGGGGTGGGCAACGGAAAGTGTGGCGCTCATGTTTGTACGTTATACGCATTAACTGATTTTGGTGCTGATGTCAATTACAGTGAAGGAAACCATGGAGCAGGCAGTGACCGGTTAATGCTCTGGATTTTGATCTATTTAGCCAAATTGTATCCCACTGTATGGCATACAGTGGGATACGTCGCCTGGGGAATGCTCCCCAGGGGAAACTCCTGAGGTCACTGTCCATGAAGGGCAGTGACGTCTGGAGCTTTCCCAGGGTTGGAGCCTTCTACTAGCGCTCTGCCCAGGGACTATGGCGCTGTTCCTGATGTCCATATACGTAAAGTGACGTCAGAAGCTTTGCAAAGACTGAGTACATGGCCGGAGCATCAGCAACGCTCTCTGGCCAGGGATTCCGGCCCTGGAGAATCCCCTGACGTCACCTTACATATTTGGACAGTGATGTCAGGAGCTTTGCCAGGGACAAAGCCCACGGGTAGAGCACTTGTGATGCCCTGCCTGGGGACTCCGGCATTGGAAAGCTCCTGACGTCACCGTCCATATACTAATGTCAAGAGCGGTATACAGTTTTTTGTGGAATCTCAGGATGGAATAGCAAATTCCACTACGCTATTCCATCCTTCAAAAATAAGGTATATCGAAGTCTACCAGCCCGACATAGGCTAAAAGGACATAATGGAGCCCTGTGAATTATCGTTTACACTGTTTATAGTGTACGTTAGGAGATTTCCTGACTACACGATAAACTTAGGGCAACAACATGATGTGAAGGGGGCCTTAAGGGAAGGGGAAGCACTTGTGAAGATGTAAGGAGCACTAACTTTCTTACGTTGCCATTAAAGTTCAATGTGTTTTTCAACAGCAAAAATCAGAGGCTTCCCTTTGATTTCTGACGCAGATGTGCCACAAGCGTGTAGCAGATCCACATGATAATAAGGCCCTGTTCACACAGAGTTTTTTTGCCCCGGTAACGGCGTTGGAAACTGAGGCAAAATACGGCCGAAATTGCCTCCTATTGATTTCAATGGGAGGCGAAGGCGTACTTTTCCCATGAGTGGTAAAAAACGCTTACGGGAAAAAGAAGCGACATGCCCTTTCTTTGGGCATTTCTGTCTCTGACCTACCATTGACATCAATGGGAGGCAGAGAAAGCCTGAAGGAATTTCGAGGCAGATTTTTCTGCCTGCAAAAAACTGTGTGAACAAGGCCTGAGTCCCATTGTCATTCAAAGTTGCTTATTCTCGGCTTTTCCATGTAATATAAGTCGCATGCTACTTATTGCTGTGGTGGATTTCTTATCATAGTGCGGAAAAATTTTCGCAGCATGTAAACTGGGTTGAGAAAACCTCATATGCATGGGATGCAGAATCATTGGCATGTCATCGGAATCCATATCAAATCCAACATGTGTGAACTTAGGGTGAGTTAAAAAAAACTCTGTTAGGCCAAATGCACACGATACTTGTTACGTGCAAATTTGTCGTGGGTATTTTCGTGCGGCAAATCCGCAGTGTAATACAGTACCAGCAAAGTAAATGAGATAAAGAAATCTCATCTACATGTTGCAGATTTTTTCTGCACAAAAATTTATCTGCGGTGCGTATTTGAAAATATGCTACATTTCAATTTATCTTGCTTTCAATTAAAAAAAAAAAAATCAGCAGTAGAAAACCTGCACCTATTTCCGCATCAAAATGTAAAAGCCGCACCTAAAAACGTATCAAAAAATGCATTATTAGGTGCAGATTTTACCTGCGGAATTACCTGCGGTTTTGATGCAGATTTTGTGCACCAAATTCCTCAATGTGTGCATGTAGCCTTACAGAATTTGCTAGGCAAATTAACCCTTTACATCGTAAATGATGAAATACTTTACAATTCTGCAATATTATAGGCATGATGCTGATTTAAAAATCAGCAGCACGTCCTAAATTCCATGCAGATATTATTTCTGCTGCACGTGCATGGGGTTTTGAAAACCCCATTCACATGAGTTAGGGCTTATTCAGACTAACGTGTTTATCGTCCGTTTGAAGGACGTTTTTTTCAATGGCTATCACACGGCTGCCTGTATGTCTATGGGGCTGTTCACGCGGTCGTTGCTTTAACGGACCGTGAGAAGGGCCTGTAAAAATAGGACATATCCTATTTTAGTTCATTTTCACGGATCCCTCAATAGACTCAAGATCTTTGAAAACTGGTCCCGCACGGGTGCAAATCGGCCGTGAAAAATGGCCATTCTTCACGGCTGATTTCACACACGTTCGTCTGAATATCACCTTATATTGTAATTTGTAGTGAATTTTCAGTGCGCAATCCGCATCAAAAATAGGAGACAAGTAAGTGGCCTTATTCATACGTCCATGTTCGGTCTGTGATATATATTTCCCGGACCGACCACAGTTCAGGGAGCCGGGTTTCTAGCATCACAGTTATCTATACTCATAGGAGTCCCTCCCTTCCCGTGGGAAGGCCTTAGTCTAGTTACACAGTGCAGTCAAATCCCATTATTGTGCAACATAATGGGCAAAAATCACGGCAAAAACGTGATTTGACCGCACTGTGAGAATACAGCCTAAGGCTGGGTTCACACGTGGCGGAATTTCACTTAAATTCCGCTGCGGACACTCCGCAGCGTTAATCCGCAGCGGAGCCGTTTCTCCATTGACTTTCACTTTAATTTAGCAGTGTTCGTTTAGACGATGCGTACAATTCCGCTGCGGAGCATAGGCTGCGGAGCGGAATTTGGTGTCCGCAGCATGCTCTGTCTGTTGCGGAGCAGTGGCGGACTCATGGCGGAATTTCTCCATTGACTTCAATGGAGATTCTAATTTCCGCAATGAAGTCCGCAGCTGTCATGCACATGTTATGTGTGCTGCGGATGCGTCTTGCTTTTTTAACTTGACATTTCTTCATTCTGGCTGGACCTATGTATTTCTAGGTCTACAGCCAGACTGAGGAAGTCAATGGGGCTCCCGTAATGACGGGAGCGTTGCTAGGAGACGTCTGTAAATAGTCACTGTCCAGGGTGCTGAAAGAGTTAAGCGATCGGCAGTAACTGTTTCTGCACCCGGGACAGTGACTACCGATCACAATATAGAGCAACCTGTCAAAAAAATAGAAGTTCATACTTACCGAGAACTCCCTGCTTCTGTCTCCAGTCCGGCCTCCCAGGATGACGTTTCAGTCTAAGTGACGGCTGCAGCCAATCACAGGCCAAGCACAGGCTGCAGCGGTCACATGGACTGGCGCGTCATCCAGGGAGGTCGGGCTGGATGCCGAAAGAGGGACGCGTCACCAAGACAACGGCCGGTAAGTATGAAAATCGTTTACTTTCACTAGGGAAAGTGCTGTCCCTTCTCTCTATCCTGCACTGATAGGGAGAAGGGAAGCACTTTTCCCGCAGTCCGCAGCAGCTAGTCCGCATCAATGTACTGCACATTTTGTGCAGATCCGCAGCAGAATCTGCAACGCAGATTCTGTGCGGCATTGATGCGGACAGTTGCGGAGGAAATCCGCCACGTGTGGTCATGCCCTTACAACACTATTTTTTCATGTTTTGTATCTTTTTTAAATGCAATTTTCATAATCCAAGTGACTCTAAGTGTTCTCCAAGTGACTAACGCTAGGGCCCTCATTTAAATGTTTAACCCATTAATGACCGGCCCATAGTCTTTTTACGTCGGTCACTAACGGGCCTTATTCCGATGCCATAGACTTTTTAAGTCGCGGCATCGGAATAAGTAAACAGAGCAGGGAGCTGTCAAATCTCCCTGCTCTCAGCTGCCAGAGGCAGCTGAGGGCTGGGGGCATCCCTGCTCTGCCGGGTGAGATCGATATCAGTATCGATCTCACCCGTTTAACCCCTCAGATGCGGTGCTCAATAGCGAGCACCGCATCTGAGTGGTTTTGGAGAGAGGGAGGGAGCTCCCTCTCATCCCACCGACACCCGGCGATACGATCGCCGAGTGTCTGTGTCTCCCAAGGCAGCCGGGGGGCCTAATAAAGGCCCCCAGGTCTGCCAGTAATGAATGCCTGCTAGATCATGCCGCAGGCATGACCTAGCAGATGCCTGTCCGTTTTAAATGGACAGGCATAATACACTGCAATACAAAAGTATTGCAGTGTATTATAATAGCGAACGGAGGATCGCATAGTGAAGTCCCCTAGTGGGACTAGTAAAAAAGTAAAAAAAAAAGTTTAATAAAGTTAATAAAAAAAAATGTTAAAAAAAAAATGAAAAACCCACTTTTTCCCCTTACAAAATGCTTTACTATTAAAAAAAACAAAATACAGTTAAAAAGTTACACATATTTGGTATCGCCGCGTCCGTATCGACCTCGACTATAAATCTATTACAGTACTTAACCCGCACGGTGAACGTCGTAAAAAATTAAATAAAAAATGACGGAAAAATTGCTGTTTTCTGTGAATCCTGACTTTTAAAAAATGTGATTAAAAAGTGATCAAAAAGTCGCATCTACTCCAAAATGGTACCAATAAAAACGACAAGTCTTCCCGCAAAAAAAAGCCCTCATACAACTGCATCGGCGAAAAAATAAAAACGTTACGGCTCTTCAAATATGGAGGCACAAAAACAAATAATTTTGAAAAAAAGCGTTTTTACTGTGTAAACGTAGCAAAACATATAAAAACGATACAAATTTGGTATCATTGCAATTGTAACAACCCGCTGAATACACTTATTGTGTTATTTATACTACACGGTAAACGGCGTAGATTTAGGACGCAAAAAAGAGTGGTGAAATTTCTGATTTTTTCTATTCCCCCCGCAAAAAAAGTTAATCAAAGTTAATCAATAAATAATATGTCCCCCAAAATGGTGCTATTAAAAAATACAACTTGTCCCGCAAAAAACAAGACCTTATACAGTTATGTCGACGCAAAAATAAAAACGTTATAGCTCTTGGAATGCGACGATTCAAAAACGTAAAAAATAGCTTGGTCATTAAGGTCTAAAATAGGCTGGTCATTAAGGGGTTAAAGGAGATTTTTATATAATCGCAGCAAAACCGCTCCATTTTTGCTGCGATTGCGAAAATTGCTGCAAAAAAATGCTAGGGAAACTAAAAAAAAACAACACTTTAACATACTTTATATTATCTACAAGTGGGGTCAGGAGGAATGGGAAGCAGGATGGAGAGGGGGGACACTCACCAGCCTGCAGGTCCAGTCGGCTGTGTAGAGAAGGATGTGTCTGGGGGGGCGGCTCTCTCCACACGGAGCTTCTGCTTATCATGCTGCCTCTTCCCCTTCTGTTATTCCTCTCAGGGCCCCAGCGTTAGTTACTTCAGAGTAAGGATCGGGCCCTATTACATTACTGTACATTGCAGGGTCCATTCCTTTCTTCAAGTTACTAACGCTGGGGCCCTCATTCAAATGTTTAAAGCAGCTGAGAAGCGGATGGGCACATCTTTTTTCATCATTGTGGCCGGGCCCCTGACGGCAGTACCAGCAGTACTGCCCTGATGGCGGCCCTGCCCCAAGTAGCTGAGGCAGGAGAACTATATTGTTAATGCTCCAGAGCACATGAAATGACACAACACAAAGTGTCCTGCAGCGCCCCCTAGTGCTAGTAATTGAGCTGGAAGTTTTGGCTTTAGCTATCTGCACTTGCCACTCAATATGCCTAAAATCTAAACATACAATAATATCAAAATATACTAAGCTGTCCTTTGTTGACGACTCTAAAAAAAAATTCATGATTCATACATTCTAATGTTCATAAACAAACATAAAATGAGTTTGTTAGTAAAAAGTAAATAACTTACTTGTGACCCATCTCATGAGCAATAGTAAATGCAAGGTTTAATCCATTATCTTCCGCAATTATGCATTTTCTTTTGTCGCTGCACATTCCATTCAGATACGCGATGCCTGAAATGAACATTTTTACTGGATTAGAAGTTGTGGATTTTTAAGCAGCATAAAATTAGAAATCATGAAAAATTTCAGAAGCTAAAGTAGAGTCAGTACAAATTGTTGCTCACTTGCAGACTTCTGAAAATAGTGTTAACATGGTGATGGGATGTCAAGGAATGTAATTTGTCCACAGCCGCCATGTTTCATTAATAAAAATATATTGGCGGATCTGATGTTTATGCAGTTCTCTAATATTTCAAGTATCTCTAACAACAATAAAAAATTGATTTGAGGCAACTCAACCTAAGTGGGGTTAACACTAGACAGATTTATTTGGGTTGGTCACTCTTTAAATCTTTCTACCTTTTACATTCCAGGATTTTATGTTACCAGCTTGGATTATATGTTATACTGAACAATTAAAATAAAAACAGTCTATTAATATTTCTTTCTTCCTGCAATTTGAAGGTTGAGCTCCTGTTTTATGAACCCACTGTTTGCAAATGTTTACCTTAAAGCCTACCTGTCACTCCACGTGAATTTTCAGAATAATCCATTATTTGTGTACTTGAGTAATAGTATTTCTGACCCCAGTATTTCTTTATTTTGTCTTTTTCATCAGTTTGCCCTTCTGCACAATACATCTTTTTTTGTTTTTATTCTTTATTTAACCGTTTCTCAAACGGGGGGAGTCCCACAGTTAGGAGGGGGGTGCATACCCATAAAATATAGGAGAATAAGGGTGCACTGGCCCCAACATTTCACATTATAAACATACAAATGCAATGAATTTAGTATCAGTAACGTAGTAAAAAAGAAGAAGAGAGGAGAAAGGGAAAAGAAAAAAAAAAAGAAAAAAGGGAAGGGAGGGAGAGATAGACTCCACTACCAAAGACACAGGGAACCACACCACAGCGAATGGGTGTGTGTATCATGGCTCCATGTCAAGGGGTCATGATAGACTTGTATTCTCCTGTATCTTGATAAACAATCCAGTGATACCAAGTATTAGAAAACATGTAATGGCGATCTTTCAGTGGAGAAGTTAGGTCCTCCATGCGTTTTATTTCCTCCATTTTGAGTAACCAGAGACGGAGAGAGGGGGGTTCCGAAAGCCTCTACTGAGCAGGTATGCATGCTGGAGCACTGTTAACTAAGTGTCGAAGGACAGACCTTTTGTAGTATTTCATGGGAATGTCGCTAAGGTGAAGCAGGAAGAATGCTGGTGTGAATGATACTGCGTAGTCAGAGAAGGTGGAGGTTATTCTCCGAACCTTTCGCAAAAAAGGTAGCAACACCGGACAGTCCCATAAGGTATATAGGATGGTACCCTCAGCATTTTGGCATCTCCAACAACGTGAAGAGACATTGGAGAACATGACGTGTAGTTTGGATGGGACGTAGTTCCATCTAGATAAAATTTCAAAGCCTGCTTCTTGGATGCAACTTGATATAGATGATCTATGCGTTAGATTGTATATTCTCGTTAATTGAGAATCAGAGAAAGACAAGTTCAAGTCATTTTCCCTTTTGCTCAAAAAGGAGGGTGGAGGCTGTGTCAGGGGGGACACCAACATGGCATAAATGGAGGACAGGGAATGTCTCACTGGGCCTCGATTGGCGCAAAGGGTTTCAACCCGTGTTTTATCGCGGGTGAGGGAGGATGGAGGTGGGATTAAAATAAGGAAATTACAGAGATGGTTTGCTCTCTAGAATCCTAATAAACATGGATCTGAGGTGTCGATTAGAGACTCCAGCCAAGGCTAGGAGTTCCCTGTTAAAAAATGTAGCAGCCAGAGGAGGTCATCTATGAAAAACAGGGTCCTGCACCCTACATCTTTAATTGTCAGTTTTCCCCCTTCAACAAGAATAATTACAGAGTTTTTACAGAGCTTATTATGTTTGCATACACTATTGATTTATGGTAGAATTGATTTATGATAGATACGCATTGAGCATATATTGAGCATACATTTCCCTTTTAACACTTCACGGTTTTAATTGACTAAGAAGTTGACATAAGTAGTTGAGATAATTCCATATTGCAAAAGAAGAACACTAGGAGCTCAAGGAGGCACCATATGGTGGCACAAAGAGTTCCCACAAGGTCTGTAATATTGACTTATGGGGAATCCATATGCTGCTGTACAGGCTCAAAGCACAATGCAATGTCATCTGAGCTCCCACAATGCACTGCACTCTGCTGGCAGGAAACCAGAATTTAGCTTTAGGAATGAATGGAGAAGAAAACATAATACAACACACTATCAGTACTAGATAGGTAAAGCAATTTATCTACCAAGTTACTTAAAATTATGCATCTATTTTACTTGTGTAATTGTGAAATGTTCATTTAGGAAGACACAGTAATTTTCTAAATCCACAGAGAAGTATATTGCCTATGTACTTATTTAAAAACTAAAATAAATTATGCTAAATAATTAACTGTTAGCCAAAAAAGTCTCTGCTAACATATTCTATAATTAAATGTGACCCTAAGGCCAACTAAGATAGCAGTGGCACAGAATGGTTCATACAATAGTGTGTATGCATTAAAATAAAAAATATCTTTCGTACAGCAGATGTTCTTGTTTAACATTAAATATTCAGTTATGAATGCATTTTGCTATATATTAAGCAACTTCCTGTAGGTTTATTAAAATGAGGGCAACCCTTAAGTTCAAAGCTTCATGTAGAAAGTGGAATCTATTTATTTTGGTTTGTGTTCTTTAAAGGCCATTTATATACGTATAACATAAAATACCGTAGTTCTTAACCCTATACCAAGCTAAAGATAAAGTTAAAAAGGTTGTATAATCAGAAAAAGATATATTATTTAAATCAGGTTTTTATTCTAAACATATTTTTTGCATTTTTAGTGTTTTGTTTTTTTTGTGTGGATGTGTCCATATAAAAAAAGTCAGAATTCTTCAAATTTTTACACTGAATCACACACGATACACTGGCATTTCCTTTTTATGCTGCTCACTTTTCTGCTGTGCTGTGTAGACTAGGACAGAGTCATGTCATTATCATTAGAGAGTGGGGGATTTCATGACAGATGACAGCTCTATTGTAGTACAGGATGGCTAGATAAGGCACACTTTACACACAGATAAGACTGCCACTCCCTGGCGCTGTAATAGCCTATTGACATTTGTCTGACTAATAACTAGCATTCATTTCAGCTGACATAACGCAAGGATGTGTTTCTGAAAAAATGACTGCCCAAGAAAAAAAAATGGCTACAACATTTTAAAACAATAAAATGTTATTTCTCTTCTACATTCTTAAAGAAACGAAAATTAAATTCAGAATACAGCGGGGCAGATTTACTACTATGTTTATGTCTAGAATGTGTTGCAAAATGCATGAAATATTTGCAAAATTTGGTGCATTTTGGTGCAATTTACCGCATTTTGGCATAGCGGAGAAGGAGACTTGGATTACAATGCACCAAAATGTGCCAAAGTGCACCAGACAAAAGCCAATCAAGAGTTGGTACACTATTTTTTTACAAGAAAGAAAATTGTCTAGCATGTCTAGCAAGATGTACCAAATTGATCATACAGAATGCATCACTGTGATAAATTTGGCGTATCTTCTGACTGCCTGATCTAAGTTTACACTGTCTAAATCTTAGACAGCTTAGTAAATCTGTCCCATTCTTTTTTTTTTATTGATAACATTAAATTCTCTTTCCAGACATCCCCTGACTTCAGTAATATTAATATGATTATATGTTTTTGTATGCATGATATGACGGCTGAATTTGAAAATAAATTTATTTACATGATAAAAGAATGGAAACAGGTAACATATTCTTTACAATGGAGCGTATAGTATGTGTGCGGCAGTAACACATGTGAAATGTATGTAAGTTTTATAAACTTGTAGTATACCATGAATTATGTTAGCATTCATTTAGATAATTTGCTGGACTATTAGATTAAGGGCTTATTCAGACGAACAGGATATACGTCCGTGCAACACGCGTGATTTTCACGCACGTCGCACGGACCTATATTAGTCTATGGGGCCATGCAGACAGGTGCGTGATTTTTATGCTGCGTGAGTCCGCAGCGAAAAAGTCACGACCTGTCCGTTCTTTTGGCATATTTCGCGCATCACGCACCCATTGAAGTCAATGGGTGCGTGAAAATCCCGCATGCCACACAGAAGCACTTCCGTGGGACAAGCGTGATTCGCGCAACAGCTGTGAAAAGGATGAATGAAAACAGAAAAGCACCACGTGCTTTTCTGTTTACAAACATCCAAACGGAGTGTCATAATGATGGCGGCTGCGCGAAAAGCACGCAGCCGCTCATCATACGGGGCTGACACACCGAGCTGTCAAGTGCCTTTTGCGCACGCAAAACACCGCGTTTTTTTGCGTGCGCAAATGCACACGCTCGTGTGAATCCAGCCTTATACTCACCACTACCATGCTAAATAAAACACACATTATATTAACCCCTTAATGACCGGGCCTGTTTGGACCTTAACCCCTTCCCGCTCCTTGACGTACTATTACGTCATGGCAGCTGTATCGTTCGCGCTCCATGCCGTAATAGTACGTCTCGGGAGTAACGGCCGTTTCTGCCGTCCTCCCGACACATACAGGAGCTATGACAGCTGCTGTCTTGTTCAGCAGCTGTCACAGCTCCTACAGCGGGGACCGATCGCTGTGTCCCCGCTGATTAACCCCTTAAAAGCCGCGTTCTATAGAGATCGCGGCTTTTTAGGGGTTAAGCTGCCATCGCCGGCCTGCTACGCGATAGCGGCCGGCGATGGTGACTATGGCAACCGGACACCAAACAATGGCGTCCGGCTATGCCATAGACGGAAGCCTAGTGGGTCCTGACAACGTCAGGACCCACTATGCTTGCTGTCAGTGAGTAGCTGACAGTTCTAATACACTGCACTACGCATGTAGTGCAGTGTATTAGAATAGCGATCAGGGCCTCCTGCCCTCATGTCCCCTAGTGGGACAAAGTAATAAAGTTAAAAAAAAGTTAAAAAAAGATGTGTAAAAATAAGAAAATAAAAGATTTAAAAGTAATAAAAGTAAAAATCCCCCTTTTTCCCTTATCAGTCCTTTATTATTAATAAAAATATATAAACAAACAAATAAACTATACATAATTGGTATCGCCGCGTCCGTAACGGCCTGAACTACAAAATTATTTCATTATTTATCCCGCACGGTGAACGCCGTAAAATAAAATAATAATAAACCGAACCACAATCACAATTCTTTGGTCACTTCACCTCCCAAAAAATGGAATAAAAAGAGATCAAAAAGTCGCATGTACCTAAAAATGGTGCTGATCGAAACTACAGTTCGTTACGCAAAAAATAAGTCCTCGCACGACTTTATTGATTGAAAAATAAAAACGTTCTGGCTCTTAGAATAAGGTAACACAAAAAGTGAATGATTGTTTACAAAACGTATTTTATTGTGCAAACGCCATAAGACATAAAAAAAAACTATAAACATCTGGTATCGCCGTAATCGTATCGCCCCGCAGAATAAAGTGAATATGTCATTTATGGCGCACGGTGAACCCTGTAAAAAAAAACGAAAAAAAAAACAATAGTACAATTGCTGTTTTTTAGTCACCACGCCATCTAAAAATAGAATAAAAACTGATCAAAAAGCCGCATGCACCCCAAGAAAACTACAATGGATTCTTCAAGGGGTCTAGTTTCCAAATTGGGGTCACTTTTGGGGGGTTCACAATGTTTTGGCACCACAAGACCTCTTCAAACCGGACATGGTGCCTAATAAAAAGGAGGGCTCAAAATCCACTAGGTGCTCCTTTGCGTCGGAGGCCGGTGCTTCAGTCCATTACTGCACTAGGGCCACATGTGGGATATTTCTCAAAACTGCAGAATCTGGGCAATACGTATTAAGTTGCGTTTCTCTGATAAATGCTTTTGTGTTATAAAAAAAATGGTATAAAGAGGATTTTCTGACAAAAAAAAATGTACATTTCACCTCTACTTTGCTCTAATTTTTTGTGACACACCTAAAGGGTTCATAAACTTTCTAAATACTGTTGTGAATACTTTGAGGGGTTTAGTTTCTAAAATGGGGTATTTGATAGGGGTTTCTAATATATGGGCCCCTCAAAGCAACTTCAGAACTGAACTGGAACCTAAAAAAATAAATAAATGAGGCAATACTTCGCTTCTTACATTATACTGATAATGAGCAGTGCCCACCCCGAGATGACCCCAGTTTTGACCGTTTGTATAAACGGAGACCCCTATTAGACCGTTCCAGTGCCCGGTTTTCCCAAGCATACACCCCAGAGAAGTGTATTTCTATTGATGAGTCCCTGGTACATTTTAAAGGGAGGGTTCAATTCCGCGAGTACCTGCCGGGTAAGAGGGCAAGGTATGGCGTGAAGATGTATAAGCTGCGAGAGTGCATCAGGGTATACCTACAGGTTTAGGCTATATGAAGGAAAGGCCACCCCCAAACCAGACTGCATCCTGGACTACAATAGGTACATGGGAGGTGTGGACTTGTAAGATCAAGCCCTGAAGCCCTACAGCGCCATGCGGTGAGGTATAAGAAGCTGGCCGGGCACATCATACAGATGGCATTGTACAATGCGTACATGCTACGTCGATGTGCAGGCCAGACGGGAACTTTCCTGGAATTTCAAGAGGTGATTATCAAGAACCTAATCTTTAGGGACCAAGAAGGGGGGGCACCCAGTACTTCTGGAAGCGAGCCCACACGCATCGTACCAGGGCAACACTTTCCAGGAGAAGTTCCCCAAACTGGCAAGAAGGGAAAAAGTCAAAAGAGGTGCAAAGTCTGCTATAAGAGGGCGATAATGGATGACACAATATATCAATGTGACACGTGTCCCGAATAACCAGAGCTCTGTATGAAAGTGTTTTAAAATTTATCATACATCCCTTGGTTTATAATTTACCCCAATTTTACTTACCCTGATGCACTCCGCACAGCTTATCCCCCCTCGTCTTTCCCCTCTGAGCCCTGCTGTGTGCCCAGGCAGCTGATAACAGCCACATGTAGGGTATTGCCATACCCGGGAGAACCCACATTACAGTTTATGGGGTGTAGGTCTCCGGTCAAAATGCTCACTACACCTCTAGATGAATGCCTTAAGGGTGTAGTTTTTAAAACGGGGTCACTTCTTGCGGGTTTCAACTGTACTGGTACCTCAGGGGCTTCTGCATACATGACTTTGCACTAGAAAATCCCCAGTAGGCCAAATGGTGGTCCTTTCCTTCTGAGCCCTCCCATGGGCCCAAACGGCAGTTTATCACAACAAATGGGGTATTGCGGCACTCAGAACAAATTGCGCAACAGAATGGGGTATTTTGTTTCTTGTGAAAATAAGAAATTTTCAGCCAAAACTACATATTATTTGAAAAAAATAATTTTGTTTTCATTCCCAGCCCAAATCAAATAAGTTCTGTGAAAAAAACTATGGGGTCAAAATGGTCACAACACCCATAAATGAATTCCTTGAGGGGTGTAGTTTCCAAAATGGGGTCATTTGTGGTGGGTTTCTATTGATTGATACCTCTGGGGCTCTGCAAATGCGACATGGCACCCGAAAACCAATCCAGCAAAATCTGTACTCCAAAGAACACACAGCGCTCCTTTCCTTCTGAGCCCTCCCATGGGCCCAAACGTTAGTTTATCACCACAAATGGGGTATTGCTGCACTCAGGACAAATTGGGCAACAAAATGGAGTATTTTATTTCTTGTGAAAATAAGAATTTTTGAGCTAAAATTACATATTATTGGAAAAAATATATCTTTTTTTAATTCCCAACCCAATTCAAATAAGTTCTGTGAAGAAACTATGGAGTCTAAATGGTCACATTACCCATAAATGAATTCCTTGAGGGGTGTAGTTTCCAAAATGGGGTCACTTCTGGTGGGTTTTCATTGCTTTGATACCTCTGGGGCTCTGCAAATGCGACATGGCACCCGAAAACCAAACCAGCAAAATCTGTACTCCAAAGAACACACAGCGCTCCTTCCCTTCTGAGGCCTCCCATGGGCCCAAACGGCAGTTTATTTCCACAAATGGGGTATTGATGCACTCAGGAGAAATTGGGCAACAAAATTGAGTATTTTGTTCCCTGTGAAAATAAGCAATTTTGGTAAAAAATTACATCTTATTGGAAAAAATGTCATTTTTTTAATGTCACAGCCCAATTGAAATAGGTGCTGTCAAAAAAATGTGTGGTCAAAATGATAACAACAACCATAAATGAATTCCTTGAGGGGTGTAGTTTCCAAAATGGGGTAACTTCTGGCGGGTTTCCATTGCTTTGATACCTCTGAGGCTCTGCAAATGCGACATGGCACCCGAAAACCAATCCAACAAAATCTGGACTCCAACAAACATATAGCGCTCCTTTCCTTCTGAGCCCTCCCATGGGCCCAAACGGCAGTTTATCACCACAAATGGGGTATTGCCACACTAAGGACAAATTGGGCAACAAAATGGGGTATTTTGTTCCCTGTGAAAATAAGAAATTTTGATCACAAATGACATTTTATTGGAAAAAATGACATTTTTTTCATTTCAGAGCCCAATTCAAATACGTGCTGTGAAAAAACTGTGCGGTCAAAATGGTAACAACAACCATAAATGAATTCCTTGAGGGGTGTAGTTTCCAAAATGGGGTCACTATTGGGGGATTCCTACTGTTTTGACACCTCAACACCTCTTCAAACCTGGCATGCTGCCTAAAATATATTCTAATAAAAAAGAGGACTCAAAATGCACTAGGTGCTTCTTTGCTTCTAGGGCTTGTGTTTTAGTCCACGAGCGCAGTAGGGCCACATGTGGGACATTTCTAAAAACTTCAGAATCTGGACAATACATATTTAGTAGTGTTTCTCTGGTAAAACCTTCTGTGTTACAGAAAAAAAAATGAATAAAATTGAAATTCAGCAAGAAAAATGAAATTTGCAAATTTCACCTCCACTTTGCTTTAATTCCTGTGAAATGCCTGAAGGGTTAAAAAACTTTCTAACTACTGTTTTGAATACTTTGAGGGGTCTAGTTTTTAAAATGGGGTGTTTTATCAGGGTTTCTAATACATAGGCCCCACAAAGCCACTTCAGAACTCAAGAGGTACCTTTAAAAAAAGGCTTTTGAAATTTTCTTAAAAATATGAGAAATTGCTGTTTATGTTCTAAGCCTTGTAACGTCCAAGAAAAATAAAAGAATGTTCAAAAAACGATGCCAATCTAAAGTAGACATATGGGAAATGTGAACTAGTAACTATTTTGGGTGGTATAACCGTCTGTTTTACAAGCAGATGCATTTAAATTCTGAAAAATGCAATTTTTTCAAAATTTTCTCTACATTTTGC
Source organism: Rhinoderma darwinii (assembly GCF_050947455.1). Classification (NCBI taxonomy): domain Eukaryota; kingdom Metazoa; phylum Chordata; class Amphibia; order Anura; family Rhinodermatidae; genus Rhinoderma; species Rhinoderma darwinii. The sequence goes on from NC_134687.1 coordinate 498,417,165, forward strand.
AATTTTTCACCAATAAACACTGAATATATCGACCAAATTTTACCACGAACATGAAGCCCAATGTGTCACGAGAAAACAATCTCAGAATCGCTTGGGTAGGTTTAAGCATTCCGACGTTATTACCACATAAAGTGAAATATGTCAGATTTGAAAAATGGGCTCTGAGCCTTAAGGCCAAAACTAGGCTGCGTCCTTAATCCCTTAAGGACGCAGCCTAGTTTTGGCCTTAAGGCTCAGAGCCCATTTTTCAAATCTGACATATTTCACTTTATGTGGTAATAACGTCGGAATGCTTAAACCTACCCAAGCGATTCTGAGATTGTTTTCTCGTGACACATTGGGCTTCATGTTCGTGGTAAAATTTGGTCGATATATTCAGTGTTTATTGGTGAAAAATTTCAAAATTTAGAGAAAATTTTGAAAAAATTGCATTTTTCTGAATTTAAATGCATCTGCTTGTAAAACAGACGGTTATACCACCCAAAATAGTTACTAGTTCACATTTCCCATATGTCTACTTTAGATTGGCATCGTTTTTTGAACATTCTTTTATTTTTCTTGGACGTTACAAGGCTTAGAACATAAACAGCAATTTCTCATATTTTTAAGAAAATTTCAAATGCCTTTTTTTTAAGGTACCTCTTGAGTTCTGAAGTGGCTTTGTGGGGCCTATGTATTAGAAACCCCCATAAAACACCCCATTTTAAAAACTAGACCCCTCAAAGTATTCAAAACAGCATTTAGAAAGTTTTTTAACCCTTCAGGCATTTCACAGGAATTAAAGCAAAGTGGAGGTGAAATTTGCAAATTTCATTTTTCTTGCTGAATTTCAATTTTATTCATTTTTTTTTCTGTAACACAGAAGGTTTTACCAGAGAAACACTACTAAATATGTATTGTCCAGATTCTGCAGTTTTCAGAAATGTCCCACATGTGGCTCTACTGCACTCGTGGACTAAAACACAAGCCCTAGAAGCAAAGAAGCACCTAGTGCATTTTGAGTCCTCTTTTTTATTACAATATATTTTAGGCAGCATGCCAGGTTTGAAGAGGTGTTGAGGTGCCAAAACAGTAGGAATCCCCCAATAGTGACCCCATTTTGGAAACTACACCCCTCGAGGAATTCATTTATGGTTGTTGTTACCATTTTGACCGCACAGTTTTTTCACAGCACGTATTTGAATTGGGCTGTGAAATGAAAAAAATGTCATTTTTCCAATAAAATGTCATTTGTGATCAAAATTTCTTATTTTCACAGGGAACAAAATACCCCATTTGGTTGCCCAATTTGTCCTTAGTGTGGCAATACCCCATTTGTGGTGATAAACTGCCGTTTGGGCCCATGGGAGGGCTCAGAAGGAAAGGAGCGCAATATGTTTGTTGGAGTCCAGATTTTGCTGGATTGGTTTTCGGGTGCCATGTCGCATTTGCAGAGCCTCAGGGGTATCAAAGCAATGGAAACCCACCAAAAGCGACCCCATTTTGGAAACTACACCCCTCAAGGAATTCATTTATGGTTGTTGTTAGCATTTTGAGCACACAGTTTTTTCACAGCACCTATTTCAATTGGGCTGTGACATTAAAAAAATAAAAAATTACATCTTATTGGAAAAAATTTCATCAAAATTTCTTATTTTCACAGGGAACAAAATGCTCAATTTTGTTGCCCAATTTCTCCTGAGTGCAGCAATACCCCATTTGTGGCAATAAACTGCCGTTTGGGCCCATGGGAGGCCTCAGAAGGGAAGGAGCGCTGTGTGTTCTTTGGAGTACAGATTTTGCTGGTTTGGTTTTCGGGTGCCATGTCGCATTTGCAGAGCCCCAGAGGTATCAAAGCAATGGAAACCCACCAGAAGTGACCACATTTTGGAAACTACACCCCTCAAGGAAATCATTTATGGGTAATGTGACCATTTAGACCACATAGTTTCTTCACAGAACTTATTTGAATTGGGCTGGGAATTAAAAAAATATATATTTTTTCCAATAAAATGTCATTTGTGATCAAAATTTCTTATTTTCACAGGGAACAAAATACCCCATTTGGTTGCCCAATTTGTCCTTAGTGTGGCAATACCCCATTTGCAGTGATAAACTGCCGTTTGGGCCCATGGGAGGGCTCAGAAGGAAAGGACCACCATTTGGCCTACTGGGGATTTTCTAGTGCGAAGTCATGTATGCAGAAGCCCCTGAGGTACCAGTACAGTTGAAACCCGCAAGAAGTGACCCCGTTTAAAAAACTACACCCTTAAGGCATTCATCTAGAGGTGTAGTGAGCATTTTGACCGGAGACCTACACCCCATAAACTGTAATGTGGGTTCTCCCGGGTATGGCAATACCCTACATGTTGCTGTTATCAGCTGCCTGGGCACACAGCAGGGCTCAGAGGGGAAAGACGAGGGGGGATAAGCTGTGCGGAGTGCATCAGGGTAAGTAAAATTGGGGTAAATTATAAACCAAGGGATGTATGATAAATTTTAAAACACTCTTTCATACAGAGCTCTGGTTATTCGGGACACGTGTCACATTGATATATTGTGTCATCCCTTATCGCCCTCTTATAGCAGACTTTGCACCTCTATTGACTATTTCCCTTCTTGCCAGTTTGGGGAACTTCTCCTGGAAAGTGTTGCCGCCCTGGTACGATGCGTGTGGCCCCGCTTCCAGAAGTACTGGGTGCCCCCCCTTCTTGGTCCCTAAAGATTAGGTTCTTGATAATCACCTCTTGAAATTCCAGGAAAGTTCCCGTCTGGCCTGCACATCGATGCAGCACGTACGCATTGTACAAAGCCATCTGTATGATGTGCCCGGCCAGCTTCTTATACCACACCGCATGGCGCTGTAGGGCTTCAGGATTTGATCTTACAAGTCCATCCCTCCCATGTACCTATTGTAGTCAAGGATGCAGTTTGTTTTGGGGGTGGCCTTTCCTTCATATATCCTAAACCTGTAGGTATACCCTGATGCACTCTCGCACAGCTTATACATCTTCACGCCATACCTTGCCCTCTTACCCGGCAGGTACTCTCGGAATTGAACCCTCCCTTTAAAATGTACCAGGGACTCATCAATAGAAATACACTTCTCGGGGTGTATGCTTGGGAAAACCGGGCACTGGAACGGTCTAATAGGGGTCTCCGTTTATACCAACGGTCAAAACTGGGGTCATCTCGGGGTGGGCACGGCTCATTATCAGTATAATGTTAGAAGCGAAGTATTGCCTCATTTTTATTTTTTTTTAGGTTTCAGTTCAGTTCTGAAGTTGCTTTGAGGGGTCCATATATTAGAAACCCCTATCAAACACCCCATTTTAGAAATTAGACCCCTCAAAGTATTCACAACAGCATTTAGAAAGTTTATGAACCCTTTAGGTGTTTCACAGAAATTTAGAGCAAAGTAGAGGTGAAATTTACATATTTTTTTTGTCAGAAAATCCTCTTTATACCATTTTTTTTATAACACAAAAGGATTTATCAGTGAAACGCAACTCAATACTTATTGCCCAGATTCTGCAGTTTTGAGAAATATCCCACATGTGGCCCTAGTGCGGTAATGGACTGAAGCACCGGCCTCCGAAGCAAAGGAGCAGCTAGTGGATTTTGAGGCCTCTTTTTTATTAGGCACCATGTCCGGATTGAAGAGGTCTGGTGGTGCCAAAACATTGGGAACCCCCCAAAAGTGACCCCAATTTGGAAACTAGACCCCTTGAGGAATCCATTGTAGTTTTCTTGGGGTGCATGCGACTTTTTGATCAGTTTTTATTCTATTTTTAGGTGGCGTGGTGACTAAAAAACAGCAATTCTACTATTGTTTTTTTATTCTTTTTTTTCTACAGCGTTCACCGTGCGCTATAAATGACATATTCACTTTATTCTGCGGGGCGATACGATTACGGCGATACCAGATGTTTATAGTTTTTTTTTATGTCTTATGGCGTTTGCACAATAAAATACGTTTTGTAAACAATCATTCACTTTTTGTGTTACCTTATTCTAAGAGCCAGAACGTTTTTATTTTTCAATCAATAACGCCGTGCAAGGACTTATTTTTTGCGTAACGAACTGTAGTTTCGATCAGGACCATTTTTAGGTAGATGCGACTTTTTGATCTCTTTTTATTCCATTTTTTGGGAGGTGAAGTGACCAAACAATTGTGATTGTGGTACGGTTTATTATTATTTTATTTGACGGCGTTCACCGTGCGGGATAAATAATGAAATAATTTTGTAGTTCAGGCCGTTACGGACGCGGCGATACCAATTATGTATAGTTTATTTGTTTGTTTATATATTTTTATTAATAATAAAGGACTGATAAGGGAAAAAGGGGGATTTTTACTTTTAATACTTTTAAATCTTTTATTTTCTTATTTTTACACATCTTTTTTTAACTTTTTTTTAACTTTATTACTTTGTCCCACTAGGGGACATGAGGGCAGGAGGCTCTGATCGCTATTCTAATACACTGCACTACATGCGTAGTGCAGTGTATTAGAACTGTCAGCTACTCACTGACAGCAAGCATAGTGGGTCCTGACGTTGTCAGGACCCACTAGGCTTCCGTCTATGGCATAGCCGGACGCCATTGTTTGGTGTCCGGTTGCCATAGTCACCATCGCCGGCCGCTATCGCGTAGCAGGCCGGCGATGGCAGCTTAACCCCTAAAAAGCCGCGATCTCTATAGAACGCGGCTTTTAAGGGGTTAATCAGCGGGGACACAGCGATCGGTCCCCGCTGTAGGAGCTGTGACAGCTGCTGAACAAGACAGCAGCGTCACAGCTCCTGTATGTGTCGGGAGGACGGCCAAAACGGCCGTTACTCCCGTGACGTACTATTACGGCATGGAGCGCGAACGATACAGCTGCCATGATGTAATAGTACGTCAAGGAGCGGGAAGGGGTTAAGGGGTTAATGACCAAGCCAGATTTGTTAAATCTGGTATGTCTGACTTTATCAGAGAATAACTCTGCGAAAGTTTTGAATATCCAAGTAATTCTGACATTGTTTTTTCGTCACATGTTGTACTTTATTTTAGTAGTAAAAGTAGACTGATACGATTTGCGGAAATTAATTAAAAAATACAAAAATTGAAGAAATTTTGTAAAAATTATCATTTTTCCCTATTTTTAACTGCAATATGTCACATATGTACATACATACTGTACAATTTTTTTTATTAAATATATATTTCCATCTCTTTACTCTATTTTGGCAGCACTTTTGAAAAAAATTACAAATTTAGTAATAATTTTATACATTTTTAAGTACATTTGGTTTTCCTGCACCAAGCCAGGTTTTCAGAGGCTCATAGGTGTCAGAATGGTGGAAACCCCCACAAGTGACCCCATTTTGCAAACTACACCCCTTAAGGTATTTATTAAGGGGTGTTGTAAGTATTTTGACTGCACAGTTTTTTTGTAAGAATTCATGCAAAGCAGGCGTAAAAAAATATAATCTCACTTTTTTCATAAGGGTATCACTTTGAAGACCGATTTCTTTGTAAAGCGACCATCAGAATGAAGAAACACACCCCAAAATCAATCACCCTGTTTCTCCTGTTTTCAAAAATGCCCACATTGTGACCCTAATGCGTTGCCTGGACACACGGCAGGGACCGAAAGGAAGGGAGCACCCGGAGGCATTCAGGTCTCATATTTTGCTTGAAAATGTTTTAGGCCCCACTGTACATTTGGAGAGGTTTTGAACTACCAGAACGATAGAAACTCCCCATAAACGACCCCATTTAGAAAACTAGACCCCCTTAAGGTATTTATCTAGGGGTGTAGTGAGTATTTTGACCCCACAGTTTTTTGCTAAATGTAATACATAGCAGGTGAAAAAAAATTAAACTTCACTTTTTTAATAAAAGTATCAATTTGAAGACCGATTTCTTTGTAAAGCGACGATGAGAATGAAGAAACACACCCCAAAATCTATCACCCTGTTTCTCCTGTTTTCAAAAATGCCCACATTGTGACCCTAATGCGTTGCCTGGACACACGGCAGGGTCCGAAAGGAAGGGAGCACCCGGAGGCATTCAGGTCTCATATTTTGCTTGAAAATGTTTTAGGCCCCACTGTACATTTGGAGAGGTTTTAAACTACCAGAACGATAGAAACTCCCCATAAACGACCCCATTTAGAAAAATAGACCCCTTAAGGTATTTATCTAGGGGTGTAGTGAGTATTTTGACCCCACAGTTTTTTGCTAAATTTAATACATAGCAGGTGAAAAAAAATTAAACTTCACTTTTTTCATAAAAGTATCACTTTGAAGACCGATTTCTGTGTAAAGCGACCATAAGAATGAAGAATCACACCACAAAATCTATCACCCTGTTTCTCCTGTTTTCAAAAATGCCCCCATTATGATCCTAATGTGTTGCCTGGACACACGGCAGGGTCCGAAAGGAAGGGAGCACCTGGAGGCATTCAGGTCTCATATTTTGCTTGAAAATGTTTTAAGGCCCACTGTATATTTGGAGAGGTTTTGAACTAGCAGAACGATAGAAACTCCCCATAAATGACCCCATTTAGAAAACTAGACTCTTTAAGGTATTAATCTAGGGGTGTAGTGAGTATTTTGACCCCACAGTTTTTTGCTAAATTTAATACATAGCAGGTGAAAAAAAATTAAAGTTCACTTTTTCATAAAAGTATCACTTTGAAGACCGATTTCTTTGTAAAGCGACCATCAGAATGAAGAAACACACCCCAAAATCAATCACCCTGTTTCTCCTGTTTTAAAAAATGCCCACATTGTGACCCTAATGCGTTGCCTGGACACACGGCAGGGACCGAAAGGAAGGGATCACCCGGAGGCATTCAGGTCTCATATTTTGCTTGAAAATGTTTTAGGCCCCACTGTATATTTGGAGAGGTTTTGAACTAGCAGAACGATAGAAACTCCCCATAAATGACCCCATTTAGAAAACTAGACCCCCTTAAGGTATTTATCTAGGGGTGTAGTGAGTATTTTGACCCCACAGTTTTTTGCTAAATTTAATACATAGCAGGTGAAAAAAAATTAAACTTCACTTTTTTCATAAAAGTATCACTTTGAAGACCGATTTCTGTGTAAAGCGACCATAAGAATGAAGAAACACACCCCTAAATCTATCACCCTGTTTCTCCTGTTTTCAAAAATGCCCCCATTGTGACCTTAATGCATTGCCTAGACACACAGCAGGGCCCGAAAGGAAGGGAGCACCCGGAGGCTTTCAGGACTCATATTTTGCTTGAAAATGTTTTAGGGCCCACTGTACATTTGGAGAGGTTTTGAGCTGCCAGAACGATAGAAACTCCTCATAAATGACCCCATTCAGAAAACTAGACACCTTAAGGTATTTATCTAGGGGTATAGTAAGTATTTTGACCCCACAGTTTTCTGCTAAATTAAACACATAGCAGGTGAAAAAAAATTAAACTTCACTTTTTTCATAAAAGTATCAGTTTGAAGACCGATATCTTTGTAAAGCGAACATGAAAATGAAGAAACACACCCCAAAATATATGACCCGGTTTCTCCTGTTTTCAAAAATACTCCCATTGTTGCCCCAATCTGCTTATTAGACGTGTGGCTGGGCCAAAAAGAGAGGGAGCACCCTTTGGCTTTCAGGGCACAATTGAATAAATTCTAGGCCCCATATCATGCATTTAGAGGCATTGAGCTGCCTGAACAAAAAAAAAAAACACGCAGAAATGACCCCATTTTAAAAACTAAACCCTTAAAGGTATTCATCTAGTGGTGTAGTGAGCATGCGGACCAAAAAATGTTTAAAGGAGGAAATAATGGGTATTATTTCAGACACTATGGGTATATAATGTTTTCTTCAAATTCTTATTACGTTTCCAGATAAAATAGGGGAGACACGTGGTAGAAGGTTATTTTGTTAGAAATATGCCACATTAATAAATTTGTGTGGCATACAGAAGAGAAGTGAAGCCGTGTATTCATAACGGATACATATTGCTATAGACGTATTTGCCTGTACTTATGACTATGTCTTGCTGAAGAAGCCGTTGTCCCGCATCTGTGCCATTATGATAAAAATCAGTCAGAGAGGAAAAAATAAACTGTACTGGAGTGATGAGCACTATCTTCAAACAAATGGAGGAAAATGTATCCAACTATGTTGCAAACTCGAGTCTATTCACTAGATAGAAGAACACCTGGAGGGCTGCCATGACAAGGTTTGTTTTTTTCAGTAACTGGTTGTACAACGTCTCTTTGGCTCCATCAATCCTTATGAGGGACGAATGTGCCAAGTGACGCGGTACACCATAACAGGCCCCTGCTCGGCAAGGTGGGAACCGCTATGTCCACAAAACAACCAATCACCTACAGAATATATAAAGGGGCAGTGTCCAAAACCATGTATAGGAACAGTAAAGGATCACAAATCCCCAAAATGATGTCAGTATTTCCAGGAGAACTGTAACAAAGCCCATGGTGTATTGATAAGGAACAGCTCAATTATTAGAGATCCTCAAAAAAAAAAAAATCATGCCCGTATCACGGTACAGAATTAGGAATGTAACAGCTGTATGTGGCAGGACATAGTCATCAGAAAAAGGAAATACGTCCTCAATTTATTCTTGTAACCATTGCTAAAATGCACGACTTCCACTAATTCAGGGGCGGCACGGGTCGCTGGTGTTGGATTTATCTACTAATAAATGCAATGCCCACATTTATTTTTTATTTCAAGAACACTTGTGGGGTCCATGTTCTGAATAGACAGATGTGGGCTCCTGCACAATAAACCGCATTCATTTGTGAGTGATCATGTCCAGGATTTAATTGTCCAAGAAATGTATAAAAAAAATCAAAAAGGGGAAAATTAGTTTTACAGTCTGAAATAAATAATTTACTACCTCCCCGTGAAAATCCCTCCCTCCCTTGGAAAGCCCAAAAACGAAACAAAAAATATGAATAAATGAAATTGACTCATGGGGCAGTAAAACCGGGTATCCCTCCTCCTTCCGTGTTTACTGCACACCCGGCATCTCTTTTGGGGATATTGCTTACTCTCAGTGGTAGGGACGGGGTGAAGGAAGTGGCGCTCAGTGAGCCTTTTGACTTCCTCTGACTCAAAGGATTCTCCAGGTGCGGGGGAGTCAAACAGGAGGTGCTCTATAATTTTCTCCTGATACTGGAGGAAACTGAGCGTTCCCTGAGTCTTGTAGAGCACATAACTATTGTAAGTGGCCATTTGGATGAGGTAGATCGCTACCTTTTTATACCAGGCCCTAATTTTGCGCTTGACCAGGTACGGTTGTAGGACCTGGTCAGATATATTGACTCCCCCCATGAACTTGTTATAGTCCACCACGCAGACCAGTTTCCTTTTATTAGAGGTAGCGCCCCTCTCTCTCACTGCCACTGTGATGTCCTCGTGCACGGTGGAGAGCATGTACACATCCTTTTTGTCACTCCATTTGACAGCGAGCAACTGGTCACTTGCAAATGAGAGTGACGCACCCCTTACTAGTCGCCTTGACACCAGTTGTTGTTTTTTCTTACCGTCCCACAGGCCCCTGTATTCGCAGCATGGAGGGACTTATACAGGGGGACACTGGTGTAATAGTTGTCGGTGTACGCATGGTACCCTTTCTGTAGGAATGGCACCATGAGTTCCCAGACAATTTTCCCACTTGTAATGATGGGGGTAGGGAAACGGACAAGTGAGCCCTAATCTACCCGCCACTCTGTCCCTGCCTACTTGCAACGACCCGCCCTAGGCGAGGGGGTACAACTGGGCGGCGGTCCCTACGCTCAGTAAGTGCACGAGACAAACAGACAAGGGAACACAAAGCTAAGGGAAATGGGGCAGTTGCCCACGGCAACACCGTGAGCAACAAGAGTGGTGAACGAGCCGAGTCAAACCAGGAGTGAACGAAGTACCAAACGCAGAGCAGGAGAGTAGTCAGTAAGCCAGGGTCAGTATGGAGCAGGATCAAATAGATAGGAGCTGTAGCTGGGCCAGGAAACCACACGAGAAGAATCACAAGCAAAGGAGGAACAGGAAAGGCAGGTATAAATAGACAGAGGGCGGGAGCTGGCTCCGTCTGGCTAGGCTGCGATAGGCTCTCCCGCTCCTAAGCCTGCCATCCTGAGTGGTGGAAGATGGAGTCAGTCTCAGAGACATAGACTCAGGTGCATATAGAATATGATTAAAGGGAAAATACATTTGCTTTACATCACATAATTAATTATCAGTCTGAAAAGGTTTCTTTTGTTAAATTATATCTCTAGTGATCTCATCTAAAGAGTCAAGTAATCTCCAATTGGTGGATGAACTGAATCAGATTGCAATCTCACCTAATTTATTTAACAATACATCTGGGAGAAGTTCTAATTGAAGACACAATTAGGCCCCATGCACACGACCGTAAAAGATCTCCATAATTGCGGACCATAATACGGTCAGCAATTACGGACTTATTCAGTTCTATTGGCCGTGGACACCTTTACATATCGCTACGGATAGGTGTCTGTGCCATAGAACTGTGTCTGGAATTGTGGAGCATGTCCTATTTTTCGTATTTTATGGGCCGAGCTCCCATACTTTGTATGGGAGAACAGGCTGAAAATGCGGGCTGCGGCCCGCGGCGGCCGGCTGTGCCAGTGCCGTTATTACGGACACAGCCGTGTGCATGAGGCCTTTTACTGTGATGTAACAGCCCAGTGATTTATCTGGGACGTCTCACTTGTAGCTGTCTTGTTTAATTATAATATTTACTTTTGATATTCAATATTTATCCTAGGACTATACTATGGAGTACATATGCAATGCAGATGTAAACATATTTCATTCAATGCCTTTTCTTAGCAGGAGGAATGTAACAACCTCCTTACAATTTTAGACACTGCAAATAAAATATTATGGATGTGAAGGAGGCCAAACTGGTTCTACAAGAAGGCTAGAAAATATTAATAAATGAGAAGCATGGGCTACGACTGTGAATCCCCACCAGCTTTCCAGACACATCCTGGTGGGTAAGAAAATTTAATGCAGGGTTTACATTTGCATCTACACCAGAAAACTGGCTTAAATAAATTTATAAATCTACCCATTGTAAAATAACTTGTAAAGGTAAGTTTGTTTGTATTTATATCTATATATGCCCTGTATATTATGGAAAAAAAGGTGACCTATGCTTTAGCCTTTTTGTCTCTTGGGTCATAAACTACAGACAAAAATCATCCAAACTTGTCAATCTTGGTGGGATCAGCCAATGAACTAAGGTGTATGGTGACAACTCGAATTTGCTGATGTGGGACATCAGGGGAGTGTGGGACCAGGCATTTTGGATTTCCCCTGAAAATAAGACGCTATAACATCCACGGCCGCGGACCGTCGGAACTACTCACCCTCGAGGGACACAGCCATGAACTTGTGAGCGCAGGTCCGCATCTCCTCCCCAGGAGATGCCAGCGCTCACTTCCGCTCTGTTGTGTCTACTAGGATACGCACGCACACTTGCGCCCGGCCTTGAAAGTGCCAGTGTGCGCACATGTTAAAGATCACAAATTAGCCCATGATCACACTGGACTATAAGAAGGCTTCTGCCCTTTTATTCGTTGCCTGAGCATTGTTTGTATTACTCTGTTAGTCTTGCAAATGGTCCCTTAGTCATATCCTGTTCGCTGTGTTCCCGTGCTCTGTGCCATCTCTAGTGTTGGAGTCCTGTTGTGCCGTCTACTACGCCTGCTAACTTACACAACGTCTGGTGTCATCTGCCACGTTTTGCATCACCTGCCGCCAAGGTCCAATCTGTGCCTAAGCCTTTGCTACTGTCTGGACTATTACAGGTACCCTTGTGCTCGGACTTTATATTGACTTGGTACACTGTTGTTTGGCCAGCTGCTACCCCGCTACGGCGGTGCGGCCTAGTTGGTCCACATACCTGAAGATCGTGACAGTACGCTCAGGCTATGGACCTCACTGGTCAAACCAAGACCAAGACGACGTAACAAGCCATGCGGGCGGATATGCTAGACCTCCTGTCATGACATGACCAACTCCTCCAGGCGGTAAACATTATTGCGCATCGGCTAGTTATGCCAGCTGCAGCCCTCCCGGCACCGGCCCCTATTGCTCCTGCTATTCCTCCTACTACACCTTCTGGAAGTACAGATTCACTATTCTCTCTGCCACTGTCTCCCCGTTACGACCGACACACGAGGACCTGCAGGGGATTTCTGAACCAGTGTCAGATCCACTTCAGTCTACATGCCGGTGCATTTCCCTCTGATGGTGCAAGGATCGCATTTATAGTTGCCCTCCATACTGATGAGGCGACTGGCATGGGGGAACCCCATCTGGGAATCTCAGAGACCGGAGACCCGTGACCTAAGTTGTTTCCTACGGACTCTGCACTGTATTTGAGGAGCCTGGGCGAGAGCTGATCTGGAGCAACGAACCCTTAGTGGCTACATTCTGGCAAGGTCTTTCCTCTGTTATCAAAGATGAGCATGCCGCTCGAGATCTGCCCTCTACCCTAGATGTTCTCATTCTTCTAGCCACCCAGAGTGACATGAGGATCCAGGAACGGTCTCAAGAGATTCACCGGGTCAGGAGATTGCCCAGGCTGGCTCCTACATTCCAGCAACCCCTGATGCCCTCATCAGCTGTTCCACCAGAGGAGCCTACACAAATAGATCATCTCAAGTTGTCTTTCCGGGAGAAACAGCGCACACACACTTCGGGACTCTGTCTGTATTGGACCTCGGAGGCCATTTTGTGCATCTGTGTCCCCAGAAGCCTGAAAAGCTACAGAGCCTAGGATTGTTTGGAGAGACAACCCTAGGTGTAAAAGGACTAAATAATAAACTATCTCCAAAATTGTCCATTCCCGTGACCATAGTGTCCGGTGAGAAGGCACATCGATTCTCTGCCTACCTGGACTCCGGGTCTGCGGCAAACTTCATCCAACAGGACTTAGTGGATCAGCTCCAGTTTCCGACGGTTACTTTGCAGACACCCCTGGTTGTTGCCTCGGTGAATGGACTTCCTCTACCCGACCCCATCGTGTCCGAGAGCAAGCCACTGAAGCTCCAAGTGGGAGCTCTGCAAACCGAGCAGATTACCTTTCTCATTTTGTCCAAAGCCATCAATCCTGTGTTGCTTTGGCTCCGGCTTCATGCTCCACTGCTGGACTTGAATTCCGGAGAAGTTCTCTAATGGGGCTCAAATTGTCTCCACCGCTACTTGCTACAGGTTCATCCCGTTCTTCCTCCTCTGTCTCAGTCGTTGACAGGACTACTTACTAATTTTGTGCAGTTTGCGGACGTCTTTGGCAATAAGGAGGCCGAGATGCTTCCCCCTCACCGGGCGTACAACTGCCCGATTGAACTGGTTCCTGATGCCTCATCTCCTTGGGGACGCTTATACCCCCTCTCCTTGCCAGAGACTCAGCTCATGTCAGCCTATATCAAGGAGAAAAAAAACAAGAAAAAAAACTGGATCTCTTCGACCCTGAATAGACTACCGTGGTCTCAACCAGATCACGGTCAAAAACAAATACCGTTAGCCACTGATCTCAGAATTATTTGATCGCATACAAGAAGCCAAGATTTTCTCAAAATTGACTTGCATGGGGCCTACAACCTAATCCGAATCCGTCAAGATGACGAGGGGAATACGGCATTTAACACTCGAGACGGGCATTATGAATACCTGGTGATGCCCGCTCCCGCGGTCTTCCAAGGATTTGTCAATGAGATCTTCCGAGAACTGCTCTATGTCTGTGTTGTAGTCTATCTTGATGACATTTTGATCTTCTCCTCAGATCCACGACACATTGGAGACATGTCCGTCAAGTCCTGCGATTAATGGAGAATCGCCTATATGCTAAATTGGAGAAGTGTACTGTAAAACTCATTGCCCTTCCTGGGCCACATCATCTCGGATCAGGGTCTCTAGATGGATCCTAAGAAAGTAAAGTCCGTCCTGGAGTGGCCACGTCCTCAGGGCCGGCAGTTTAACCCAAACTTCTCTCCACTGACGGCCCCCATCTCTACACTTACCAAGAAAGGTATGAACGCAAAATTGTGGACCCCAGAGGTAGAATCTGCAGTCAATAGCCTCAAGAATTCCTTCACTTTATCCTCCATCATCCTGACGTGTCTCGGTAGTTCTCGTTGGAGGTGGACGCTTCTTCTGTTGGTGCAGTTGCACTTCTATTCCAGTAAAGCTCCAAAGGAAAGGAAGTAGTATGTGGCTATTACTCAAAACTTTTTTCCCCCGCAGAGCGCAATTACTCTATTGGGGATTGGGAGCTACTGGCCATCAAATTGGCTCTGGGGAAGTGGATACATCTACTCGAGGGCGCAGCTTACCCCATCCTGATATACACCGACCACAAGAACCTCACTTATCTCCAGTCGGCTCAACGGCTAAACCCCCGTCAAGCCAGGTGGTCGCTGTTCTTCACCCGTTTCCAATTTGTGCTCCACTACCGTCCCGCTGACAAAAATGTGAGGGCTGATGCCCTGTCCAGGTCGTTTGAAACGGAGGACACTGTGGAATCCACTCAAAATATCATAGACCCGTCCTGCATTGTCACTGCCAATCCTTTGCAAGTTAGGGACATCCCTCCGGGGAGGACTTTTGTTTGGTTGGAAGACAGGAGAAGAATTCTCCGCTGGGGACACAGCTCCAAACTGGCTGGGCACGCTGGTGTTCACAAGACTCAAGACCTGATAAGTCGTCATTTCTGGTGGCCCACACTGACAAAAGATATTGTGGACCATGTCTCTTCCTATACTGTGTGTCCTTCCAACAAGGTTGCTCACTCCAAACCTGCCGGTCTGCTCCAACCTCTGCCTGTACCCAATCCCCCTTGGCAGCACGTTGCAATGGATTTTGTCCCAGACATTCCCCCCTCAGCAGGATGCAATCCTGTCTGGGTGGTGGTGGACCGATTTTCGAAGATGGCACATTTTATCCCGCTGACCGGCCTACCTTCTGCTCCTCGAATGGCAAAGCTCTTTATTCAGCACATCTTCCACTTGCGTGGCTTACCCCTTCACATCGTGTCCAATCAGGGGGGGTTCAATTCACCTCAATATTCTGGAGAGCCCTCTGTAAACTCCTGGATGTGAGATTGGACTTTTCCTCAGCCAATCACCCCCAGTCCAATAGTAAAGTTGAGAGGATTAACCAGATCATGGAGAATTATCTCCGCTACTTCATCTCCGTGCCGCATGATGAATGAGTACAGCTTCTGCCATGGGCGGAATTCTCGTATAACAACCACACAAGTGAGTCCACCACTTCCTCACCATTCTACATTGTCTATGGTCAACATCCAAGAATCCCTCTTCCTGTGTTGGCTACATCTCAGGTACCCACAGCTGACTCTGCATTTGGGGTCTTTCAGCAAATCTGGCAAGAGACCCGGTCCCCTATTCTGTGGGCAGTCGATCGCTTGAAGCGCAAGGCAGATATAAGAAGAAGAGAGCCGCCCCAGTATCTTCCGGGTACCAAAGTCTGGCTGTCCTCTAGGAATATCCATCTGAAGGTACCTTCATACAAATTTTCTCCCTGGTTCCTCTGACCTTTTGAGATCCTACAACAGATTAATCCTTTGTCTTATAAGCTATGGCTGCCACCTACCCTCAGAATCACCAACTTTCATGTGTCCCTCCTGAAGTCTGCGGTCCTGAACCGCTACACTAGAAACTCCTAGCCCTGCAGTTGCTCCCAGCAGTTCTTCTGATGTGTTCAAGGTAAAGAAGATCCTGGAATTCAAGAAAGTAGGAGGAAGAACTTATTATTTGGTGGATTGGAAGGGGTTTGGTCCAGAGTAGAGGTCCTGGGAGCAAGAAGAGAACCTCAATGCCGCTACCATCATTAAGAAGTTCCTCTCTCACTCTGGTCCCAAGAAGATTGGGAGTAAGAGGGGGGATAATATAACATCCACGGCTGTTGACTGTTGGGACTAGCCCTCCTCGAGGGACGCAGCCACGGACTTGTCAGCGCTGGTCCACATCTCCTCCCCAGGAAACACCAGCGCTCGCTTCCACTCCGCTCTGCTGTGTCCTGTAGGGTGCGTGTGCACGTTCACGTCTGGCATTAAAGGGCCAGTGTGCGCACATGTTAAACATCACAAATTAGCCCATGGTCACCCTGGACTATAAGAAGGGCTCTGCCCTTTTACTACTTGCCTGAGCGTTGTTAGTCTTGCAAATGGTCCCTTAGTCGTATCCTGTTCCCTGTGTTCCGGTGCCCTGCTACCTGTATCCTGAATCCCATGCTGTATTTGTTCCTGTGCCATCTCTAGTGTTGGAGTCGTGTTGTGCCGTCTACTACGCCTGCTGACTTACACCACATCTGGTGTCATCTGCCACATTTTGCATCACCTGCAACCAAAGTCTAATCTGTGATTGCTACTGCCTGGACTATTACAGGTACCCTCCCGCTCGGACTTTATATTGACTTGGTACACTGTTATTTTGCCAGCTGCTACCCCGCTACGGCGGTGCAGCCTAGTGGGTCCACATACCCACAGATCAAGACAGACGCTACCAGAGGTGTATGGCAGGGGCTTATTTCCCTGTCCACATTGAAATAAACATGCACAGTTGGCTGAGCTGGACGCTAGAGATCTAATGGGATAAAAGGTGACGTGTACCTAACCATAGGACTGAAACATGGCTAACTTGAAATATGGGGTACCTCCATTTGACAAATGAAATGAGTTTATAAGCATCTATCTATGTGTCCTTCTGCAGCTGACATTAGCAGGGAGGAAGTAAAGGATTCTAGCAATTCAAGTCTCATCCAACTATGCCCCATATTCAATTAAATGGAGTATGCAGCCTACAAGTGAATGAAGCTAAAAACCACATACTCTGTAAAGCTCTATGAATTTATGCACTGAGACAAATATCCTCAGAGGTTTTTAAGTGGTTCACTGGAGGTACACTTTAAGTTACTGTATATAATGGGTTAGTGATCAGATAAAGCTGTTTGTCCTATATAAGAAACTGAATAGTCTTTAAATTATTTATTGATTCAAGTCTACTAAAAAAAATAACATACTAGAGATAAAAAAAAGTTACAAATCAGCTGTCCAAGATATAGTTATATATAGAATACATAAATTATACAGCCATTAACATAATACATAACACAAATATATAGTGAGGGTACAATCATAACTTTTGTTTCCTTTTTGTAACTTTAAGCAATCTATATACAGTGAAGGAAATAAGTATTTGATCCCTTGCTGATTTTGTAAGTTTGCCCACTGTCAAAGACATGAACAGTCTAGAATTTTTAGGCTAGGTTAATTTTACCAGTGAGAGATAGATTATATTTAAAAAAAAATGAAAATCACATTGTCAAAATTATATATATTTATTTGCATTGTGCACAGAGAAATAAGTATTTGATCCCCTACCAACCATTAAGAGTTCAGCCTCCTCCAGACCAGTTACACGCTCCAAATCAACTTGGTGCCTGCATTAAAGACAGCTGTCTTACATGATCACCCGTATAAAAGACTCCTGTCCACAGACTCAATTAATCAGTCTGACTCTTACCTCTACAACATGGGCAAGACCAAAGAGCTTTCTAAGGATGTCAGGCACAATATCATAGACCTGCACAAGGCTGGAATGGGCTACAAAACCATAAGTAAGACGCTGGGTGAGAAGGAGACAACTGTTGGTGCAATAGTAAGAAAATGGAAGACATACAAAATGACTGTCAATCGACATCGATCTGGGGCTCCATGCAAAATCTCACCTCGTGGGGTATCCTTGATCCGGAGGAAGGTGAGAGCTCAGCCGAAAACTACACGGGGGGAACTTGTTAATGATCTCAAGGCAGCTGGGACCACAGTCACCAAGAAAACCATTGGTAACACATTACGCCGTAATGGATTAAAATCCTGCAGTGCCCGCAAGGTCCCCCTGCTCAAGAAGGCACATGTACAGGCCTGTCTGAAGTTTGCAAATGAACATCTGGATGATTCTGAGAGTGATTGGGAGAAGGTGCTGTGGTCAGATGAGACTAAAATTGAGCTCTTTGGCATTAACTCAACTCGCCGTGTTTGGAGGAAGAGAAATGCTGCCTATGACCCAAAGAACACCGTCCCCACTGTCAAGCATGGAGGTGGAAACATTATGTTTTGGGGGTGTTTCTCTGCTAAGGGCACAGGACTACTTCACCGCATCAATGGGAGAATGGATGGAGCCATGTACCGTCAAATCCTGAGTGACAACCTCCTTCCCTCCACCAGGACATTAAAAATGGCTCGTGGCTGGGTCTTCTAGCATGACAATGACCCGAAACATACAGCCAAGGCAACAAAAGAGTGGCTCAAAAAGAAGCACATTAAGGTCATGGAGTGGCCTAGCCAGTCTCCAGACCTTAATCCCATCGAAAACTTATGGAGGGAGCTGAAGATCCGAGTTGCCAAGCGACAGCCTCGAAATCTTAATGATTTACAGATGATCTGCAAAGAGGAGTGGGCCAAAATTCCATCTAACATGTGTGCAAACCTTATCATCAACTACAAAAAACGGTCTGACTGCTGTGCTTGCCAACAAGGGTTTTGCCACCAAGTATTAAGTCTTGTTTGCCAAAGGGATCAAATACTTATTTCTCTGTGCACAATGCAAATAAATATATATAATTTTGACAATGTGATTTTCTGTTTTTTTTTTAAATATAATCTATCTCTCACTGGTAAAATTAACCTAGCCTAAAAATTCTAGACTGTTCATGTCTTTGACAGTGGGCAAACTTACAAAATCAGCAAGAGATCAAATACTTATTTCCTTCACTGTATGTGCGGCTGGCTGTCAATCTCATGGAGACATTAAGGGTATGGTTTTGTACAGAAGCACACGTGTTCTACACCTGTGGACTCTTTATGAAAGACAATAGATAGAACCTGAAGCAATCCTGACTACAAAGAAAAGTAACAAGTTTCAGGTGTGTTCAGTGATGAAGGCATGACATATAACATCCCTATTACAACCTGTGTTCATGTCACAAAATAGAAGAATATTCCTTTTAATACAAGAATATTTAAACACCAGCGTTTTGTGGCATTGTAATCACAGCATGTTCTACGTGTGGGCTTTTCTCAAAAGAAATCCAATGTAAAAAAATGAATGCAATAACATTTGTCATAAAGTACTTTACTTTAGAGCAATGTTGTATATAATTTCAGTATTAAGTACATGTTTTATTCAAACTAGCTTTGGATTAAAGTGAATAAATAGTGCTGATGCTAATTCTAAATTTCATTACAATGGGACTGTCCTTATTTGGAGCATAAGACCTAATAAATATGGTAGACCAACATACACAGACTATACAAAAGAGGTTGCAAAGTCTCAACACCTCTGGCATAGACAACAATCTGATAATTCGATCCTGTGATTATGTATTTGGCAGACCAAAAACATCTGACTGAAGAAAAAAAATGCTGCTAGCAACCATTTTTTTCTTCGCATTCAAAAACATCAGACTGTCTAGGCAAAATTGGAAACAAATTGCAGTTTTCAATCTTGGCAACCATCAATGCACCTAAATCAGTTATTATTGTTATTGTTCTGTTCACCACAAATGTCTTTACACTTTGATGCTATCGGTTCATGCGAACAGTTCACTTGAGAGAGCTGTTTTTCGTGTAGACTACATTGCCATCTGTTATAAACAAATTCTGTGCAGCCTGCACCAATATTAAACCACAACGGTTTCTAATTATTTATTTTTTTACTATAGAACAGATAGAATGGCATAAGTGAATACAGAACTTTAAAACACCAAAAGCCATCTTTAAATCTTTACTAGCCAGCCAAACAGAAGTGTATTTAGATGCAAGAGGTGGACAATTGTCCTTCCTCAATGTCACGGTCTTATACCAAATAAAAAAATTTCCAGAACCAACCTGTGGTTTAGACATTTATTTTCACTCTGTTCCCAAACCAAAAGTCCAACTATCTCATTGCTAATGATAACAGCCCTCACCAATACCTCTATCACACCTTACTGCTGAATGATGCCCCATTCCTATTACGGTTTCCAGAAATTGTCCTACCCATCCAACCACCAGATCTTTGAAAAATAAGTCCTAAAGTGTTTAGATGGCCCAAATCTTAGCGATGCCTCTGGCACTAGACACTTAAACCTTCAAGAAATTCTAAACCAATATTTTATGGGTCATTCTCTTTCAAGGTTTGATATTTAACTCTGAAAATTCCTACATTCTGTTTTTATCTAACTTTTCCCCCTCTACAGTTTCTGTACTATTGTCTTGATAACGATCTTTTTTAAAATGTTCACACTTGCATGGTGGCTTCAATTTAAAATAACAGATACCACCGTTGCCCGATGGATCTCATTGACTTACAATGGGTTTTAACGTGGTGTCTATTATTTTGATAGCAAGAATAACACTGCATGCTGCATTATTCTTCCTGTCAAATCAAATGGAATTGGTAACGGAGCCTCCGACGCAATTGTGAACAACTGTTACAGGTTTTATATCAAACTACTCATCAATTAATCCTTTTTTGGCTGATCTGCTGTGCCCCAGTATTACAGTGGAACAACTTTATTCATTTAGGTTTATTTCTGCCAATACCATTTAACAAAACACTGAACAGTCCAGATGCCTATCAAGCTTTAATTTCCAGGCTATGGTAATAAAACTGTAAGGAAATTACATGAAACAGGTAAATTGGTTTGTGCACATAGCGAATAGTGATTTGAGTAAGACAGAGTTATGTAGGTCTAAGTACTTCATTATTTGTTAATTATTTATTGATGAAAAATACATGCCAATGGAAGATCATAAAAACAATCTTTAACTATGTATCAGTGAGTATTCAATAGATAAACAAATACAGTAGATAGTGAGTGAGAGGGATAATATTATTATTATTATTATTATTATTATTATTTACATTTAGTCTATTTGAAATAGACGCATCTAACATTTGTAAACTCTGTTAACCCCTTAGTGACCAGCCTATTTTAGACCTTAATGACCAAGCCATTTTTTACGTTTTTCCATCGTCACATTCCAAGAGCTATAACTTTTTTATTTTTGCGTCGACAGAGCTGTATAAGGTCTTGTTTTTTTGTGGGACAAGTTGTAATTTTTAATAGCACCATTTTGGGGTACATAGAATTTATTGATTAACTTTTATTAACTTTTTTTTGGAGGGAATAGAAAAAAACCTGCAATTTCGCCACACTTTTTTGAATCCTAAATTTACGCCATTTACCATATGGTATAAATAACACAATAACTTTATTCAGTGGGTTGTTGAGATTGCAATGATACCAAATTTGTTTAGTTTTTATATGTTTTACTACTTTTACCCAGTGAAAACACTTTTTTTTCAAAATTATTTGTTTTTGTGTCTCCATATTTGAAGAGCCATAACTTTTATATTTTTTCGCCAATGCAGCTGTATGAGGGCTTTTTTTTTGCGGGACGACTTGTAGTTTTTAGCGGTACCATTTTGGAGTACATGCGACTTTTTGATCACTTTTTATCACATTTTTTTTAAGGCAGGATTCACAGAAAGCAGCAATTTTTGCATGTTTTTTTTATTTAATTTTTATGACGTTCACAATTCGAGTTATATGATGTAATAAGTTTATAGTCAGGGTCGTTACGGACGCGGCAATACCAAATATGTGTAACTTTTTTACTTTATTTTGTTTTTTAATAATAAAGCCGTTTGTAAGGGGGAAAAGTGGGTTTTTAATTTTTTTTTTTTTTTTTACTTTTTTTTTTTCACTTTTTATTAAACTTTTTTTTTACTAGTCCCACTAGGTGACTTCAATATGTGATCATCCGATCGCATTTATAATACACTGCAATACTTCTGTATTGCAGTGTATTATGCCTGTCCGGGTAAAACGGACAGGCATCTGCTAGGACATGCCTCTGGCAGGACCTAGCAGGCATTCACTACAGGCAGACCTGGGGGCCTTTATTAGGCCCCCGGCTGCCATCGGAGACACAGACACTTGGCGATCTTATCGCCGGGTGTCAGTGGGATGAGAGGGAGCTCCCTCACGCTCTCTCCAAAACCACTCAGATGCGGCGCTCGCTATTGAGCACCGCATCTGAAGGGTTAAACGGGTGAGATCGATACTAATATTGATCTCACCCGGTCGAGCAGGGATACCCTCAGCTACCTCTGGCAGCTGAGAGCAGGGAGATTGGACAGCTCCCTGCTCTGTTTACTTATTCCAATGCAGCGCCGTAGAAAGGCAATTGCACCGAAATAAAGCCTGTTAGTGGACTGACGTAAAAAACACTATGGGGCGCTCAGGTTATGTCATCAAAAACAACCCCTTTAATATTTTTCAGACACACCCCTCCCCCACTGACAAACTATTTCAGATAAATGGCCGTCAATATATTACATTAGCTTCTCCAATCCGCCAAAACGGTAAACTGCACCTTAAAGAGGCTCTGTCACCAGTTTATAACTGTCCTATCTTCTATCTAATCTAATAGGCCCTTTAATGTAAATAAAAAAACATTTATTTTTGACAAAGTTGTGAGCATTTTAAATGTTATGCAAATTTGTTCCTAATGCCCAAGTGGGCGTTTTTTTTTTACTCTTGACCAGGTGGGCGTAGTAAAGAGACTTCTCTTCATTCATGTCCAGCTTAATCCACAGAACGCTGTTCTGTCACTTACTCCCATAGTTCCTTCACACAAGCGACGGGAGTATGTCCAGACATCGCCTCTAGCGTCATACACTTCTCTTTACTATGCCCACTTGGTCAAGAGTAAAAAAATGCCCACTTGGGCATTAAGAACAAATTTGCATAACACTTAAAATGCTCATAACTTTGTAAAAAATACATTACTTATCTACATTAAAGCGCCTATTAGATTATGTAGAATATATGGCACTTATAAACTGGTGACAGAGCCTCTTTAAGTTCTAACTACAGCTAGTAGAGAGAGCTTTTTTATGTACATTGAAAATGTACATATTTACAGATGTGGCAAATCTGAATTTGACATAAAACCAACATATATTAGAAATACATATTGCAAATACATTTTACTCACCCACTGTATCACATGGTTCATCTTTATGGACACAGAAATCCGTCCTAGGAGAAGGAGGGGAAACAACTACACATTAATCACAATCAACCCTGTCAGACTAGTAATAATTATGTGACCAATTTGTACAGATTTAATATGCCTCAGTTGGTAAAAACAAGAATTCATTATTGTAACCAAAACTACAGAAAAGTAAAGATTTGGATTAGCAAATAGGTATTACAAACTTTATCTAATTATGTGAAGAGACTTGGTATTGAGATGGAGAAATAAGCATCCCATAGATATTTTCATTTAGTGTTTGACCATTTATTATTTTACATATGCTGAGTTATATTATAATTATAATTTATTATAATTTACACCTAAAGCAGCATTAAAGGGGTTTTCCATGACCGGACAACTGATGACCTATTGCCAGTATAGGAAATCGGTATATGAGCGGTGCGGGTCCGACACCCAGACCCCGCACCGATCTGCCACTCTGGCTGCCTCCAGATGTTTTGAACAGTATGCAGTAGTTGGAGTCGGAAGCAGATGGCTATTCAAGTGAATAGGAGCAGAGCTGAAGTTCTCTAGAATGGCCGCTATGCAGTTGTTGAAACCATCTGATTCCGACCCCAACTACGGCATACCGTTCAAAACACCCAGCGCCCGGAGGCTGCCGGAGTGGCGGATCGGTGCTTGGTCCGGGTGTCAGACCCGCACCAATCATATACTGATGAACTATCCTGGGGATAGGTCATCAGTTGTCTGGTTGTGGACAACCCCTTTAAAGCAGAATTCTAGATGAAGTCTAACAGAGGATATTTAAGCCAATACACCTTGGGTTATGCTCTTTAGAAATATGCTATTTGAGATACAGCTTAATTGAATAGCACCTTCAGTTACAAAAAAGGTTTGACACTGCCTGTCAATGTATCAGGTTTCTGCTCTATTTCTATTCCATGATTTAGGCTGCAGCTCTTTGCAAAAAGGTTGACTCTTTTTTTGATTGAAAAAGCTTTACTGACAATCAATCGTCATCATACAAACATTACTGCGACGCAGCGCAAGCCATGAAGCAGTAAATAATAAATAATAACAGTCGCCCAACATAATATGACAGTATAATACACAGTACAGGCTAACCTATGCTATACATCACACCACATGCTACACTAACTTTCTTGCATTCACTAAAGCCAAACAACAAAGCATTACAGACAAGTGATGGGGTGGGGGAGTGGGTAGGAGGGGATAGGGGGGGGGGAATCACAGGCCCGAAGATTTATTGAAAGACAACACACAAGAAGGTTGATGCTTTGGTATAAGCCACAAGCCCAGTAGGAAGATGTCAAGGTAATTTGTTTTACATATGGTATGTTTTACGGCTCAAGGTACTGGGGGGGGGGGGGGGGTAATGGCTCTCATTGAAGAGATTCAGTGGGTGTATGGAGACTTATTTACAGGCAATGCTCCATGGGAAAAAAAGATGCAAAGTAGCTCATATCAGCTAAAAGAGAGTCTCCTCCAGAAAGTGTGAGCCATCTGTAGACAGCACTATTCTGAGGTTCTTGCCCTTCACTAGTACAGAGCAGAGTATTGGTTAGCTGAATTTCCCCCTCTTGTCTCTTCAGGTGCCATCCAGAGGAAGAGAAAGGTGAGGGACAGCCCAGCTGCTGATTCCTCAAAGAGAAAAGTCGTGGAAATCTGCGAAGATTCCCTTGCACAGCAGGAGGAAATGGAGAAGATGGTGGAGGAACTCGTGTATGAACCTGAGGTCATCGACTTCACAACAGACATCCAGGTGGCTTCAATCCTGGAACAATATTTGTCAGAGAGCCTGCTGGATCTTCCGGACCCGCCTGGCTCCAGAATGGAGGATCCGCCCAACCGGATTGGTAACTAAGGTGTATCGTTTGCACTAACCTTCTTTATTCACCCGCATGGCTGCTAAATGTAACATCTTTAGCCTCAATGTGAAGAGTGTTAGAGATAGGACGAGATGTCAGATGGTACTAACTTTTCTTTCCAAGCAGTCGAGTGATGTATTTATGCTGCAGGAATGTACTCTCCCCTCTTCCAGGTAATACTACCATCTGGCCAGGCAGTGGACCCATGGCCCATCCTTCTGGTCTGGGGGGGGGGGGCGACTGTAAGTCTGCAGGGGTTGCCATCCTGATTAGGGGAAGCGTGTTCACTGTTGACTCTGTCCAGGAGCTCGCCTGCGGTCGCTTGTTGGTCGTAAACGGTTCCTGAACAGGAGAGCCGATTAGGTTCATCAACGTATACGCTCCCCCTATGAAGGCTGAGTGCCTGGAACTATTCCAGAACCTGAGGACCCAGCTCGCCACCACTAGGGTAGTGGTGATGGCTGGGGACTTCAAATGCCCCATCGAAGAGGATGGACGAAGTTCCGGCACTACAAGCAAGCTGGATGTCAGTTCCAAACTGCTTACCGAGATGGTAACCGAAGCATCCTTGGAGGATGTTGTGGGCTCCATGGGGAACGGCTCTGTGAACTATTCATGGAGCTGACCCGATGGCTCACTTCTTTCTCGCATTGACTTTGTGTTCACCTCCCGGGCATTCAAGCAGCATTGGCACTCCATGGTCCCCTGCTTCTTCTCCGACCACAGGGCTATTTTCTTCCAGGGTGCCATCGGCCACAGTTTTCCTCCCGGCCCTGGCTCCTGGAAGCTGAATTGTGCCCTGCTGGAGAGAGAGGAGGTACTGGCGGAACTTAGAGACGCCTATATTGTTTGGAGGAATAATAACGTTTTCTTTGACAAAACCTGTGACTGGTGGGAATATGTTAAAGTTGAATTTCGTTGTTTCTTTAAGGCAAAAAGTCGTCAACAGGCGTGTGAGAGGAAGAGAGACTTCAGAGAGATGCAGCGTCAGCTGCGATCCCTGCAAGACCTCCTTCAATGTGGCTGGGACGTCAGGAAGGAGCTGGAGGCAGCCAAAAAGGGCCTGAAAAGGCACTTTGAGGAGGAATCCAAGCGAATTGTCTTTCGTTCCAAGGTGGAGAACCTGGAGAAGGGTGAGAAATGTAACTCGTTCTTTTTCAGGAAACTCCATGCCGGGCACACGCCCCTGAAGGAAACCCGAGATGAGACCGGAAACATGCATTTTGGGAAGAAGGAGGTGATGAGAGTCGTCACAGACTACTACCGAAGCCTCTACTCCCCGAATACCACTGACCCCGAAGCCGCCGATAAATTCCTGTCAGGTATCACTAATCATCTTGATCCTGCAGGTACGGAGGCTATGGATTTACCCCTGATGGTGGAGGAACTGCTCTCTGCCGCTAAATCCTTCAGAGCAGGACCCCGGGCAGTGACGGTCTCCCAGCAGAGCTCTATGCAGCGCTGGGGGACTTGATCTGTCCGGACCTGCTGGAGCTCTATGAGGAGATGGTGGTGGAAGGCAGAATGCCACCGTCCTTGAGAGAAGGCATGATCACAATCTTGTATAAGCGGAAGGGGGAGAGATGTGACCTGAAAAACTGGCGTCCCATCTCTCTCCTGAACGTGGACTACAAGATCCTCGCCAAAGTATTGGCCATCAGACTGAAGGTTGTCACCGGACGGATCATCGGAGTCGACCAAACCTGCGGCATTCCTGGCCATAGGGTGGCCGACAGTCTTGCCCTGGTGAGGGACACGGTGCATTACATACAAAGCTGCTGTACACACGCGGCCCTGGTCAGTCTTGATCAGGAGAAGGCTTTTGACCGGGTCTCTCACGAATTTATGGGTAAGGCTCTGCGTAGGCTGCGGCTTGACAGGATGTTCTGTTTGTATGTTAACCTAATGTATTCGGACATTTACAGCACGGTGCTGGTGAACGGCTGGAAGACTGACCCCTTTCCCATTCTGTCGGGGGTTAGACAAGGCTGTCCTCTTTCACCTCTCCTTTTTGTTCGTGTTATAGAACTCTTCGCAGAGGCTATCCGGCAGAATGGAGAGATCAGAGGGATCACCGCACCAGGTCCAGGACACTTCGAGGTCAAATGCTCGCTGTACATGGATGATGTGACTGTCTTCTGCGCTGACCAAAGTTCAGTGACTGCACTCGTCCAGACCTGCGAGGAGTTCGGACGTGCTTCAGGGGCAAAAGTCAACTGCGTGAAGTCAGAATCTATGCTCTTCAGAAAATGGTACCTGCCTATGATGACAATTGATTGTCAATAAAGCTTTTTCAATCATAAAATTGGTTAGCTGAATGAGAAGCTTTAGACGCAGCTCAGGGGGGTACTGGCTCTCATTGAAGAAACCCAGCGGTTGTGTGTAACTTATGTTCTGCATTGTGTATATGATTCTTTTAGAATGGCCAAATTCAGTACAGTGATTGGCGGTGCCCAGATGCTAGGCCTAAGATTTATGCTATTATCTAGGTGGCACTATGGATGGTGTATTAGTTGTGGCCTGCTCAAATGACCTCTACATTTTCAAATAAACAATCATCTAGGAGTGGTCAAATAAATAGTAGAAGTTTGTTATTTTACAATCCAAAGTCTTCTACAGTTTAGACTGGATTCACAGTACCATGAAACCTTTATACTATCAGTTTTCTGCCATATAATATAATAATACAAATAACAGAACTGCTGTGCTATATTCCCTGTGAAAAGGCTGGACCATAGGAGCAGTATTTCTATGATAGTTATCTATGTAGGACAGAAGTCCTAACTGATATATTTCAATAGCACTGAAATAAGCTTAAACTATTTCAGCAATAATACTGCAGCTTATATAAACTACTGCCGCTACTACTATTATAGGAGAGCTGTCAGCAGGTCCTATTCTAAATGTGATTCGGTTAATATACACGGGATAGTTCCATTCCCCCAGGAGAGAGATATATGTCTTGACTATTTTGCTCTTTCCTGGAAAGGTAACTACAGCGTCCAATTATTGAGCATAGCCAATAGGCACCTAAGTAGATACAAGACTGCTTTGTGCTTTGGCTTCTCTTAGTTCTTCTAGATATTATACAGTGTTTCCCTCTCTGTCTCATGTCTCTATATGCAGGATATGTAGCTGCTTGCCTATAGAAGAGTTCTGGACATACTGCTTTCCTTAAAAAAAAAAAATGGGCAATGGGGTACTGTTTTTTTAATTTTTTTATTTGGCTTTGTATGCAGGACCGGTATGCAAAAAAAAAAATTAATTCAGCAAGAAGAAAATGTTTTATTATCATCCTTAGTCTATATAATACAGTTTTAACTAAGACAATAATTTTATCCTATACATAAATTAGAATCAGTGATAAATTCTGTTAGAATATGCAGTTTCTGACAGTTTCAGTAGCTGCAAACTAGTAAAGATGAAATACTACGTTCATTTTCTCAACATTCCACATGCCAAAGCTAACAGGCAAGCTAGTAACTTACATTCCACACAACGTTCACAAAGTAACACATGCATTGGCTTTTGTTAAGATCATTTACACAATTAACTCCCCTTCAAACCTTAAGAAAATGATGTGAAATGATCTGCATACCACATGGCATTAAATGTGCCCCTCATCTTATGGAAAAGTCAGGAAAACATGATTTTGAAATAAGTAAAAGTAAGTGTGACAAGTAGGAGTCATTCTTTACAAAAGAAGTCAAAGTAGGTTTTGGAGGTAGTCTTGTCAAAGGATGGAAAAATTACTTTTGCTTCAGGCAAATTATGTTACTTTAAAAAAAAAAAAATTACAGGTCTTCCCTGCCATCTTCTAGAATACATAAAAAAGATAGTTGCTTGGTGAAGATGCATTCTTACAATGGAAACTGCAGTATGTGCACAATTGTTTGTATCTTCAGGATAAAAAAGACAAAATCGCAATGCGAATGGGAGTCGAAATTAACAATAGTGTATATAAAAGATTTTTTTGGGACAATCAACTAATGTTCTCTCTTTGATTAACCTTTTCATTAAAAAAAATACATGGATGGTATCGAGGAATACTCAGTACGGGGCATTTATGTACTCACTAATCTCTTCTTCTCCTAGAGCCCTAATGCTTAACAGTATGGGGCGCATTCTTGCATATATAATCAATAAGTTATGTTGTCAAGACTCCAAAATATGTAACATTATTCTGCATAATAAAGTTACACAGTGAAATAATTTACACTGTTATTAGCTAAAAGAAGCACAAATCTAAAACATAAGTTGGCCTACAGGAAAACAATACTGAGGACATTTATAGACAGACAGAACTATGAATATGTGAGATAGATAGATAGATAGATAGATAGATAGATAGATAGATAGATAGATAGATAGATAGATAGATAGATGGATGGATGGATGGATGGATGGATGGATGGATGGATGGATGGATGGATGGATGGATAGATAGATAGATAGATAGATGATAGATAGATAGATAGATAGATAGATAGATAGATAGATAGATAGATAGATAGATAGATAGATAGATAGATAGATAGATAGATAGATAGATAGTCTGTCTGTCTAGCCAAAAAGTATGTGTACCCTGACCATCACACACCTTTATAAGATGTTGGACATTCCATTCCAAAACTATTGGTGTTAATATGGAGTTGGGCCCCCTTTTGCAGCTAGAACAGCCTCAACTCTTCTAGGTAGGCATCCCACAGGATTTTGGAGTGTGTGTGGGAATTTGTGCCCATTAAGCAAAAGATTATTTGTAAGGTCAGGCACTGATGTTGGATGAGAAGGTCTGTATCGCAATCGGTGTTCCAATTCATCCCAAATGTGTTTGAGGGTGTTAAGGTCAGGGCTCTGTGCAGGCCACTCGAGTTCCTCCACACCAAACTCTCCATTAAACTATGTCTTTATGGACCTTGCTTTGAGTACAGGGGCACAGTCATGCTGTATAAGGAAAGGGCCTTCCCCAAACTGTCCCACAAAGTTGTAAACATACAACTATCTAAAATGTATTTTTATATTGGAAATAAGGGGCCTAGGCCAAAGCCTAATGCAAACAGCCCCAGACCATTATTCCTTTTCTACCAAATTTTACAGTATGCACTATGCATTATGGTAGGTAGCCTTCTCCTGACATTCACCAACCCCAGATTGGTCCATCAGACTGCCAGATAGTCAGATAGTGAAACATGATTAATCACTCCAGAGAACACGTTTTCACTGCTCCAGAGTCCAGAGGCGGAGTGCTTTACTCCACTCCGGCCGACACTTTGCTTTGCACATGGTGATCTTAGGCTTGTGTGCAGTTTGGAACTATGTAGGGAGTGATCCAACAGAGGATAGACCATTTTTACGTGCCACGTTCTTCAGCATTCGGCCCCACTCTGTGAGATTGCGTGGTCTACTTGCCTCATGGCTGAGCTGTGTTACTCCTAGATGCTTCCACTTTACAATAATAGCACGCACAGTTAGGGTTGCCACCTGGCCGGTAAACAACCGGCCCAGCTTGTATTACTATTGGGAGACCACTGCTAGTATCTAAATTTGTAAGTCATTACCAGTAATCGTTACAATATATGTTGGATCATGTGCCTTAATTAATTTCATGGGCAGCGGGCGGACCGTGGGACAGGAGGAGAGCTGGAGCAGGACTCTATACTCCTCCTCCCCTCCTTTGGCGGTAGCAGAACTTAATTTCTCATTCTACACTAGTCTGGAGGCTGGAGTCAGGCAGTCAACACCGTACCCAGGGATGGAAAAAGTGAAAAAAGCAGTGATTTTGCAAAAAAATAAAAATGGTATTAGCTGCTATACAGCACAGCCATTAACTACCAAACTGGTTTTGGCTGTTTTCAATTTAAAATAGCACCGATATTCATTGAAACTACAACATTTACACTGACTGTGGACTGACCAGCAGCAGCTTGAACACTACACTGTGGACTGTGGTTTAGTTATATGCCCTATTACTAACACTAGACTGCGGATTGATCGGTGTCCGCATTTACACTAGACTACGGACTGACTGACTTAACACTGGGTAGAGCAACGCTCCAAAACCATGGTAAAAAAGGTGACAACCCTACTTATATTTGAGCAGGGCAGATCTAGCAGATAAAAAATTGTACAGACTGACTTGTGGCATTGATTAAAGTCTAAAAGTTTAGTCACTGAGCTCTTCAGTATGACCCATACTACCACTACTACTCAGTGGCGGATTAAGTGTACCATGGGCCCTAAGCTGTTGATACAACTTGGGCCCCCCTCACACAGAGTTCACAGCAGCACAGAATCTGCACGCTCCTCTCCTGAAATACTCTGTGCTGCTGTGAACTCTGCTCTTACCATTACGTGGTGACTTGCCAATCATGTGAAGGTGTTATTGAGGACAGGAGTGGAGGAGACAGACTGAGCTACGTAATGGTAAGAGCAGAGTTTACAGCAGCAATGAAACTGCATGCTCATCTCCTGAAATACTCTGTGCTGCCTTAAACTCTGTGGACAGGTCAGGATCCTGTTTTTTTTAAAATGCTGCACTGTAGCGCAGCCTTATATAATGGATCGAGCGGGTTCCCCAGCAGCATTTAAAAGAAACAGGATCCTGACCTGTCCACAGAGTTTAAGGCAGCACAGAGTATTTCAGGAGAGGAGCCTGTGATTGGCTGCAGAGGCCGCTGCAGCCTGTGATTGGCTGCAGAGGCCGTCACGTGGGATGAAGCGTCATCCCTGGAGGCCGGCCTTCTGACGTCATCCTGACGTGCGTGACCGCCACTACAGCCTGTGATAGGCTGCAGCGGCGACATGGATGAAACGTCATCGCTGGAGGCCGGACAGGAGGAATGTAAGTATGAACGTATTTTTTTTTATTACATTAAAATTGTATTTTCCGTGCGCCGAGCATGTACTGTCAAGGTTGTTGAAAGAGTTAGTGCAGCCCATTAACTCTATCAGCACCCTGGACAGTACCATGCTCGGCGCACGGAAATTACAGGTTCGGTCCGAATCGAACTTTTTCGTGAAATTCAGCGAACTAGCCGAACCGAACTTTTCATAAGTTCGCTCATCTCTAGTCATAATGATGGCGGCTGCGCGAAAATCTTGCAGCCGTGCATCATACACTGATGACACATGGAGCCATTAAGTGCCTTTTGTGCACGGAAAACGCCGCAGTTTTTGCGTAAGCAAAACGCACACGCTCGTGTAAATGAGGCCTAAAGGGTAAGTCAATTTTTAACAAACTTCTAACATGTCATAGTGACATGTCAGAACTTTTGATGGGTGGGGGTCCGGGTGCGGAGACTAAGCGGCAGAAGCGCTCATGTGAGCAAAGAGCCACTTCATTTCTGTTTGGCTTTTTCCGGAAAGCCAAAGTAGCGGTGTACGGGCTCATTGACTTTCTATGAGCCCGTACATAAGCTGCTCAGCGTTCCGGAAACAGAAACCAAGTGGCTCAGCACTCACACGAGTGCTTCCGACGCTTAGTTTTAGTGATCAGAGGGAGTCGGCGAGAGACACTGCTTCCGTAACCATCATTCAGTTTTATGGGACTTTCGGATGGTGGATATGTCATACACTTTTCTTATGGGAAAACTGAGGGCTGTATGGGGGGATTATATTGCAAGGGGAGGTGAGTTTGTCTGACTTCTGGGGGCTCTATAGGGAGTTCTGAGTGTCTGATTCTGACATCTCTGTGGGGGGGGTAGCCCCCCCCCCCATAGAGCCCGTCGCTCAGACCCCCCTATACAGCCCCCAGAAGTCAGACAATTTGACTTACCCTTGTAATATATTAGTAACTAGTGAGGGCTCTATGGGAAGGGGGGATTATACTGAATGGGGGAGGGGGGTTCTAACCATCTAAGTGACTCCAGAGAACTCCATGAAGGGGGGAATAACCCCCCATCCCATCCCCCATAGAGCCCTCAGTATTTCAGTATTTATTATACAGCAGGGAGGGTTGAGCGTGTAACTCACTGCTGAGTGTCTATGGAGGGAAATTATTGTCCCCTCATAGAGTCCTCTGCAGTGAGTTACATGCTCAGACCCCCCTGCTGTATAATAAATACTGAAATACTGAGAGCTCTATGGGGGATGGGATGGGGGGTTATTCCCCCCTTCATGGAGTCCTCTGGAGTCACTTAGATGTAAATTAAGATGGAGACGAACATGAACACTAACCTCCTCATTGCTCAACCACCACCCTTCTCGTCTGTTCCTCACTGGCGGTACGTGAAGCGTCAGAGGGGCGTGTTCTACCGCGACTAGCAGACGCACGTCTGCTAGTCCTGTCCAGCAATTGATATCCATCCCCCTCCTCCTCATTAGCACTGCGCTGCCCTCTGTTGCAGTCCGCCCGCCCCTCCCTCTCAACGGCCATTAGCGGCGCTTCTTGTGAACGGCCATTAGTGAGTCCGACCTTAAGCGATTTAAAATGATGTGCGTTTCGGGTTGCGATGGGCCCCCTAAAAGCTTGGGCCCCGGGCGGCCGCCCGAAACGCCCATATTATAATCCGCCACTGCTACTACTACTACTACCACAACTACTACTACTATTACTACTACTACTACTACTACTACTACTAATAATAATAATAATAATAATTGTCTATGAAGATTGCATGGCTGTCTGCTTGATTATTGCACCTATTGTTAATGGGTGTAGCTAAAGCACCTGAATTCAAAAATTAGGGATGTCCACATACTTTTGAGCATGTAGTGAAGATAAAGATAGATATATGCATGGATGCATTTATGTAAGCAAAATTATTTTCTAACAATACCTGAGTAAGGCTGGATTCACACGACCATGTTACATCCGTAATGGACAGAACGTATTTCGGCCGGAAGACCCGGAGCGAACACACTGCAGTGAGCCGGGCTCCTAGCATCATAGTTATGTACGATGCTAGGAGTCCCTGCCTCGCTGCAGGACAACTGTCTAGTACTGTAATCATGTTTTTAGTACGGGACAGTAGTTCCACGGAGAGGCAGGGACTCCTAGCGTCGTACATAACTATGATGCTAGGAGCCCGGCTCCCTGAAGTGTGTTCGGTCCGGGACTTGCGGCCGAAATACGTTCCGTCCATTACGGACGTAACATGCTCGTGTGAATCCAGCCATAGAGTGTATAATACTGTATATGATAAATATGGTAGGAATATATTCCTAGGCAAAGTAGACTTCCTGTCCTGTTGTCCTATCAAATTACCATGCTGGAGGCCTTTTCCTTGTTTGGAATTGATAATGTAGAACAAACATTATACTCAGTTGCACATCAAGAAGTAATACAATTTAAAATACAGTATATGATTCGTCAGTTGACTGGTTTAGTTATACGCTTGTAATATGCCCTATGACTAATATGTACTAAACCTAAACTCAATAATATTTACCATGTGCATGAAGAGTTAAAAGAATTACAGCAGTAACATCCATAATACCCTGAGGTATATAACAAGCTTTAAAGTGCAAAGAAAGGCCTTTCACTGTTTTAATTTGCATCCTTTCACCCTAACAAACTGTCCTTGGCAGAGATACAAAAACGTTTCGACAACTCCCAACATTTAAAATGTTCAAAGAAAGACATCCAAATTATATGATGCAAAAGATCCACTTTTCATGTGTTCCTCAGCAGTCTTACATTTAGGCTGGGTTCACACGTGGCGGAATTTCACTTGAATTCCGCTGCGGACACTCCGCAGCGTTAATCCGCAGCGGAGCCGTTTCTGCATTGACTTCCACTTCTATTTAGAAGTGTTCGTTTAGACGATGCGTAAAATTCCGCTGCGGAGCATAGGCTGCGGAGCGGAATTTGGTGTCCGCAGCATGCTCTGTCTGTTGCGGAGCAGTGGCGGACTGGTTGCGGACTCATGGCGGAATTTATCCATTGACTTCAATGGAGATTCTAATTTCCGCAATGAAGTCCGCAGATGTCATGCACATGTTATGT
Organism: Rhinoderma darwinii; assembly: GCF_050947455.1. NCBI lineage: Eukaryota > Metazoa > Chordata > Amphibia > Anura > Rhinodermatidae > Rhinoderma > Rhinoderma darwinii. The sequence goes on from NC_134687.1 coordinate 498,452,080, forward strand.
GTGCTGCGGATGCGTCTTGCTTTTTTGCCATGACATTTCTTCATTCTGGCTGGACCTATGTATTTCTAGGTCTACAGCCAGACTGAGGAAGTCAATGGGGCTCCCGGAATTACGGGAGCGTTGCTAGGTGACGTCAGTAAATAGTCACTGTCCAGGGTGCTGAAAGAGTTAAGCGATCGGCAGTCACTGTTTCTGCCCCCTGGACAGTGACTACCGATCCCAATATACAGCTACCTGTAAAAAAATAGAAGTTCATACTTACCGAGAACTCCCTGCTTCTGTCTCCAGTCCGGCTTCCCAGGATGACGTTTCTGTCTAAGTGACGGCTGCAGCCAATCACAGGCTGCAGCGGTCACATGGACTGCCGCGTCATCCAGGGAGGTCGGGCTGGATGCCGAAAGAGGGACGCGTCACCAAGACAACGGCCGGTAAGTATGAAATTCGTTTATTTTCACTAGGGAAAGTGCTGTCCCTTCTCTCTATCGTTCACTGATAGAGAGAAGCGAAGCACTTTTCCCGCAGTCCGCAGCAGCTAGTCCGCATCAATTTACTGCACATTTTGGGCAGATCCGCAGCCGTAATCCGCAACCCGGATTAGGTGCGGCATTGATGCGGACAGTTGCGGAGGAAATCCGCCACGTGTGGTCATGCCCTTAGGCTGGGTTCACACAACCTATTTTCAGGCGTAAACTAGGCGTTTTACGCCTCGAATTACGCCTGAAAACACGGCTCAAATACGTCGGCAAACATCTGCCCATTCATTTCAATGGGTTTGCCGACGTACTGTGCCGACGACCTGTAATTTTACGCGTCGCTGTCAAAAGACGGCGCGTAAAATAACAGCGTCGTCAAAGAAGTGCAGGACACTTCTTGGGACGTAATTTGAGCCGTTTGTCATTGACTTCAATGAAGAACAGCTCCAAATTACGGCCGTAATTGACGCCTCGCAAAACGCGAGTACGAGCAATTACGTCTGAAATGCAGGAGCTGTTTTCTCCTGAAAACAGCTCTGTAATTTCAGCCGTAATTGTCGATATCGTGTGCACATACCCTTACAATTTTTTACAAAAAGTTAGCTGAGCTTTCAAATATATAAACACGCAATACCATCAAGCAATACTTTATTGAATAATACACAGGCTAGGGTTAATATGTAGGCAGGATCCATGGGAGAAAATGTATGAATGCAGATCTATTGATCCGTTCCATAAGAGGGATATTTCAGAAGAAAAGAGGGATGGAGACTAATGGGTCAATAGTAGGTACTGACTGTCCCTGCAAAATAGAGGCACTTAAGAGGGCATCTTCTTTGAGACATCCCTCATTCATTTTATGAGTAATAGACAGTTCTCATATACATGTTCTAGTTGCACACAGTGTCACAAGGAGGTGTCAACTGCACTTTGTAACGGGTAGGTCATTACCAGAGATCATTTTCAATTAGGAACACAAGAGCACTATAGAGTCCAAGCATACAGCAGGCAAAATGAAAAGCTGCATTCCAGAAATGTGTTCAGGAATTGAACCTACGATGTAAATACACAAAGACAGCTTCGCAGAAAACTTTCAAAGTCAATCATGTCAGCGGTCAGGGCATTCTGATCCACAGGCAGAAACAGGCAAGCACTAAAGTGTTTCTTGCCTATGGCAAATTATACTGAATGTGTAAGCAAACTGGATGATCTACGCTTATTCCTCAAACATATAGTGTTATTATATTTCTCAGTCCTATTTTTAATACACACAAAGATCTGAATTTAACAATATGACAAGTAACTGTGAAAAAAAAAAGTGCTGCTCAGTTCACACTTGCGTCACTATTTCCGTTTTTCTGTTCCATCATAAAAACAAAAATAACAAAAGTTCTGGATCCAACAGATGACGGACACCAACGTCACCAATGGAACTCGTTGACTTTAATGGGTTCAGTCGGGTTTCCGTAATGATTTTCGTCCTTTTGCCAGAAAGAATAGCGCTGCATGCTTGTGCTATTTTATTCAACAAGTATGACGGAATCTGCATTAGAGGCTTTGACGCAGATGTGAACAGAGGCTTACACGAAAAAAAAATCTTATGGAGATATGTAAAAATATTATAGTTCTGGGGTTCTAAGACACTAGTATGTTACGTTTGGATCTCAGGCTGGACTTGCTAGAACAGCTGGCCCTGTGCGAGTTGGCAGCTGTTTGAAATCTCTTTCTACTTGTAGATCTTCTTGACAGTGGAATTACAGGTATCTTATGGTTTGGTGATCTTTGTTTCAGACTCCTAGGAATCTATAATCTTCATCTTTAAGATCTCAGAGCTTTATGAATCTAGGCATCGTGAAAACCACACATTTCAACAACAAAGCGCAAACCAAAGTAAATGATCTAAGGTTTAAACAAGGCCAGGGCTCTATGGCCACATACTGTATGCAATGTGCTAACCAGTAAGTAGGAAGAAGGACTTCAAATGGGTTTCCGGGATCATAAAAGAAAATCCAACACTGCTGGATCTGTTGCAATTCTGAAACTGCGGTTGCATGACAACGCGTGTACACATGCAAGTTTGGGCTGTATTCACACACAGAGTTTTGCTGCATTTTTTGTGCCGTTTTCATTAGTGTTTTTTTTACAGCGTTTTTTTAGGTAAAAAAATGCTGTGGCCAGATGTTACTTTATAGTTTATAGTGGCATACACAGCATTTTGGTTTGTGGCATTTTGATGGTCTTTTTGGTCATCATAGAGACTCATCTATTTAAGGTTATTTTTCTGTTGTGTTTTTAATTTGGCCATTTTTTAAAAAGCAGCATGCTCAGGGTGTGGCATTTTTTTCTAGCGTTTTTTCGAATAGGCTACTCCCTATAGGATGTGAACACGCCAGGAAAAAAAAGTACTTAGTAACATGTACAAAATCACACTAAGGGGGGATTCACACGAGCGTGTATTCGGTCCGTGCGGGCCGCGTGGTTTTCACGCGGCACGCATGGACCAATACAAGTCTATGGGGCAGTACACACAGTCCGTGCTTTTTGCGCAGCGTTTGTCTGCTGCGCAAAAAGCGCGACAGGTTCAATAACTCTGCGTATTTCGCGCATCACGCACCCATTGAAGTCAATGGGTGCGTGAAAATCACGCGCACCACACGGAAGCACTTCCGTGGGACGAGCGTGATTCGCGCAACAGCAGTGAAAAGGATGAATGAAAACCGAAAAGCACCACGTGCTTTTCTGTTTCCAAGCATCCAAACGGAGTGTCTTTGCGAGGAGCGAACCCGGACAACCGAAGCTAACTTCACCGGGTTCGGCCAAACTCGTTTTGGCCGAACCCGGCCAAAAAATTTCCGGTCCGCGACGTCGGGAGACATTCACTGTGCATGGTGCTGAAAGAGTTAAACTGTTTCAGCACCATGGACAGTGACTTGTGATCCCAAAATACATGAACCTGTAAAAAAAAAACGAAGTTCTAACTTACCGATTACTCCTGTCTCCTTCCTGCAGTCCGACCTCCCGGGATGACACTTCAGTTCAAGTGACAGCTCCAGCCAATCACAGGCCAAGCACAGGCTGCAGCCAATCACAGGCTGCAGCGGTCACTTGGACTGCCGCGTCATCCAGGGAGGTGGGGCCCGATGTCAAGAGAGGCGCGTCACCATGGACGCGTCACCAAGGACGAGTCACCAAGGCAACGGCCGGGAAGTTCTCGGTAAGTAGGAACTTTATATTTTTTTTTACATGTTTTTCGCTGTTGTGTTCGGCATTCACTGTCGAGGGTGCTGAAAGATTTAGCTCTTTCAGCACCTTGGACAGTGACGGGCATCGACAAGCCTCATCTCTATGATGCCGGCTGCGCGAAAATCACGCAGCCGCGCATCAGACACGCATGACACACGCAGCTGTCAAATGGTTTTTGCGCTCGCAAAACGCCGCGTTGTTTGCGTGCGCAAAAACGCAACGTTCGTGTGAATCTCCCCTAAGGGTATGTTCACACGGCAACGCCAATTACGTCTGAAAGTACGGAGCTGTTTTCAGGTGAAAACAGCTCCTGAATTTCAGACGTTTTGACAAGTGCACGCGTTTTTCGCAGCGTCTTTTACGGACGTAATTGGAGCTGGTTTTCATTAGAATCAATGAAAAACGGCTCCAATTACGTCCCAAGAAGTGACATGCACTTCTTTGAGGCGGGCGTCTTTTTACGCGCCGTCTTTTGACGGTTTGGAGCCGTTTTTTCGGGCGTAATTCGAGTAAAACGCCTGAATTACGTCCGTAAATAGGGCGTGTGAACATACCCTAACTGAAAAACGCCACCAAAAACACACATTAAAAACTCCATAAACAACTAGCGTTTTTACAAACGTTTTACGTTTGCCAATGCGGTTGCTTTAAACGCACCAAATCACAGTAAAAATGCATGCGGTTTTCAGATGTGGTTTTTCAGTAGGAATTAACAGCACCTTAACCGCAACGTCTGAATGGACCCTCAAGGTAGTGCTAAATGTACTTACTTTTTCCCTAAAAGGAAATGGCATATATGTGAATTTTTTGTTTCATTTATTATTGCAAAGTCGATTTGCTACTATTTTTTTGTTGTTGTTGAATTACATAATTTTTTCCTTTATATACTGTTAGGCATCATTTACACGAGCGTAATATACGCGCGTGCGACGCGCGTGCTTTTCACGCGTGTCGTACGCAACTATATTAGGCTATGGGGCAGTGCAGACAGTGCGTGAATTTTGAGCAGCTCACGACATGTCCTTTCTTTGTGCGCTGTTCGCGCATCACGAAGTCAATGGGTGCGTGAAAACCACGCATGCTGCACGGAAGCACTTCCGTGCAAACTGCGTGGTTCGCGCAACAGCTGTCAAACTCTGAATGTAATGTGCTTTTCTGTTTACAAACATCCAAACGGAGTGTGATAATGATGGCGGCTGCGCGAAAATCACGCAGCCGCGCATCATACACTGATGACACACGCAGCTGTTAAGTGCCTTTTGCGCACACAAAACGCTGCATTTTTTGAGTGCGCAAAACGCACACGCTCGTATAAATCAGGCCTTATACGCAGGACACGCTGTCACTGAGCCCCCAAGTCCCGCATACCTGACGGGAACAGGATTTACTACATATAGCTGCTCTGTATACAGAATACAGAGCAGCTATATCTAATAAAGTCAAATTAATTTTTAATAAAAACTAATTATAAAGTTGTACCAATCATACTGACTGACCTGTTTATTAAAAAAAAAAAATGCTCTTCAAAGGTTTACATATGCTCTAAGATAATGCAGTAGGCTTGAATGCAAACTTATTTGTGTTGCATTGACAAACTCAGCCCTTCTGCGTGTGCTGCAACTGGTGCTATTCTTTGGCATGATATTATATTAATATATTGCCATCTGTTGGCTGCTTCACACACATATTGTGTTCCAGTTAACACTTCATTGTGATACTTCACATTAAAGCATTGCAAAGAGAATCACCTATTACATCTGTATTACTACCACTCGTAAATATATACTGAATGGAAAAGTTTCTGGAGATCATCATATGATGATATTAGAGATTGTGATAGCTAAGACAATACATATTTTCATATACTAAAGACTTCACACTACAGCCGACCTCTTCCCAATAGCATAGGGCTGAATAGATAGAAAGATATCGCTTTACGTTACATTTTTTTATTTGGATTATTCCGCATTTCTGCTTACCGTATTTTTCGGACTGTAAGACGCACCTGACTATAAAATGCACCCAGGCTTTAGACAACAGAAAATAGGAAAAAAAAATGATATTTTACTTCTTTTACAAAGAAAAATGTATTGGTTAAAAAAAATAATTTGTTCAGTTTCACCACATTCTGAAACCCATAACTTAGATTTCTCAATCGTTTGAGCGGTGTGAGGGTTTAGTTTTTGCGGGACGAGCTGTAGTTTTTATTAGCACCATTTATTGGGTACATACGGTTTTTTTTATCACTTTTTATTTAATTATTTTTAGCGCTATGGTGACCAAAAGACAACGGGGTTTTAAATATAATTTTTTTTACACCGTTCACTGTGTGAGTCAATTAATGCTATATTGTAATAGTTTCGGACTTTTATGGATGCAGCGATACCAATATTTTTATTATTTTTTTATTTTTACACTGTGCTTAGGGAAAAATGGGAAAAGGTTTTTTTTTTTTTTTACACTCTTGAAAATGTATCTAACTTTTTTTTTTTTTACACATTTTATTAGTTCCCCTAGGGGACTTGAACCAGCGATCATTAGATTACTGATACAATACACTGCAATCCATGGATGAGTTATGGAAACAGCATAACTCGTTGAGCTACGCTATTTCCGTAACTCCCATAGTAGTGAATGGCAGTTACAGAAGCAGCGTAGCATGCGAGATACGCTGTTTCCGTAACTACTATCCAGTTCTATGGGAGTTACGGAAACTACGTAGCTCAGCGAGTTACGCTGTTTCCGTAACTCGATCATGTAACCAGGAAGTGGCCAGAAGACCACACTACGCTGTTTCCGTAACTATTATTCAGTTCTATGGGAGTTATGGAAACTACGTAACCCAGCGAGTTAAGCTGTTTCCGTAACTCGACCATGTAAGCAGGAAGTGGCCGGAAGACAGCGGAGGCGGGTAAGATTGAACGGGGCTTAGGGGGCCCTGTTCTAGAGCTAGATGTAGGTCCCAGAGGTGGGACCCGCATCTATCTTACGTTTAGGACATATCCTGTGGATATGTCCTAAATGTCCTTCATGGGAATACCACTATAAATGCCGCGGTCGCTATTGACCGCGGCATTTAACTAGTTAAACGGCCAGGAACAGCGCCATAGCCATTCCTAGCCGTTACTGCAGCGTGTCAGAAGCTGACACCTACAGTGTATGAAGCGGGATCAGCGCGTGAGCCCGCTCCATACATCATCAAACCCCTGTTCCATGATGTGCCGGCACATCATGGGTCGGGAAGGGGTTAAGTAAGGAGCGGTCAGGGGGCCTGGCGCTGCCGGGTCCCCTGACAGCCGACTATAAGACGCAGGGACTTTTTAGCAAGATTTATTCTTGCTAAAAACTGCGTCTTATAGTCTGAAAAATACGGTAGGTACTGTGCAAACAGTGAAAATAACATATCAGTAGTGCCATATGTATGATATCTTTATTTTCTTTGACATGCAGCCGAATATACTGACATATTTGACATATTGTTGATGGTTTCATGGCCTGTATAAATTATCACAGGTTTTTCAGACCTTGCTTGCCATATGTTTCAGCTTTTTTGTTGTAAGTAACTGGTGCAATGTGTATCCACATGACTGTTAAAAATGTTATGTTTATTCCCATCATAAAGTTTCCTCTACAGATGTAGCCGTCTTTATCTTGACTTTTAACGCATTAAATAAACAATGGCTAGATCTCTTATCTTTACTTTTTCAATGGCTTTTCAATGGTTTTTGTTGTGTGATATCACACTGCAGCAAGTTATCAGAGTCAAGTTAAAGATGGCTACATCCGTATCTAAGGTTATTTTTCTGTTGTGTTTTTAATTTGGCTGTTTTTTTTTACCATTGTTAGGCCTTCTTTACACACAGAAAATTTCTGTCACCAAAAAAACGCTTCTAAAACGCTAAAGTTTTTCAAATATAATGTGTATTTTTTATGGCGATTTTAGTGGCGTTTTTTGTGGCGTTTTTCATTTAGTAGTTGAATGGAGAGAAAAAAGGCTGGCACTGCTCTAATTCAGGCACAATACAGTCTCTGCGTAAAGATCCCTGTTTGCTTTTACACCGGGAATGCAGCTGTCAACTTGTTTCCCACAGGGTGCTCATCGATAGAAAACAGCACGTATGGAACTTGAGTGTAAAAGGTAGAAAGCATGAGGCACTCACCGTATGTGGCAAGGAAAGGATTTATTGAAAATGATCTCGATCTGTCTGATTTTACACATCAGACAAACCGAGATCATTTTCAATAAATCCTTTTATTGCCACATACGGTGAGTGCCTCGTGCTTTCTACCTTTTACACATTTTTCATTTAGTGTCAGTTTGTAGCTTTGTTTTCTTTATGGTGTTTTTGAAGTCCTATAGACATATCTCCCAACTTTCAAGTATCGTAAAGAGGGACAACCAATGTGGCGCGCATAGCAATTTTTTTCCTTATAAGCCACACCTCTAACCCCGCCCAATCCCTGCTCATACACACCCTGTTCAGCCCACACAGTATCATGCTCCCATTGTGCCTCTCCACAGTATAATGCCCTGATAGAACCCTCACACGGTATAATACCACTATAGCTGCCTCCCACACTGTATAATGCCAAATAGCTTCCCCCCTCACAGTATAATGCCAAACAGCTTCCCTCCATACAGTATAATACCAAATATCTGCCGTCGCACAGTATAATGACCCATACAGTATAATGCCCCCATAGATGCACCAATACAGTATAAAGCCAACATAGATGCCCCCATACAGTATAATGCCCACACTGATACTCCCCATACAGTATAATGCCCCATAGCTGTCCCCATACAGCATTATGCCCCCATAGCTGCCCTATACAGCATAATGCCCCCATCGCTGCCTCCATACAGTATAATGCCCAGACGGATGCCCCCATACAGTATAATGTCCATAGTGCCACAATGCCCTGCAGATAGTGCCACAGTGCCCACTGTAGATAGTGCCCAAATAGATGGTGCCAGTTCCCACATACCACCACAGTGCCCACGTAGAGCTACAGTGCCCACATATAAAGTGCCAGTGCCCAAATATAAAGTGCCAGTGCCCACATAGTGCCACATTGCCCATGTAGATGGTGCCTATACAGATAAAGTGCCAGTTCCCACAGTGTCCATGTGGATGGTGCCCATATAGTGCCACAGTGCCAATGTAGACAGTACCACACCCCCCTTGAAGATGGCTCTACTTTGCCTGTAGATAGCGCTACACCCCCCTGTCGATAGCTCCACTCTGCCTGTAGATAGCGCTAACACCCCCTGTAGATAGCTCCATTGGGACTCCCTCTGGGAATGAAATCCCTAGCCAGAGCATTGGCTACGCTGTGCCCGAGGATTCCGCTCCAGGAAGAGCCCTGACGTCACTGTCCATATATGGACAGTGACGCCTGGGGCTTCTCCATGATGGGGAATCCCCGGCAAGAAGTCGGCAACGCTCTGGCCGAGGATTCTGCTCCAGGAGGTGCCCCTGACATCACTTTCCATATTTGGACAGTGATGTAAGGGTCTTTAAGATGTCGAAGCCCCGGCCAGATCATCGGCAACGCCCTGGCCATTGATTCTGCTCCTGGAGGAGCTACTGATATCACTGTCCATATATGGACAGTGCCGTCAAAGGCTTTCCCAAGACAGGAGTCCCCAGCCAGAGAGGTTGTGCTGTTCTGGCCCAGGAATCCATAGTTGAATGCTGATGTAAAGGATCTGCCAGGCACAGCTTCGGGGTTAACTCCCTTAATTAATCAGTCAGCACCTGAATCTACATCCCTGAGACTGACTCCAGCTTCCACCACTCAGGCTGGCAGGCTTAGGAGTGGGAGAGCCTATCGCAGCCTGGCCAGACTCAGCTAGCTCCCGCCCTCTGTCTATTTATACCTGCATTTCCTGTTCCTCCTTGCTTGTTATTCTTTTTTGTGTGGTTTCCTGGCCCAGCTACAGCTCCTTCTATTTTGTTCCTGCTCCATACTGACCCTGGCTTACTGACTACTCTTCTGCTCTTCGTTTGGTACCTCGCACACTCCTGGCTTGACTCGGCTCGTTCACCACTCTGGTTGCTCACGGTGTTGCCGTGGGCAACTGCCCCTTTCCCTTGCTTGTATTCCCTTGTATGTTTGTCGTGTTTGTCGTGCACTTACTGAGTGCAGGGACCGCCGCCCAGTTGTACCCCGTCGCCTAGGGCGGGTCGTTGCAAGTAGGCAGGGACAGAGTGGCGGGTAGATTAGGGCTCACTTGTCCGTTTCCCTACCCCCCGGTCATTACAGCTGAAGCAGGGAATTGACGGTTCCCTGCTTCAGCATTGGAATCAACTGTATCTGCATCTTGAGGACGCAGATACAGTTGAAACCGAGATATACCACCAGCCGCCCGGGACAGCGGAACACTGCCGGAATCCGGGACTGTCCTGCTGAATCCGGGACGGTTTGCTATAGAGAAGTCTATGGGAAAAATGCCCCAAAAAATTCCATCCCCAATTAATGCCTAGTTTGGAGATGTGAGTGCAACGAGCCGCCGGTTATTCCAGCAAGCGCCACTACGTCTCCGCTGGCGCCCACTCAGTCGCCCACCCCTCAAGTCTCTGCAGTGATTACACCTGACGTTCCCACGGATATGGTTCAACTAGATGACGCAGCTTGTGGCGAAGTTTATGTTTGCTTCAATGGCCACCTCAGCGCACATTTAAAACAGGAAGTCAGAGGAAAAATATGGAAGCACGAGTATGTGGAAATTTTTTCTCTGTTTCCACTTGAAAAGTTTAACTTAGATGGGATAAAACTGCTTGACACCAAAAAATAAGATGAAGAAAAACGCCGATATAGATTAATCCCCCGTACTTTTGCTAACTAGCCTTAGGCCTTTGCCATTCTCGCCAGTGTTAATGGCGAGAAGGCACCCCAAAATTGCTCCCTTCTTTTCTGTTATCTTGATTCTATAGGAGAGGCTTACCGCATTTACGGAGGCACTGCATGACTACGCTACGACAAACAATTTTGTCAGGGAAAAGCTGTGCGCCACTCCATATGCTGGGACCATAAGGATATCAGCTTATGGATGTGGCTCATGGTTGCTGCTTGGCTACCTCCTCAGCCCTTTCACTCAGGTGCCGGAGCCTCTGCCAACGGACAGTCAGCCTCGGCCTCACAGTGAGAAGGTGATTGCTGGCAGTTTAACGAAGTGTAGTGTCGCTTCGGCAATAACTGCCGCTTCAAGCATAAGTGTTCACATTGCAGCAGTAACCATAGCTTGTCCAAATGTTATAAAAAGAGCAGAGGCAAACCAAATGACACTGGTAAGAAAAGGGACGACACTGGTGATAATAGACGAGATGCAGCCTTACCTAAATAGGTATCCAGATAGACAGGCAGCAACATTTTTGGAAAACGATTTTCGCTTCGGTTTTAACATTCAATTTTTTACTGATGCCCCGGTTTTTCATCCTCGAAACCTGAAGTCCAGTAGGTTGCACCCACAGGTAGTCACGACTAAATTGGAAAAAGAGGTTGCCCTCGGCATGATGACGGGTCTGTTTGAGGACCCGCCATGGCCAAATTTACGTGTTTTGCCCTTGGGAGTAGTACCAAACAAGGAACCCAACAAATTTAGGTTAATCCATCACCTGTCTTACCCCAGAGGATACTCTGTGAATGACGGAATAAGAGATGACCTTTGCTGTGTTTCGTATGTCTCATTTGTCAAGGCTATTGACAGGGGGTGTGCCGGTGCGGTTTCGGGACCCTCATGGCTAAGACGGATGTGGAATCCGCCTTCCGGCTGTTTCCAGTGCATCAGTTTTCATCTCTTGGGTTGTAGTTGGAATGGGCAATATTTTATTGATCGCTGCTTGCCAATGGGGTGCTCCACATCCTGCACCTATTTTGAGCATTTTAGTTCATTTGTGAATGGGTGGTGAAAGAGGAGGCAGGTTTAACCTCCATTTTACATTACTTGGATGACTTCCTTTGTATTGGACCATCATACTCACATAGTTGTTCAGTGTTATTACACACACTTGGGAAAGTGGCTTGCCATTTTGGCATCCCCCTTGCTCCAGAAAAAACAGAAGGTCCTGCCACAGTAATTAAATTTTTAGGTATTGAGACTCACTTGCCATGGAATGTCAGTTGCCTCTGGACAAATTGGAGGATTTGAGAGTTTCAGTGACGGCTCTCCGCTCATCTAAAAAAGTCCAATTGCGGAGACTTGAGTCAGTCCTTGGCAAGCTAAATTTTGCTTGCCTCATCATCCCCATGGGGCGAATCTTTAGCAGACGCCTGGCGGCAGCAACTGCCGGCATCAGGGGTCCCTTACATTTTATTCGATTGACATTAGAGCACAAGGTATATTTACAAGTATGGATTTATTTTTGTGCACAATACAATGGCAAATCTCTGTGGCAGGAGAATTTGACAGATAACAGTTAGTTGGCCCTATATACAGACGCCGCCGGAAGTTTTGGGTATAGCGCGTACTTTCAAGGTTCTTGGATGGCAGACGAGTGGTCGTCACAATGGAGACACAAGGGTCTCTTACGCAATATGACGCTGTTGGAAATGTTTCAGATAGTAGCGGCATTGGAGGTCTGGGGCTCCAGACTACGCAATAAAAGGTTGCTATTTAACTGTGATAATTTATCTGTCGTCCAAGCCATCAACTATTTGTCTGCTTCTTCTCCCCCAGTTATTCGATTGCTACGGCATCTACTTTTGGCGTGTTTGTCATTGAATATGTGGTTGTCTGCAAAACATGTCTGAGGTGTCCATAACTCCATCGCTGACTCGATTTCTCACTTTCAGATGGACAGATTTCGCATGTTGGTGCCAGCAATGGAGCAGCATGGGGCTTCTTGCCCTCAACATCTTTGGGGCTTGGCATTCGGACTGCCTTAGCCCTTATCAGAAGGTCGCTCAGCGATAGAACTTGAAATCTTTATATCAAAATTTGGCAATAATAGGTTGGTATATGTAGGGAAGTAGGTGGTGAGCCCTTATTTGACACTTCATTGCTGATTTTATTATATTTGATTAGGGATTATTTCAGCAAGGGGATCTCTAAAACAGGCATCCAGCGCCACACTTCGGGACACGCCTTTTGGCTTTTGGTTTAAATGGCTTAATTTCACTGATAATACTAAGAATTTTTTAGTTTGGCGCGCACTAAAGGGGTACATTAATAACGCCAGAGTGCCTGATACTAGAAAACCTGTTTCCTTTTCCCTCCTAGTTAGGATAGTTACACATCTGCCTGAAGTTTGTCTGGATTCATATGAGAGCATTTTGTTTCAAACAGCTTTTGTGTTGCCATTTTTTGGGGCTTTCTGGATCAGAGAATTGGTGAGCAGAACTGTGCTTACTCATGACGGTCTGCAACTCCAGACATTGTTTGTTCGTCAGAGAGGATCATTTGCCGGTTACCCCACTCAAAAACGTATCAGTCAGGCAAGGGTATTCAGTTTGCTTTGTATGCTGTACCTGGTTCGGTGGCATGCCCTGTTCACTATTTAAATGTTTTTCTGAATATTAGAATCAGTGGGGTTGAAGGGTCTCTTTTGATTCATGCAGATGGCAGGGCGCTTTCTCGTTATCAATTCATTGCTGTTTTCAAGAAGGTGCTTATACATTTAGGCCTTCCTAGCCAACATTTTCATTCCCACTCTTTTAGAATAGGTGCAGCAACTGAGGTAGCAAGGTGGGGCCTGCCCGAGAAGGTGGGGATGCGTATTGGCAGGTGGGAGTCAAGACGATACAGAAGTTATGTTAGGCCTCAATTGATGTAGACCCCTTTTCTTTTCCACCCCCTCCTCTATTTTATTTCCTTCTTCCTTTTATGACCTCTTTCCTCCATGACTTATTTCCTTCTTTAGATGATGAGCCCGCTTTGATCTGGATCCTAGGACATTCTTATGTCTACTGGGGTGCCCTGAGAGCCAAGGCCAGACCTGATGGAAGAAAACTGGGCTTCCACAGGAGTGAAGCGCAAGTACGCTGGATAGGCTTGCGTGGCATGCTTTGGAGCAGTGTCCTTCCTGAGCTTGATTTTCATTCCAGATTAGACCGCCCCTTTGGACATTTTGCTTCTTCACATTGGAGGCAACGACCTTGGCGTTAGATCTTCTTGAGAACTGGCCCCGCAATAATACACAAGACACTTTTTTCCAATCTTCCTCTGTCCAATGACTGTGTGCTTTTGCCCATATTAATCTTTTCCTTTTATTAGCCAATCTCAGATATGGCTTTTTCTTTGCCACTCTGGCCTGAAGGCCAGCATCCCAGAGTCGCCTCTTCACTGTAGACGTTGACACTGGCGTTTTGCGGGTACTATTTAATGAAGCTGCCAGTTGAGGACCTGTGAGGCGTCTATTTCTCAAACTAGAGACTCTAATGTACTTGTCTTGTTGCTCAGTTGTGCAGTGGGGCCTCCCACTTCTCTTTATACTCTGGTTAGAGCCTGTGTGTGCTGTCCTCTGAAGGGAGTAGTACACACCGTTGTAGGAAATCTTTAGTTTCTTGGCAATTTCTCGCATGGAATAGCCTTCATTTCTAAGAACAAGAATAGACTGTCGAGTTTCACATGAAAGCTCTCTTTTTCTAGCCATTTTGAGAGTTTAATCGAACCCACAAATGTAATGCTACAGATTCTCAACTAGCTCAAAGGAAGGTCAGTTTTATATATATATATATATATATATATATATATATATATATATAAAAGGCCAAATACAATGTCAGCCGCACAGCCTTATAAATCGTAGGTGGGTGCCGACCTGCCCAGGTCAGGGCTAACAGACCTGCTGTAGTAAAATCCAAAAATCAAGCAGCACTCCAAGGTATAAGCAAAGCAGAAAAAGGTGCTTTATTGGTCCATATACACACGACGTTTCAGCTCAACACAGGAGCCTTTTTCAAGTGAACAGATTCATGTCATGACCACACATTTATAGGAGAACCAATATTATAAAAAAGTAGTGCCATTAAAATGCAACAACACATATAAGGTTGCCAAAAAGGTACAAAGTGAATATGTGCATATATAAAGAACCTCAGTCTACTTCATAGAGGATTAAATACAGAACCCTGAATCAAGGGTATTCTGAAAAGATAAATCAACTCGATTGTATATATATATATATATATATATATATATATGCACATATATAACGCAAAAGTTGCACGTATTGCATAGTTGTACATGTCTAACCCAAAGCACATGTCAAATATTGGCGCGTCTCAATGCATTTGGAAATACAAATTATAGTTGTCAAGATATTCAACAGGAATTACAATAAGCATATTTCTTTAGTATAAATGAGCCAGTACTTACCGTAGACCACGCAATTTGAGAGACAAGTTAGTCAAATCGGACTTTGGTCCATCAAGAATTAAACAACAAATTTATCTTTTCAGAATACCCTTGATTCAGGGTTCTGTATTTAATCCTCTATGAAGTAGACTGAGGTTCTTTATATATGCACATACATATTTCGCATTCCAGTACATATTGCCTTCTTGTATTAAGTAGGAGTGACAAGGGGTTTTTCCTTTCACTCATAAAATCCATTTCTTGTTGTGGATTTTCTTCACATGTCTATGATTGGCATTTGCCCTCTTCTGGTATGGCTGACTGGCGTTCCTTTCGAGATTGCGCATGCGTGACATGCGCAGTACGAATACTAATGCTTCTGACAGCCTGACATTCATGAGTCTGCGCAGTAGCAGCTCAATAATGGTGATTACAACACATGTCCTGTGTTTACGTTGGAGCCGGATCTTTACTCTCAGTGAGTCCCTCAAGTGTTGTGATACCTACACATGTGCACGATCCTATCTAATTATATACAATTAAAAGATTGTTAGATTGTATAACTTTCTGTAATGTATTACAGCTCTGTTGGGATAGTATCTTTACAACACATTTCTTACTCATCTAATGTTGAATATATGTATTCACTTTGTACCTTTTTGGCAACCTTATATGTGTTGTTGCATTTTATTGGCACTACTTTTTTATAATATTGGTTCTCCTATAAATGTGTAGTCATGACATGAATCTGTTCACTTGAAAAAGGCTCCTGTGTTGAGCTGAAACGTTGTGTGTATATGGACCAATAAAGCACCTTTTTCTGCTTTGCTTATACCTTGGAGTGCTGCCTGATTTTTGGATTCTACATATATATATATATATATATATATATATATATATATATATATATATATATATATAAAACTTTATATATTGTTATTTAGAAATGGTTGTAATTTAATAAAGGGGCTGTTGTGGCCAGAAATTTCCACTGTCACTCAGCGAGTCTGTCTAGTACTTCATAAAAGTTTGGGGCTTACAGGGGAAGGGGTGGAGGAGGAGATAGGTAGAATTCATATTCGGTATGACTCGGCAATACCCTTAGTCAAGAGAGGGCACGGAACAAGCGCAGCATAGTGTAGCCCCGGCATGACTGCGTTAGCAGGGAATAGAGGCTCAAGCCAGGTCAATTTTACCTCAGTAAGTCAGGGCAAGGTCAGGTCAGGGAGGGGTTGCAGGAGGGGGAGCTCTTTGTTTGTGTTTTACCTTTTTCTTATGCAGGAGAAAAGAAGCAGCAGCTCATTCTGTCCGGACCAGCAACAGCCCGCCCGCCCCGTGATTTGAGAATCTAGGTGTCCGGGTGAGTTTTTTTTATCTCCATCTTCCTGTCATGACAGCCGGCATTAGTGAGGTCTTTCAGGACACTTTCAAAAGAGCCGTTTGTTGGAAAGGGGGCCGTTTGAGGTATGGCACACCTGCTCGTGGATTTTGGATTGTAATGGAACGGTTACACAGGGATAGCTCTTGGGGAACTGGAGTTAAACGTATGCAGTAACTGTAACATATTTGTCAACCTCCCGAATTGGCGCGTTGCGGCTGGGGGGATAATTTTCTGGTACTGCTCAACAAGGTGCCCTAATAGACCTCCCTAGGAGTAGTTATTGTTGCTATGTATGTATATATATATATATATATATATATATATATATATATATTGTGAATGCTTACATGTTTTGAGATATATATATATATATATATATTTATGTTTGTTTTGTGTATATACACTACCTTTCAAAAGTTTAGGGTCACTTAGAAATTTCCTTATTTTTGAAAGAAAAGCACAGTTTTTTTCAATGAAGATAACATTAAATTAATCAGAAATACACTCTATACATTGTTAATGTGCTAAATGACTATTCTAGCTGCAAACGTCTGGTTTTTAATGCAATATCTACATAGGTGTATAGAGGCCCATTTCCAGCAACCATCACTCCAGTGTTCTAATGGTACATTGTGTTTGCTAACTGTGTTAGAAGGCTAATGGATGATTAGAAAACACTTGAAAACCCTTGTGCAATTATGTTAGCACCGCTGTAAACAGTTTTGCTGTTTAGAGGAGCTATAAAACAGACCTTCCTTTGAGCTAGTTGAGAATCTGGAACATTACATTAGTGGGTTCGATTAAACTCTCAAAATGGCTAGAAAAAGAGAGCTTTCATGTGAAACTCGACAGTCTATTCTTGTTCTTAGTAATGAAGGCTATTCCATGCGAGAAATTGCCAAAAGGCGACTCCGGGATGCTGGCCTTCAGGGCAGAGTGGCAAAGAAAAAGCCATATCTGAGACTGGCTCATAAAAGGAAAAGATTAATATGGGCAAAAGCACACAGACATTGGACAGAGGAAGATTGGAAAAAAGTGTTATGGACAGACGAATCGAAGTTTGAGGTGTTTGGATCACACAGAAGAACATTTGTAAGACGCAAAACAACTGAAAAGATGCTGGAAGAGTGCCTGACGCCATTTGTCAAGCATGGTGGAGGTAATGTGATGGTCTGGGGTTTGTTTGGTGCTGGTAAAGTGAGAGATTTTTACAAGGTATAAGGGATTTTGAATAAGGAAGGCTATCACTCCATATTGCAAGGCCATGCCATACCCTGTGGACAGCGCTTCATTGGAGCCAATTTCATCCTACAACAGGACAATGACCCAAAGCACACCTCCAAATTATGCAAGAACTATTTAGGGAAGAAGCAGGCAGCTGGTATTCTATCTGTAATGGAGTGGCCAGCGCAGTCACCAGATCTCAACCCCACAGAGCTGTTGTGGGAGCAGCTTGACCGTATGGTACGCAAGAAGTGCCCATCAAGCCAATCGAACTTGTGGGAGGGCCTTCTGGAAGCATGGGGTGAAATTTCTCCCGATTACCTCAGCAAATTAAGAGCTAGAATGCCAAAGGTCTGCAATGCTGTAATTGCTGCAAATGGAGCATTCTTTGACGAAAGCAAAGTTTGAAGGAGAAAATTATTATTTCAAATAAAAATCATTATTTCTAACCTTGTCAATGTCTTGACTATATTTTCAAGTCATTTTGCAACTCATTTGATAAATATAAGTGTGAGTTTTCATGGAAAACACAAAATTGTCTGGGTGACCCCAAACGTTTGAACGGTAGTGTATATATATATATATATATATATATATATATATAAGTTTATATATTGCTACTTACAAATGGGTGTAATTTAATAAAGAGGCTGTTGTGGACATAAATTTCCACTGTCTATTACTTCAAAAAAGGTTGGGGCTTACAGGGGAAGGAGTGGAGGCGGAGATAGGTAGAATTCATATTCGGTATGACTCGGCAATACCCTTAGTCAAGTATATTTCTCCATTTCATTAGTCCCTTCTTGTTTCTGTCACCAATAAAATGATGCATTAGAGACATAGCTTGGATGTTTTGGACCTCACCTCAACTTAAGGCCGGATTTACACATGACGTATTTTTATGCTAGTAAATCCCCTGCAAAATAAACATGTAAAACATGCCGATTTGCTAAGGCCGAATCAATGACGTAAAAATATTCCATATGTGAATCCAGCCTTAGGCCTCATGCACACGACCGTGTTTTTGCGGCCGCAATTCCCCCGAAAATCCACGGGAGAATTGCGGCCCCATTCTTTTCTATGGGGCCGTGCACACGACCATAGTTTTTGCGGTCCGTGCACGGCCCGGGAGCCCGGACCGCAGAAAGAACGGGAATGTCTTATTACGGCCCGGTTCTGCGGTCCGGGCTCATTGAAAACAATGGCCGCGGCCATGTGCATGTGCGGGCGGCCTGCGGCTGACAGTCCGCTGACAGTCCGCAGCCGGCCGACCCGAAAATCACGGCCGTGCACACGGCTACGGTCGTGTGCATGAGGCCTTAGACTAAGTTTGACACGTAGCACAAATACTGCCGAAATTCTGCAGCGTTTTTGCAAGAGAAATAGACATGCTGTAGATTGAAAATCTGCACCGTGGGTCAATTTGCGCACATCTTTCCTGCAAGTTTTTTCCACAGTGCATGGATGAGCTTCTACAGAATTTATGCTATGTGTTAACTTAGGCCCGATGCACACGACCGTATTTTCATCTATCCGTAAATACTGTCCGTAAATACGGATCCATAGTTATCTGTAGTTCATCCGTATATACGGAAGGGTGTCCATAAATACAGTCCGTATTGCATCCGTATTTGATCCATATATACGGATCCGTAAAAAAGAGGGAGGCTGCAATGATGTCACCAACATGTTGCATAGCATATCCGTGCTGTAATTACTGACACGAATAGGACAGGTTCTATAATATACGGTCATGTGCATGGGGCCTTAGAGTTGTTGCCTTGGATTTTAAAATGAGCAGGAAAGTTGATAAAATAAAACAATTTAAAAATCAGTCATCTGTTCAAGCCTCTGCTGCTCCAGGGCTGCCGTTCCGATGGTCCCTGCCGACTTCCCTGCAGCGATGAAGTGTGGTTCATGCACGTGAACGCTGCATTCAATCACTGGCCTCAGCGGTGATTCTAGCAATAATGGCACAAGACCGCTGATGCCAGTGATTGGCTGCAGTGGTCAAGTGCATGAACGGCACATCATCACTGCAGGTCAAGCTAACAAAGACCGGCTGGGACAGATGAGTATTGTTATTTTGTTATGTTTTTTTTTCAGTTTGACAGTACTTAGCAATGGGTGTTAACTTCCCAGTGCTATGTATTTAGTCAAGGCAGGTTATATAAAAGCTATATGTATTATATAACGTATTAATTTGTATTGTAATATAACTCTATCAAGCATGTTTGTTATTCTGGAATTAGAAGGTCACTGGTTCCTTTCAGCACTATAATCTTGTTTTTATATGCAGCTGGGCGGACGTTGCCCCTATAAGTGGCTGGACTTTTGGTGTGCATACTAAAAGTAATACTTAAAGTTAATACTTAAAAGAAAATATGAAAGGAAATGCAATGTGGCTCAGATGTGTGTGCCTCACTGTATATTTTATCTTTTTCCACCCATTCCATACCGTACCCCATATTTCTCTTTGTGCATAAGGCACACAGGCAGCTTAGGCTGTGTTTACATCTGCATTGGATGCTCCGTTCCGGTGAAAAACGACAGAAGAAATAGCGCAGCATGCTGCACAAGTTTTGTCCAGTAAAACAACAGACACCTTCATGGAAACCCAACGAAATTCATTAAAGTCAATGGATTCCATCGGGCTCCGTTTGTGTCTGTGAGGCAATGGCTGTGGCATTTACATTTTTTAGTAGTTCTTCTGTTACTATGAGGGAACAGAAAAATGGAAAAATAGCGCAGATGTAAATGAAGCCTAATGTAAACATGGATTATATGTAAGGCTCTAACTTTCTAATACTGGCCACAACATCGGGGGAAATTATTCAATATCACTATAGGGTGGCTGTGGATGAGATAAAAAGAGATAAATCAACTGCAATCCCTGAGATCATGTCCATATGCCATCTATGGTCAGTCCACTGGTGGTGATAATTATATGCCCTTCCATTCTTTATTCATTTTCATTATTACCTTTCTTGATGATGTTGATACGTATGTGACACAGTGCATGTCTCAGGTCTTTTTGTAATTTGAAAGAAGCCAAGCCCATTTCTGTATGGTATCTATGGTACAACCAATGTCTCTTCCTGCTTGCTTTTACAATTACGGTATGTGCAACTAGATATGTTTATTTTTCCAAATCTTGGTCCACTCAACATTGGAAATGACCATACTTGTTTCTATTTCTTTTCATTTATGAAAGGATCATGTATTTTGAAAGCTAATAGGTTCAGCATCATACTTGGTTTAATCAGACATAAACATAGAAAGGAACATGCACAAAGACAAAATGAGAGGAGGCTCTGCGTGTTAGATCTTACCAGCTAAGTACAAAGTACCAATAGTGTTTTACTTGTCTGTACAAAAGGATGAAATGCATTGGGGGCAACCAGCAAAGCAACTTTAATGGGATTGGGGCAGATTTACTATTCAAAATGCGCCAGAATTCTGGCGTACATGCCATGCGCCACATTTAATATTGGTTCTAGACACTTTTGTCGACACACTTGACAAGAATGTGTGGTTTAGAGGAAAGGGGCATGGCTTAAATATGACACTGCACCAAAAATCTGACCCAGCCAAAATTTTGGCGCAAAAAGATTGGTATATGGAAGAGAAAAGTATCTAGCATGTCTTACTAGAGGCGCCAAAAATATCATACACCATTTTCCTAAGTATACACTGTATACACTATCTAAAACTTACACAGTATTAGTAAATATTCCCTATTGTCTCATGTATTTCATTGTAGTTCCATTCACCCCTTAGTGACCACTAATACGTCTTTTTACGTCGGTCACTAATGGGCTTTAGGCTAGGCTGACGCCTTTTCACGTCAGCCTAGTCTAAGTCCTGCACGGGTCTCCCGTGCAGGCAGGAGCCGGGGCTCTGCTGTCTGATGACAGCTGAGCTCCTGCTCCAACGCCCGCGATCGAAGTTTACTTCGATCGCGGCCGTTTAACCCGTTAAATGCCGCCGTCAATAGCGACCGCGGCATTTAACTTT